>NW_027397118.1:3711996-3756954 GCF_003265705.2 Callorhinus ursinus | reverse complement strand
TTCTTCCCCTCCTGCTATCTTCTTCTTTTTCTTTTTTCTTAACATATGTTGCATTATTTGTTTCAGAAGTACAGATCTGTGATTCAACAGTCTTGCACAATTCACACGCTCACCATAGCACATACCCTACCCAATGTCTATCACCCAGCCACCCCATCCCTCCCACCCCCCACCACTCCAGCAACCCTCAGTTTGTTTCCTGAGATTAAGAATTCCTCATATCAGTGAGGTCACATGATACATGTATTTCTCTGATTGACTTATTTCACTCAGCATAACACCCTCCAGTTCCATCCACGTCGCTGCAAATGGCAAGATCTCATTCCTTTTGATAGCTGCATAATATTCCATTGTGTATATATACCACTTCTTCTTTATCCATTCTTCTGTCGATGGACATCTTGGCTCTTTCCACAGTTTGGCTATTGTGGACATTGCTGCTATAAACATTGGGGTGCACGTACCCCTTCAGATCCCTACATTTGTATCTTTGGGGTAAATACCCAGTAGTGCAATTGCTGGATCGAACGGTAGCTCTAATTTCAACTGTTTGAGGAACCTCCATACTGTTTTCCAGAGGGGTTGCACCAGCTTGCATTCCCACCAACAGTGTAGGAGGGTTCCCCTTTCTCCGCATCCCCGCCAACATCTGTCGTTTCCTGACTTGTTAATTTTAGCCATTCTGACGGGTGTGAGGTGGTATCTCATCGAGGTTTTGATTTGGATTTCCCTGATGCCGAGCGATGTGGAGCACTTTTTCATGTGTCTGTTGGCCATTTGGATGTCTTCTTTGGAAAAATGTCTGTTCATGTCTTCTGCCCATTTCTTGATTGGATTATTTGTTCTTTGGGTGTTCAGTTTGATAAGTTCTTTATAGATTTTGGATACTAGCCCTTTATCTGATATGTCATTTGCAAATATTTTCTCCCATTCTGTCGGTTGTCTTTTGGTTTTGTGGACTGTTTCTTTTGCTGTGCAAAAGCTTTTTATCTTGATGAAGTCCCAATAGTTCATTTTTGCTTTTGTTTCCCTTGCCTTTAGAGATGTGTCTAGCAAGAAGTTGCTGCAGCTGAGGTCACAGAGGTTGCTGCCTGTGTTCTCCTCTAGAATTTTGATGGATTCTTGCCTCACATTTAGGTCTTTCATCCATTTTGAGTCTATTTTTGTATATGGTGTAAGGAAATGGTCCAGTTTCATTCTTCTGCATGTGGCTGTCCAATTTTCCCAACACCATTTGTTGAAGAGACTTGTCTTTTTTCCATTGGACATTCTTTCCTGCTTTGTCAAAGATTAGTTGACCGTAGAGTTGAGGGTCCATTTCTGGGCTCTCTATTCTGTTCCATTGATCTATGTGTCTGTTTTTCTGCCAGTACCATACCGTCCTAATGATGACAGCTTTGTAATAGAGCTGGAAGTCCGGAATTGTGATGCCACCAGTTTTGGTTTTCTTCTTCAACATTCCTTTGGGTATTCGGGGTCTTTTCCAGTTCCATACAAACTTTAGGATTATGTGTTCTAGCTCTGTAAAAAAAAGTTGATGGTATTTTGATAGGGATTGCATTAAATGTGCAGATTGCTCTAGGTAGCATAGACATTTTAACAATATTTGTTCTTCCAGTCCATGAGCAAGGAATGTTTTTCCATTTCTTTGTGTCTCAATTTCTTTCATGAGTGTTCTATAGTTTTCTGACTACCGATGCTTTGCCTCTTTAGTTAGGTTTATTCCTACGTATCTTATGGTTTTGTGTGCAATTGTAAATGGGATTGACTCCTTAATTTCTCTTTCTTCTGTCTCATTGTTAGTGTATGGAAATGCAACTGATTCCTGTGTACCGATTTTATAAACTGCCACTTTGCTGAATTCCTGTATGAGTTCTAGCTATTTGGGATGGAGTCTTTGGGTTTTCCACATAGAGCATCATGTCACCTGCAAAGAGAGAGTTTGACTTCTTCTTTGCTGATTCAGATGCCTTTTATATGCTTTTTATTTCTAATTGCTGAGCCTAGAAATTCTAGTACTATGTTGAACAACAGTGGGAATACTGGACATCCCTGCTGTGTTCCTGACCTTAGGGGAAATGCTATCCTTTTCCCCCATTGAAAATGATATCCCCATGGGTATTAAAGAGGGCACATTCTGCATGGAACACTGGGTGTTATATGCAAACAATGAATCATGGAACACTACATCAAAAACTAATGATGTAATGTATGGTGATTAACATAATAAAAAAAGATTTAAAAAAAAAGAAAAGAAAATTTTATCCCCTATGGGCTTTTCGTATATGGCTTTTACGATACTGAGGTATGTTTCCTCTATCCCTACACTGTGAAGAGTTTTAATCAAGAAAGGATGCTATACTTTGTCAAATGCTTTTTCTGCATCTACTGACAGGATCATACGGTTCTTGTCCTTTCTTTTATTTATGTAGTGTATCACAATGATTAATTTGCAGATGTTGAACCACCCTTGCAGTCCAGGAATAAATCCCACTTGGTCGTGGTAAATAATCCTTTTAATGTACTGTTGGATCCTACTGGCTGGTATTTTGGTGAGAATTTTTGCATCCATGTTCATCAGGGATATTGGTCTGTAATTCTTTTGGTGGGGTCTTCGTCTGGTTTTGGAATCAAGGTAATGTTGGCCTCACAGAAAGAGTTTGGAAGTTTTCCTTCCAATTCTATTTTTTGAAAAGCTTCAGAAGAATAGGTATTAATTCTTCTTTAAATGTTTGGTAGAATTCCCCTAGGAAACCACTGGGCCCTGGACTCTTGTTTGTTGGGAGATTTTTGATTACTGCTTCAATTCCTTGCTGATTATGGGTCTGTTCAGGTTTTCCATTTCTTCCTGTTTCAGTTCTGGTAGTTTATATGTCTCTAGGAACGCACCCATTTCTTCCAGATTGCCTAATTTGTTGTCATATAGTTGCTCAAAATATGTTCTTGTAATTCTATTTTTTCAGTGTTGGTTGTGATCCCTCCTCTTTCATTCATGATTTTTTTTATTTGAGTCCTTTCTCTTTTCTTTTTGATAAGTCTGGTCAGGGATTTATCAATCTTATTAATTCTTTCAAAGAACCAGCTCCTAGTTTCGTTGATCTGTTCTACTGTTCTTTTGGTTTCTAGTTCATTGATTTCTGCTCTGATCTTTATTATTTCTCTTCTCCTGCTGGGTTTAGGCTTTATTTGCTGTTCTTTCTCCAGCTCCTTTGGGTGTAAGGTTAGGTTGTGTATTTGAGATCTGTCTTGTTTCTTGAGAAAGGCTTGTATTGCTATATACTTCCCCCTTAGAACCGCCTTTGCTGCATCCTAAAGATTTTGAACAGTTGTGTTTTTATTTTCACTTGTTTCCATGAATTTTTTTAACTCTTCTTTAATTTCCTGGTTGACCCATTCATTTTTTAGTAGGATGCTCTTTAGCCTCCATGTATTTGAGTTCTTTCCGACTTTCCTCTCGTGATTGAGTTCCAGTTTCAAAGCATTGTGGTCTGACAATATGCAGGGAATGATCTCAGTCTTTTGGTACCAGTTGAGACCTGATTTGTAACCCAGGATGTGATCTATTCTGGAGAATGTTCCATGTGTACTTGAGAAGAATGTGTATTCTGTTGCTTTAGGATGGAATGTTCTGAATATATCTGTGAAGTCCATCTGATCCAGTGTGTCATTCAAAACCCTTATTTCCTTGTTGATCTTAGATGATCTGTTCATTGCAGTGAGAGGGGTGTTAAAATCCTCTATTATTGTATTATTACCAATGTGTTTGATTTTTTTATTAATTGGCTTACATAATTGGCTGCTCCCATGTTAGGGGCATAAGTATTTACAATTGTTAGATCTTATTGGATAGACCCTTTAATTACGATATAGTGTCCTTCCTCTTCTCTTATTACAGTCTTTGTTTTAAAATCTAATTTGTCTGATATAAGGATTGCCACCCCAGCTTTCTTTTGATGTCCATTAGCATGATAAATGGTTTTCCACCTCCTCACTTTACATCTGGAGATGTCTTTGGGTCTAAAATGAGTCTCTTGAGACAGCATATTGATGGGTCTTCCTTTTTATCCAATCTGATACCCTGTGTTTTTGATTGGGGCATTTAGCCCATTTACATTCAGAGTAACTACTGAAAGATATGAGTTTAGTGCCTTTGTATTACCTGTAAAGCTACTGTTTCTGTATATTGTCTGTGTTCCTTTCTGGTCTATGTTACTTTTGGGCTCTCTCTTTGCTTAAAGGATCCCTTTTAGTATTTCTTGTAGAGCTGGTTTGGTGATCACAAATTCTTTTAGTTTCTGTTTGTCCTGGAAGCTTTTTATCACTCCTTGTATTTTGAATGACATCATAGCTGGATAAAGTATTTTGGGCTGCAAATTTTTCTCATTTAGCACCCTGAATATATCATGCCAGTCCTTTCTGGCCTGCCAGGTCTCTGTGGATAGGTCTGCTGCCAATCTAATGTTTCTACCTTTGTAGGTTATGGACCTCTTGTCCTGAGTTGCTTTCAAAGATTTTCTTTTTTTTTTTTTAAAGATTTCATTTATTTATTTGAGAGAGAGAATGAGCACATGAGAGGAGGGAGGGTTACAGGGAGAAGCAGACTCCCTGCTGAGCAGGGAGCCCCATGCGGGACTTGATCCTGGAACTCCAGGATCATGACCTGAGCCGAAGGCAGTCGCTTAACCAACTGAGCCACCCAGGCGCCCTCAAAGATTTTCTCTTTATCTCTAAGATTTGCAAGTTTCACCATTATGTGTCAGGGTGTTGGCCTATTTTTATTGATTTTGAGGGGTGGGTGTTCTCTGTGTCTCCTGGGCTTGGATGCCTTTTCCTTTTCCAGATTAGGGAAGTTCTCCACTATAATTTGCTCCAATATACCTTCTGCCCCCCCTCTCTTTCCTCTTCTTCTGGGATCCCAAATATTCTATATTGTTTCACTTTATGCTATCACTTATCTCTCACATTCTCCCCTCATGATCCAGTAGCTGATTATCTTTTTCTCAGCATCTTTATTCTCCATCATTTGGTCTTCTATATCACTAATTCTCTCTTCTGTGTCCCTTATCCTAGCATTTAGAGGCTCCATTTTTTTTATTGCATCTCATTAATAGCCTTTTTTGATTTCGACTTGGTAAGATTTTAGTTATTTTATTTCTCTAGAAAGGGATTCCCTAGTGTCTTCTATGCTTTTCTCAAGCCCAGCTAGTATCTTTATAATTGTTATTCTGAACTCTAGTTCTGACATCTTACTTATGTCCATACTGATTAGGTCTCTGGCAGTCAGTACTGCCTCTTGTTCTCTTTTTTGAGGTGAGCTTTTCCATCTTGTCATTCTGTCCAGAGAAGAATAGATGAACGAGAGAACAAAATACTAAAATGGCAACAACAACCCCAGAGAAATATACACTAAACAAATCAGAAGCAACCTGAAACTGAAAAAAATTAAAATAAAAAAAAAGAGAATATAATCAGACAGAAAAATTAAAAAGAGAAAATAAAATTGAAAGACTAAAGAATCATGGGGGTTAAGCCATGGATTCTTTGTGCTGTATTACCCTTGCACTGGAGTTTTGCACTTTTCAGTGATCAGTAAACTTGGTCTTGGCAGGATGTTCTTGCTGATACTCTGGGGGAGGGGCCTGTTACTTTGATTCTCAAGTGCAACTGCCCCAGGCAGAACTGCACCACCCTTGCCAGGGGGCCAGGCTAAGTAATCTGCTCCAGTTCCCTCTATGTGGCTTTTGTTCCCTGAAGGCTTTCCTCACACCTTTAGAGGATGAGAAAGAAAATGGCGGCCTCCCAATCTCTAGTCCCAGAGCTGAAAGGTCTGGGTGCCACTCCTCGCTGCATCCTCAGAGAAAAGCAGTCAATCACTTCAGTCTCCCTGGTCTCTGTCCGCACTCCATGCTCACCCAGCCTGTGACCAAGCATTTCTATCTCAGGCACACGACCCTGTTTGGCGTCTCCAAACCCTGCAGACTCCTGCCACATGCTCCTGGGCCACTCCTCCTGGGAGTGGGGGCCTCACTAGTTCTGCTGCTCGTTGGTCCCCTGCTCAGGGAGCGGTCGACCGATGGGCCCTGGTTTGCGGTTTATGGCAACCCCAAGCTGAAAACTCATTCCTGGGTTCACTGATTGCAGCCAGCTTCCCTGCTCTGATACCTGGGAGCTCTGATGCACTCAGGCACCCCCCGGTCTTCCTGTGATCCTGGGGATCCTGAGACCACACTGACCCACCTACGGTTCTGCCCCCACTTAGTCACCTGAGTGCCTTTCAGGCAGGACATCCCTCACTGGACCAGACCTCCAAAAGTTCTGATTTTGTGCTTTGCTGCTATATCACCTTCCGGAGCCAGCTTATGGAGGCTCCCTCCCCCTGCAGTTCATGTTCTGCAGTATATGCCTTCGGATTCACATCTCCACACCTACCTTGCAGAAAGTGGTCGCTTTTCTATTTGTAGAATTGCAGCAATTCTTTTCTTAGATCTCCAGTTGAGTTTGCAGGTGTTCACAATGATTTGATAGTTATCTAGCCGAATTCCTGGTACCAGACGAAACTAAAGTCTTCTACTCCTCCGCCATCTTGGCCGGACCTCTAAACATGATTTTTTATATTGCATAATGAAGAATGGAAGATCTACATAACTCACTGAGCCAATACTTTCCAAATGACCAATACATGATGTTACAAGGTCATATGCGGATAAAAGGTCCCTACAAGTTACAAAAGAGACCAATGTATTTTAATGAAACAGAGTACAAAACATTTATTGATATATTTTCAGATTCCATGATGAAATGAACTTTAAGATATTACCATTTGGTGAGTTTGAGTAGTGTCAAAAAAATTCATGATTATCTAAAAAGGCTTTTCAAATATCCTAATTTTTCCAACTTCATATTGTGAGGCTGGATTTTCTTCATATATAACAATCAAAACAACATATCACAACAGATTTAATAGAAAGAGATATGAGAATCCAGGTGTCTTCTGTTAAGCCAGACATTAAAAAGATTTACAAAAGCATAAACAACATCACTCTTCTTGTTAATTTTTTTGTTTTGAAAAAGTTATTTTCCAGTAAAAATATTTTAATACTGATATGTATTGTTTCTTGTTATTTTTAATAAGTTGATAAATATTTTAAAAACTTATCTGTTTTAATTTCTAATATGGTAAATATTAATAGAGATAACAAAGCTCTCTGGGGTCAACAGGTTTCAGAGTGAAAACAGGTCCTTGGACCAAAAAAGTTTGAGAACCACTCTTCTAAGCCAATCAAGGTAACCCTATTTTCCTTTGCCATATACTCACTGTCCCAGCTTCCCTGGAGGGTGAGGATGATTGGATGGCCTAGTTCTAACTAATGAGTTGAAAATGGAGTCTGCTGGGTGTCTAGGATAAAGATTTTCCTTCCTGAAAATAAAAGAACAGTAGAAAGAAAGGGCCCTTTGCTATTCCTCTTTTGTTTCCTGCTTTGGGTGCTTTTCTATAAAGACGTGATGCTTAGGGCTGTTCCAGCCATCTTTCAGTACATTGATGATTCACTAAAGTTAGCAGAGAGAAAATATCAAAGGAGACCAGTCCTTTGGGACATCACTGAGCACTGGTAAGGGCTGCTTTGAGATTTCTTATAAAGCAAACAATAAGTACTTTCACCTGTTTAAACCACCTTTAACCACATTTAGGAAGTATTCCTAATCTTTCCCTCTGGGAATATTGTGATAATTAAATGAGATCATACAAGTAAGGTTCTGAAAACAATGCTGGACTCACAGTAAGCACTCAATAAACGTTAATGATTATTATAGGTTTGTTGTGAATAAGGTAATGTATGTAAAGTGCTTAGCCAAGTTCTTACTTGCCTAAAAAACTATTTGTGAGAAATATTTCTCAATGATACATGTGTACACTTGAGCCCATATTGTCTTATTATTCTTTTCCTGGTTGAAATAGGTTGGATAACTAGATAGTTTACTATTATTGTAGCAAGAAAGTAATCAATGTTTCTTGATGGCAAAATAGAACATCTAAGGAATTCACATTAAATTTCATTTGCAGTTGTCATATTCCAAAAGGCAAGAAGCTTCCAAACCATGAAATTATCTATAATTTCAGTGAACATGCAATTGTTTTTTATCTTTAACACTGTTATTTTGAGGTGTCACTAGGCACTAAGCTTACTACGTGCATAGATAGATGATAACCGCAGGAAAATCTAGAACACAAACTAACATCCAGAAATTGGAAATAATTATAAGAGCATTTTCAGGCACCCAAAGATAATAGAGGGGGAGAAAAATACAAATAGCAGGAACCCAAATTAATATTAGTTCAAGAGAAAAAAAATGGGTGTTAACTGATCTCGGATTCTGAGTTGAGAGTTATGTGGCTGCCTCCCAAAAGCTATGACTATTATCTTAAGACTATACTGGTAAACTTACAGTATCTAGAAGAACAGATTTAGAAGTCTGAGTTTATATTAGTCCGACTACTAAAATGCTATGTTCCAGGAATCAATCTTTTCCTACAAAGAAATTTTACTAACTCAAGGATATTTAGGTCCACAATATTTGCCCTTTTCTAGGTCACCTGTTGACCCCTTTGGTAATCTGTTGACCCCTGCCATAGGAAAGTTTTCACCAGGGCCAGTATGGTAAGGGCACAACTATGTCTAACTTGGATTAAGGCTAACGTGGATTTGAAAGCTGGCTCTGCCATTTACTGACTGCGTAACTACGACCTGCTCTTTTTTTTTTTTTTTAAAGATTTTATTTATTTATTTGACAGAGAGAGACACCGCAAGAGAGGGAACGCAAGCAGGGGGAGTGGGAGAGGGAGAAGCAGGCTTCCCGCGGAGCAGGAAGCCAGATGCGGGGCTCGATCCCAGGACCCCGGGATCATGACCCGAGCTGAAGGCAGACGCCCAATGACTGAGCCACCCAGGTGCCCCAACCTGCTCTTTAATCAATACACAATTTTGTGTTTGATTTTAGGAGGTTCATTTACACTGTCCTTCTGCTCCAAACCCCCATCCAAAGACCCTCTACTTAAAAGCTTATCCATTTACCTTCCCAGTTACGGTGACCAACCAACCTGGTTTTCTCAGGGCTGAAGAGATTCTGGAATAAGGGTCTTTAGGTGCTAAAACTGAAAGAGTTCCAGGCAAACTGAGATGAGCTGATTACCATACTCCCAGATGAAAGACAAGAAAGACTGGCCAAAGGCTACTCTTATAAAGGTATTTTTGCATTGCACTGTTTTTTTTTTTTAAGATTTTATTTGAGAGAGAGAGCATGAGTGGGGGGGAGGGGCAGTGGGAGAGGGAGAAACAGGCTCCCTGCTGAGCAGGAAGCCCAATGTGGGGCTCCATCATGACCTGTGCCAAAGACACATGCTGGGATCATGACCTGTGCCAAAGACAAATGTTTAACCACCCAGGTGCCCCATCATTGTGCTGATTTTCCATTGGTACCTCCGTAGGAATGGTAAAGAAAGGGAATAAGGGCTAGGAGACTGGAGACTGGAATCCATTCTACAGACAGTTTGATAGAAGTTCCTACAAAAGAAAGAGTGAATATGAGTAGTTACCCAGATAAGAAGTCTGGGGATTGGGATCAACCATCAGGAAGGAAGAGGAAATCCCAGGGTGGCTTACCTGGGTCTAAACCTAACAATGAGTTCTAGAGCTCAGCAACAGAAAGGCCTCAGGAAGGTTGCCACCAGAAGCATTACGGGAAGAGCAAAGACTTTGGAGTTAGAAGTATTCAGGTTTGAAATTCATCTGTTATCTACAAGGCCTGAGCCTGTAACCTAATTGATTTGAGCTTCAGTTGTTCTATCTATAAATTGGAAAAAATATTAAGGCTTCCCATAAGGACTCAGTGGATTCACGCTTATATAAGTGCTTGGCACACTGCCCTGGAATTGTTAGTTGGTGGGGCTAAAGGATCATAATGGTTGTCTTTAAATACATGCAGGGCTACACACAGAAGCACGATTCACCTTTCACATAATAATGATTAAAATAAAAATTCAATACCCACACAAGGTTCTCCAGTTCCTAATGTGCTTTCATATATACTAGTTTTAGGGACAAAACTGGAAGCGGTGGATTTAAGCTACAAGAAGGGAGATTCTTAGATAATGAAGGAAAATGATTTTCTGTAACAAAGGACTTCCACATTCTGGTGTGTTAAGGCAGAAGCTGGCTTATGTCTGGAATATCAGAGAGAGGTTAGACTAGACTACAAAATCAATTCATATTATTTGGCAGACGGTTTAGAGTAACAGTCAAGAGCAGAGGCAGCCTGCCATGGTTCAAACCCTGGTCCCATCACTGAATAGCTCTATAACCCTGAGCAAATTACTTAACCTCTCTGAGCTTCAGTGATCAAGTCATTAAATCAAAGCCAATATCTGCACATACCTCAGAGACAAATGGAGAACAATCAGTGAGACAATGCACCTAAAGCAGTTAATAGGGTGTCTAACACTGGGCACTCAGTAAATAGCAGCTATTTTTAGCTAAAAACAACTGGTAAAAGTTTGAAATATTTTAAAAGTGTGAATATTTCGGGGCACCTGGATGGCTCAGTTGGTGAAGCGTCTGCCTTTGGCTCAGGTCATGATCCCTGGGTCCTGGGATCGAGTTCCCCATCAGGCTCTGCTTCTCCCTCTGCCCCTCCCCCACCCCCACTCATGCATGTTCTTTCTCTCTCTCTCTCTCTCTCGCAAAAATAAATAAAATCTTTTTTAAAAGTGTGAATATTTCATAGTTCATTAATCTCTGAAAATTGCTAAAATATTAGCAAATACATTAGTAAATATCAGCTGGCCAAATATTTAACTGCATGGCACATCCTATTTCCTGATCATTCTTGGTTCTAAAGAAAATGAAGAACAGTGAAGTGTACTGAGTGGCTTCAATCCACAAAGCATTGTCTGTCTTATGCACTATGTCACCGCTTCTCCAAAGATAGTCACCTATGATGTACAGTAACACACAGTACTTAATGGATCAAGAGATTTGATATGGGCTTTTAGTAATAAATCCATGGTCCAAGAAGGGGGAATTTTCTTACAACCTTTTCTCCCCAAAGAGCTATTAATAAAAAATAACTCAGAGGATATATTTCTACTAAACCAAGATTCCTGGGATGTAAACCCTTACTGGAGTCATGCTGAGCCCTTTATCCCCACTGAAAAAAGTCTGGAATGATTGATGACTCCTGCCAGGAGACTGTCACACATTTTCCCTTGCACCATTATGTACATTTCACCCGTAGTAAACTTTAATGTGGATATCTTTCAAGCTCTACCTGGAAATGGGAAGTGTAAAGGAGGCCTTTCAGTTTAATAGCCTTGCAGTTTGAGTCCCCATTCTGTATGAACCCTTGAGGTCACTTAGTCGGAATGGTGAGACCCCTCCATCTCTAATCACATCTGATCCACCCACCCAAACTAAAGCCAAGGAAGACCTGCAAACTTGGGTGGAAAGTCGAGAAAGCTGAAGTCAATGGAAACTTCCCCTGATTGATGGTTAATATGGAAGCAGAACCCTTCATAAAGAAGAGGATAGTCAAAGGAAAAGTCAAACTCACCCAAGCCAAAGTTATAGTGAGTAATTATCTCACAGCTTACAATAAATATAATTGGGCAAGTGAGGTCTATGGATCAAAGGGTGGCTAGAAATTCTAAAAGTAATGGCATCTCATTCTGTCTCTGGAGAGGGACTTTTGAGCTCATGTCAAATGACTCATCCAGATGAAAGAATTGGGGGGGGGGGGGAGGATACTACACATGGTGTGAATTTGGAGCTCTCAGATCTCAATCAACCCATATCAACAGCTTTCTGGTATCTGAACACTTTTTCTTAAAAAAAGAAAAACTCTTCCTTTATTCTTTTAGAAGCCATTCACATACACACACATTTAAAATTTATTCAAATTCTCTATAAAACTAAAAACATGCTGTGAAAGTTACTGACAAAGTCAATCAGATATTTTAGCAGAAACCAGAAATGAAATTGCCCCACTCCCTTTTCCTAGTTCACCTTGCCACATTATTAAGAAGTAGCTAAATGATCCCCCTATGCTTTATATTGCCAATCTTGTTTGGGAAACTGTGGCAGGTGTAGGTGTTGTTAATTGAGTTCACCTTGAATAATTCACTTGCTGCCTGATTTGGGGAGGGGCTTAGGAGGGGGTAGATTTCCATTTCCTCTAGGCAGGCCACCGAGATGCAGTTCCAGCCACAAAAGAGGACACTAATAATCTATGTGTCCAGAAGCAAGAAGCAGCTGGCCAGAGGTGGCCTCTCTTTTTCCTGGATCTGAATGCACAATTTTCCCCTAGGCCAAAAGAAATTGCTCCCTAGCCAGGCAGGACACCCTAGAGAATTCCATCGGAAATTATTTTTGCTCTTTCAGAATCTATACATTACCAAGGGAAAGACTCCTTTCACAAGGCCTAGACCAAAAATGATTAGGAAACAGGTGTATGTTATATTTTGCCACTTAAAAAAAAAATCACCCAATAAACCAACTCAGGAAACTTGCCCAGGGTTAAAAATTATCCTTATGTGTTTAAACTGCTCTCTTCACACCTATTACTTAACCAAGGGAAACTCACCGTTTCTTCTTTCCATGGAAAACAATCCTTAAAAGCAATAAAAAGCCTGCCCTCCATGAATTCAGAAGAGGTGGGAGCCTTTGGGGAGGAGAGAAGCAGCTGTGGAAGTCAGAAATGTCATCTGGAGAACATGTCATTCCTTCTGCCCAGCTCAGTAATCTCTACAGTTAAAGGGGCAAGGCATGTTTTGCCCCATGATAAAACGTGAAATGAATTCGTACATTTATAAATAAATGATCTGACTCTAATTGGCATTTCTAAGCCTTCTCTGGGTAGTAGCTTTCTTGTTAACAAGCTACTGCATTTGACACCGGTGATATAGGAGCCTCGGAAGAGAAATCGCAAGTCTATTTCTGAACTCTTTATTTAGTAATAGAACCTGAAAACTTTCTTCTAATACCTATACCTCTGGACTGACATACAGAGAAGTTAACAATAAAAGTTTCTGAGTACAGCTAAAGCTGAAAATAAGAATCAAAACATTCTCAAAGAAGAAAAAAAGTAGATTTTTAAAGGATACACATCTTGGAGAAGTAAAGGATTCTAGGACTGGGGGTAGGAAATATACAAGCTGAGCGTGGAGCATTTCATAACAGCAGAACGTAATGAAGTGCTAAGAAACGAAAAAAACCAAAACAAAACAAACACACTGATGAAGGCATATCAAAGGCACACAGGAGCCACTAAAAGAGCTCCCAGTGGCCAATAGTAGAACAATCTGGGCAAAATATAAATAAAATAGTATTGCATTATATCTCACAGAATAAAATAAATACACATAAGTCCATTCAGATGTAAATGGTAAAGCAAATAAATAAGGGAGAAGAGACAAATTCCTTGTTCAGAGGAACTGCAAGTAATATATGTAATTACCCTGCCATGAAGGAGGTAAAACATAACTCTCCACTCCTTAAGTGTGGGAAGTATACTGTAGCTTCCTTCCAAAAAGTACAGTAAAGAAAGGAGGGGAGAAAGAGTAAATTTTCACTGGAGATATCTCACAAACACTCTCTCGCCAGGGGATCAGGTCAACACCAACAGTGATAAGTCATGTTGACAGTGTGTACCCTCCATGCTATGGGATTAAAACAGTACTTACCTCTAAGGTCTTCTTACCCCAAACCCGTAACTCTGGTCTAATCATGAGAAAAACATCAGACAAATTCTAATATCGAGGCATTCTACAAAGTGTCTGACCAGTACTCCTCAAGATTGTCCAGGTCATTATGTAAAACAAAAGAAGTCTAAAAGTGTCACAGCCAGGAGAAACCTAATGAGACATGAAAACTAAATGTAATGCATATCCTAGATGAAATGCTGGAACACAGAAAGGACATTAAGTAAAACTAAGGAAATCTTGAGGCACCTGGGTGGCTCAGCTGGTCAAGCATCTGCCTTCGGCTAAGGTCATGATCTCAGGGTCCTGGGATCGGGCTCCCTGCTCAGCGGGGAGGCTGTTTCTCCCTCTCCCTCTGCCCCTCCCCTCTGCTCATGTGCTCTCTCTCTTTCTCTCTCAAATAAATAAATAAAATCTTTTAAAAATTTTTAAAAAACTAAGGAAATCTGACTAAATTATGGACTTCAGTTAATAATAATGTGTCAATATTGGTATATTAATTGTAATAAATGTACCATATTAATGTCAGATGTTAACAACAGGAAACTGAGTGCAGGAATATGGAAATCTGTACCATCTCCTCAATTTTTCTGTAAATCTAAAACTGTTCTAAAAAATAGTCAATTCTTTAAAAAAAGGATGCATATATATATATATGAAAAATAAGATTTAGGACTTATTTATGTGAGCAACCACAAAATGGAGGTTAGAACCAATGCAGTATTTCCAGTCTTGTTAGTGTCCGAACTCACCCCTGAAAGTCAATCCAGTTGCATCCAATCATTTAAGAAACTAGCTCTGGTTAATAATGGCCCCTCACATAGACCCACCTCCATCTCAGTCCTAGGGCATGAAGACAATTAAAAATTGAGGGCACTTTTGCCAAAAATGTCTTTCCTCTTCATGGATAGTAACTGGATGAATCTGCATCTCATACTACAAACTTCTACTAAGCAAACCTATTTATCATTCAGTCCCCCAACATGTACATTCACTCAACAAATACTGACACCTTTGTGTTACAGGAACTGTTCTAGGCAGTAAAGACACAACTAAGAACAAGACAGGCAATCTCTTGTGGATCTCACATTCAAGGTTGGGGGCTTGGGGAGTAAGCAACAAGCAAGTCAATTTCCAGCCACTCCTACAGTCAATGACCACCAAACTTTTTAAGATGCACTCTCCACCAGCTTCCAAGATTTCTTGATTTCACATTCTTCATCCCTAGGCAATTGTGCATGTTCTCTGATTCTGTTTCTTGGGTTTAATGTATGAGATCTTCTGCTCTCTCTGTAGGCGACATGAGGAAAGGAAATTTTCTTCTCACGGCAGGCTGAATGAAGCAAGAAGGGGCTGCTGAATTCATAATTCAGCGTCCTTATTTTTACAGATGAAGGAAGTGAAGCTTGGTGGAGTTAGATGACCAGGAAATGGGACTCTAAAACTGTCTGTACTTCAGAGTTCCTTCTACAATCCCCACAGCACCCACTACAATGTTGTAAAATCTACAGATTCTTGAAAAAGCTCCCTCGCTCTGATATTCCACATAAATATCCATGTAGATATTCCATCTCTAAAGACCTCCAGGAAAACGTACCGGCTTCTACTCTACCTAGACATTCAAAGGTCACTCAGGTGAAACCCCAGAGAAATCTCACTCCTTTCTGCCAGTTAGCAAAGCAGCAAGAAGTCAGAGAGTAAACAAAGGATAAGAATAAGACAGAAAATTTGCAGGCTATGAAAGAAGTATCTTGAATTTTTTCCTTTAAAATATACTTCATATCCATGGCAGATATTATTTTCCTTATGATCACCAGTAATCCAATTATTTCGGCCTGTTTTACAGCAGCAAGCAAATGTAACACCTAACAAGAAGAAATGCTGTGACACACTTAGAAAAATATTAGCCTGCGATGTTTTAATCAATTATAGCATTGATGGCTAATAGAGCTGGGAGGGCCCTGACACCTCTGACCTCCTGGCCCCTGTTAATACCTGATGTTATTTTACCTGAGAATCTAATTTGGGTTTGTCAGTAATTAAAATTCATGAATTCTGCCCACTATTAACCCTAGATCTCCCCTACTGGATCCTGAATCTCCTGTGAAAAGCTCTCTACCTCAACAAAATGTTGATGACTGCTCTGGATATTTACATGTGTATAGATTCAGCAATACAAAGAAGAGGTGTAACACTTCAGAATCCCATTTTAGAGATGGGGATGGAAAAAAGGCCAGTAAGCTAATAACTACTTGATGAACACCCACAAAACCATTACCGCTTTCCCGAAAAATGGACCTTGTGAAGGAAATGAATTAAGTTAAGGCATATCTAAATAATACGTTCTGTAGGCCTTAAGGTGATATTTGTGAAGATGTGAGGTGAAATGGAAGATACAAATGATATATAGGAAAATGATATATAGGATGTTCAAAAGAAGAATAGAAGACTGGAAGGGGTTTTTCAAACATTAAAAAAAACAGTAACAAAATCTGAAGAAATGATCCCAGCCTCCCGTGTTCTTTTTTTTTCTCCCTCACCGCACCAGAAGAATCTGGTCTCACTGCCCCGCCCCCTTCACTCTGTTAGCTAAGAGGAGAACCTGTCATTAAATCCAGTAACACTTGAGATGATCTACATCTATTCTTTGCATTCCACCTGGGGCCTTACATTGAAAATAAAGCTGTTGCCTCGCTTCCTTATTTGCCACCAGATTGCTGAGTGGCTTTGCTTAGCACTCTTTTCCCGAGGCACTTATTGCATGAGTGATACCCACGATGGAGCCTATAAATTTATACAACAAATTGAGGAAATGTTTCCTCACAAAGCTTTAAGAGGCAATATTAATTAAATACGGCTTTTCACATGGGATCATATAATATCTATTGCTGAAGTAATTAAGAATGAAGACATAAACTCATTAGATGTGTACTGTAAAGATGAAATGCTCAGAAATTATTGACTGTCCATATATTACCACCTCCAGCCATTGAGAGAAAATGCAGTCAGCTAAGATGTAATGTGACAGGGGTTTGAGTGAGAATAAAAATAAGTATGTGTCCCTTTATTCTATGTGGAAGTTCATTAACTAGCCAGCTCAGGAACTCCTCTGATTTAAAAAACTCATTTCATTTTTTAAATTAAGTGAAGATGTCTGACTTTTCTGATTCTCATTCAGTTTCCACAAATCTTAAAACCCATTTCTTTTTTTTTTTATTGAAGTACAATTAACATACAGAGTTATATTAGTTTCAGGTATATAATATAATGATTCAACAATTCTATGCATTGCTCAGTGCTCATCATGGTAAGTGTACTGATAATCCCTTTCATCATTTTTGCTCATCCCCACTCTGGCAACCACCAGTTTGTTCTCTATATTTGAGTATGTTTTTTTTGTCTCTTTTTTTGTTTGTTCATTTGTTTCTTAAGTTCAACATATGAATGAAATCAAATGGTATTTGTCTTTCTTTGACTGACTTATTTCACTTAGCATAATACCTTCTAGGCCCATCCATGTTGTTGCAAATGGCAAGATTTCATTCTTTTCATGGTTGAGTAATATTCCACTGTGGGAGGTGGAGGGGTATGTGTGTGAATGGATCTTTTATCCATTCATTTACAGATGGACTCTTAGGTTACTTCCATATCTTGGCCTCTGTAAATAGTGCTACAAAAAACAGAGGAATACATATATCTTTTCAAATTAATGTTTTCATTTTCTTTGAAAACTCATTTCTTCATCATCATTTTTTGTTTCAAGGATGAAACTATCAAGACACTCCATTTTAGGCAGATCCACAGTATACAGTATAGCACACTGCCTACTTACCAAATTTACCTTAGGTTGACTCATTCTGGAAGATACTCAGAAACCAAGACAGGGCCTTTGTTGGGCCTTCTCACCTGAGAAGTTTTCCATTCCTCCTATGTATTCCCTTTTCACATCCGAGCAATGGAAACATTCTCTTTAGATCTTATCACTAAGTTTACTTTGACTCTTAGTCTCCAGAGAATTATAGTTTCACTTTCATAGTCCTAGAGGCCCAAAAACTTTTGGGTGATGAGAGTAAAGTATCTTAAGGCTCTTACCTACTATGTTTTTAACTCTCTTTTTCAAACAATGAATGGGCATTATTGCTTCTTTTAGAATAACAACTTTGGATTACTGAGTCTACAGAGTGCCCAAAACAATAAATTTAAAAATTTAAGAATAACCAAGAGAGTGTTACTTTTCATTTTAAGCCTTGTAAATCTATTTAACTTTTGACACTATGTCATTGAATTATTCAACTCAATAAACTAAGAGGAGAAAATAGGGAAAGAGAGAGAGGAGAAGAAAAAGTAAGTTAGGTAACTAAGCATTAATTTAAGGATAATCAATAAAAGACCTAAGATAGGGTGCCTGGGTGGCTCAGTCGTTAAGCATCTGCCTTCAGCTCAGGTCATGATCCCAGGGTCCTGGGATTGAGACCCACATCGGGCTCCCTGCTCATCCAGAAGCCTGCTTCTCCCTCTCCTACTCCCCCTGCTTGTGTTCCCTCTCTCGCTGTGTCTCTGTCTGTTGAAAAATAAAATCTTAAAAAAAAAAGACCTAAGGTAAAAACTATAAATCATGTAAATCAAACTAAGAGAGGAAATAAACAAAATCCTATCAATCTACAAGAAGTACAAAAAGAAGAAAAAAAGCTAAGAAAAAGCATGGCAAACTGAGAACTAAAGATAGTAGAAATAAGTTAAAAAAATCAGTGATAATAATTCAGATAAATATCACATTGGACAAACAAAACCCAAGTATTTTCAGCTTAGAGAGAGAACTAAGGGAAAATGATATAAAAAGGTTGAGAATAAATAGATGGTAAAAGAAAAACAATTATAAACATTAAAAGCTGATATAGTGACATTATTATCACAATAAAAGAGCAGTTAAAGCAAGAGATACTAATGAAAATAAATAAGGATATTACATAATAAAATAATGATAAAGAAATAACCATTGCATAAAGAGAAATAACCAACAAAAAGATATTAAAATTACATGGATCTAATATATGCATCTTAAAACTATAAAACTATAAAACGCTTTAATTTCATAGGGTGGGAGATTTTAACACACTTCCTTTAGAAACTAATAGATCAAAATGACCAAAAACAGGGATATGGGAGATAGGAATAACACAAGATTTATTTTTAGTGACAAAGTTCCCACTTGAAGTGACTCTCTTTAGAAGGTCACCTCAACTGATGTATTTATAGACATACCTATCTATATATCTAGAGAGGAAAAACAAAAATTTTTCAAGTACACTTGAAACAAGTAATATATATATTCTATAGTTATGATGCAATTTCCCTAACCCATGGTTTACTTTCAGGTGGGCATTTTAGTTGCATGCATGTATAATATATATTTTGCATGTTATACACAGGTAATAGATGCATGTTATATTATGCATGTGTATATATACATCATATGTATAATTACATATATGTAATTCTAGAATATTTAGAACAAATCACAATTATTATATAGTAAAAACTTATGGGATGTATAATCCATATACCCAACAAGGGACTTAGAAAAAGGATATATACTTAAAGAACTACAAATCAAAAAGAAAGACAGTGAAAGGAAAAAAGAGCAAAACACCTGAACAGGCACTTCACAAGTCTTCAATATCTAAATGGTCATTACACTTATGAAAACATGTTCTCTCTTATTAGTCATCAGAGAAATGCAAATTAAAACCACAATTAAATAACACCATACATCCAGAACACCTAAAAAGAAAAAGACAAAATAATAACTATCGTCAAGAATTGACTTGAACTCTCTTTCACTGGGGTAAGTGACTTAATTTATCCAACAACTTTGGAAAATTGTGATGGTACTGAATAAAGCTGAACATTTGTTACACTGTGAACAAATAATTCTCTTCCCGGGTAATACGAAATAGAAATGCATACACATATTCATTAAAAGACACGTACATAATATTCATGGCAACTATAAACCAGAAACTGGAAACTAACCAAATGCCTGTCGACAGGAGAATGGATAAACAATGGAATCCTAGACAAGAATGAATAATTTACAACACCATGCAATGACATGGATGAATCTCACAAACACAATGTTTAACGAAAGAAGCCAGTTACATAAGAATACATGATCTGTGATCCCATTTATCTAAAATTAAATAACAGGCCAAACTAATCAATGCTTTTAGAAATCAGGATACTAATTATTCTTGGGTGGGTAGTGACTAAAAGGGTGTTCCCAGGTGCTTCCAGAGTGCAAGAAATACCGTGTAATCTGTACAGTTGTTACACAGGTATTTGAATTAATGAAAATTCATACAGCATTATTTTTATCACTTGTATACTTTTCTCTTTATTCATATTATACATCTGTAAAAGTTTATTTTACAAATTGTGAAATGCAGCTAAAACACTATGTAGAGACAAAAGTATGGCTTTTAAATGCATGTATTTAAAAAAAATAAGAAAAATAAAAGTAAGTAACTAAATTCTACCCCAAAGAAATATGTTCATGCCCTAATTCCTGTACCTGTGAATGTGGCCTTATTTGGAAATAGGGTCATTGCAGATGTAATCAAGTTAAGATGAGGTCTTCCTGGAGCAGGGTAGGCACTAAATCCATTATGACTGGTGTCCATACAAGAAAATAAGAGACAGAGACCTAGGAAGAAGGCCACATGATGGCAGAGGCAGAGACAAGTTACACCATCACAAACCAAAGAATAGCTGGGGTTACCAGAAGCTGCAAGAAGCAAAAATGATCCTTTTCTAGAATTTTCAGAAAGAATATGATCCTTGATCTTGGACTTCTAACCTCCAGACCTGGCAGAGAATAAAGTTCTGAGTTTTTTGGTTTTTGTTTTTTAAAATTTACTTATTTATTTATTTATTTGATAGAGAGAGAGCACAAGCAGAGGGAGTGGCAGGCAGAGGGAGAAGAAGCAGGCTCGCCACTGAGCAAGGAGCCAGACATGGGGCTTGATCCCAGGACCCTGGGATCATGACCTGAGCAGAAGGCAGACATTCAACTGACTGAGCCATCCAGGCACCCCTAAAGTTTTTTTTTTTTTTTAAGATTTTATTTATTTATTTGACAGAGAGAGACAGCGAGAGAGGGAACACAAGCCGGGGGAGTGAGAGAGGGAGAGGCAGGCTTCCACCTGAGCAGGGAGCCCGACGCGGGGCTCAATCCCAGGATGCTGGGATCATGACCCAAGCCGAAGGTAGACGTTTAATGACAGCCACCCAGGTGCCCCAAGTTCTGTTTTGTTTTAAAGCCACTCAGTTCATGGTACCTTATTATGGTGGACCCTACAAAACTAGTATAGTAATGAATTCACTAAATGAAACTAGAAAAGCAACCAAAAATATACTCAAAGGCAGTAAAGTTAAAAATAACGAAAAAATAAAGTTAATCAATAATAAATACATAATAATAAAGTTAATAATAAGTAATAAATGAGAACTATAATTAATGATAAAAGAACAAACAAAAATGAAATAACAAAAATAAAAGCTGGATTGGGGAGGAGAACATGAATAAAAAATTACTTATAAACTATCACTACGTTGTACACCTGAAACTGTAACACTGTATGTCGACTATACTGAAAAAAAATAATGCCCCCCAAAAACAACAAATATAAAAAAGGAGATGGAGAAAATATAACGTCATAGGATCACTGTTCAAAAAAAAAAACTTTATAAACTGATTAAGAGAAAAGCTACTCACAACAATATAAGGAATAGAAAACTAGTAAACAACAGATAAAACAGATTTTTAAGTATTTTTTAATTTTTTAGCTTTTAATTTTACAATTTAAGAACTTTTTTAGAAGATTTTATTTATTTGAGAGAGAGAGCATGAGCGGGGGTGGGGGGAGTCAGAGGGGGAGGGAGAGGCAGACTCCCCGCTGAGCAGAGAGACTGATGCAGGGCTCATTCCCAGGACATTCCCATGGGATCATGACCTGAGCTGAATGAAGACATTTAACCGACTGAGGCAGCCAGGCACCCCTCATCTAGCTTTCGTCATCACAATCTCTCCCACTAATTGTAACACTCATCGGTGATTTGGGTCTGCAATAATTATAACTGTGGTGTTTGTCAAATGGCGAGTTTCTATTTCATCATTCATGCAACCTTTATTAATTGAAATCCTCCTTAAGGAAAAGCTGTCCCTTCTCCATTCATTTATTTCATCAATTATTCAATTATTTGCTCCTATCAGTATGGATTCACAGATATTTGTTTCATTCTATGGATTATCATCCAATACTATTTATCATCATTTATTTTGTTGCTCTAAATATCCCAGATATGGCCATTTGAAGCTCCTGGATGAGTTTCTGTGCATTTTAAGCATGATACCTTCATGTTTTGCACTTTTTTACTTTCAGGCATCACAAAATGTTTTCAGTTCATCTTTTACTTTGCTGACATCAACTTGGCCATTTCTCTAAGAAGAACCAACTACTTTTATTCATTTGTTAAAGACTATTCTTTCCCCCTAGGGATTGTTTGATATCCTTGGGGGGAAAAAAGATCTTAAAATAAATAAATACCATAATCCAGTTTATATCAATATTTTTTTAACTTGGATGAAATTGATAATATCTTAGGAGGAAAAAGTAATCAAAATTAATTCAAGAAGATATCTAAACTAATCATCTTTAAGTAATTTTAAACTAATGAAAAAAAGAAATCTCTCCCCCCCAAAGGCACCAGGCCTGCACATTTTACACTAATTTTTCAATGAACAACAAAAAGATAATTCCTGCATTTTATAGTTTTCAGTTTCAGAGACTAGCAATAAAGAGATAAAGCTTCTCTAATTAATGTTTTTCTTTTCATTCATTAACAGTTTCATTAAGGTATAATTCATATACCATATAATTACACAGTTAAAGGAAACAATTCTATACTATTTAATTTAGTCACAGTTGTGCGACTATCACCACAGTCAATTTTAGGATATTTTCATCACTCCAAAAGGAACTCCATACCATTTCCCAGTTACTCCCCATTCTCTTCATCCCACACATTCAACCACTAATCTGCTTTCTGTCTCTATGGATTTGCCTATCTGGACATTTCATATAAATGGAATACTACAATATGTGGTCCTGTGTAACTGGCCTCTTTCACTTGGCATAATGTTTTCAAGATTCATCTATGTGGTAGCATGCCTAAGCATTTTATTCCCTTTTATTATCCAATAATACTGTATTATAGGGATATACCATATTTTATTCATCCATTCATTAGTTGATAGACATTTGGGTTGTTTTTACTTGGAGACTATGAGCATTTGTGTACAAGTTTTTGTGTGGACATATGCTTTCATTATCTTGGGAATAAACCTAGGGGTGTAATTGCTGGGTCACATGGTACTCTACATTTAACATCCTGAGGAACTGCCAGATGGTTTTCCAGTGCGGCTGACCATTTTACATCCCCACCAACAGCGTATGAGGGTTCCAATTTCTCCACATCCTTGCCAATAGTTATTATTATTTGTCTTCTCTATTATGCCCATCCTAGTATGTGAAGTGGTAACTCACTGCAGTTTTGATTTGCATGTCCTGACAGCTAATAATGTTAAAGCTTTCCTTTCATGTGCTTATTGGTAATATTTATAAATATTATGGAAAAATGTCTATTTAGATCCTTTGCACATTTTTCATTTAGGTTACCTGTCTTTTTATTATTGAGTTACAGGGGTTTGTATATATTCTAGATACAAGTCCCCTATCATATATGAGATTTGCAAATATTTTCTCCTATTTTGCGGGCTGTCTTTTCATTTTTTTTTTTTTTACTTTTCTTTCCCTAAAGATTTTATTTATTTATTTGAGAGAGAGAGAGAGAGCGCAAGCAGGGGAGAGAGGCAGAAAGAGAAGCAGACTCCCCGCTGAGCAGGGAGCTGGACGCAGGGCTCAATCCCAGAACCCTGGGATCATGACCTGAGCCGAAGGCAGATGTTTAACAGACTGAGTGGTGGCTCAGTGGCTTTTCATTTTCTTGAGAGTGTTCTTTGAAGCAAAATTTTGATGAAAGCCAATTTACCTATTTTTGTTGTTGTTGTTGTTGCTTGTGCTATTGGTGCATATCTAAAACACCACTCCTTAATTCATGGTCAGGACAATCTACCCCCATGTTTCTTCTAAGTGTTTTAAAGTTTTAGCTCTTACTTTTAGGTCTTGGATCCATTTTGAGTGAATTTTTGTATATGGTATGATGTAAGAGTCCTAATTTATTCTTTTCCATGTGGATATCCACCTGTTCCTGCATCATTTGTTACAGTTTTCAGAGTATAAGTTTGTACTTCCTTTTGTTCAGTTTATTCTTAACTATTTTATTCTTTGTGATGCTAGTATAAATGAAATTATTTTAATTTAAACTTTGCATTGTTCTTTATAAATGTACAGAAACAGAATCTATTGAAACTTACCTAACTCATTTACTCATTCTAATAGTTTCTTAATGAATTCCTTAGGTTTTTTTCTGTATACAAGATCATGTCATCTGCAAACAGAGATAATTTTACTTCTTCCTCCCCAATCTGAAGGCCTTTTGTTATGGACTGAATGTCTGTGGTTCCCCCCCCCCAACCTTCATATGTTGAAGCCATAATCCCCACTGTAGCTGTATTTGGAGTAAAGAAGTAATTAAGATTATATGAGGTCATAAGGGTGGGTCCTTGATCCAAGAGGATTAGTTCCCTCATAAAAAGAGCAGAGAGAGACTGCTTTCTCCCTCTCCCTCTACTCCTGCCTCTCTCCCTCTCCCTACTATTGAGGACACAATGATAAGGCAGCCATCTACACCCTAAAAAGGACCATCCTCACCAGAAACTTGCTCTATTAGACCTTAATCTGGAGGTTCTAACTTCCAAATCTATGAGAAAATGATTTTTTTTGTTTAAGCCATCTAGTTCATGGTATTTTTTTCCTTATGGTAGCCCGAGTCAACTAATACACCTTTTATTTCATTTTATGACCTAACTGCCCTGGCTAGAACCTCTAGAACAATGCTGAATAAAAGTGATGAGAGTGAATCACCATGTTCTAGATCTTAGCAGGGCAACTTGCCGTCTTTTACCATTAAGTATGATGTTAGCTGTGAGTTTTTTATAGAGATTTGTTATCACATGGAGGAAGTTACCTTCTACTCCTAGCTTGTTGGCTGCTTTTATTATAAAAGGTTGTTGGATTTTGTCAAATGTTTTTTTTTTTTTTTGCATCTAATGGGATCATCATGTGGCTTTTGTCCTTTATTCTACTAATATGACATATTACATTAATTGATTTTCAGATGATAAACCAACCTTGCATTCCTGGGTAAATCCCACTTGGTCATGGTGAATAATCCTTTTTATTTGTTGCTGGATTTAGTTTGCTAGTATTTTGCTAAGAATTTTTACATCTATATTCATAAATGATATTAGTCTATAATGTTATTTTCCTGTGATTTGTTAATCTGGTTTTGGTATCAGGTATTACTGGCCTCATAGAATGAGTTGGAATGTGTTTTTTCTGATTCTATTTTTTGGAAAATTTTGTGAATAATCGGTTTTAATTCTTTAAATGTTTGGTAGAATTCACCAGTGAAACCATTTGGATCTGGGTTTTTCTTTGTGGATACTTTTAAAATTTTAATTCAGTCTCTTGTTACAGATTCTATTCTATTCTATTCACATTTTATATTTCTTCTTGAGCCAGTTTTGGTAGTTCATGCTTTCTTGGAATTGTCCATTTCATTCAATTTATCTAATTCATTGTCATGCCATTTTTTATAGTATTCCCTTGTAATTTTCTTTTTAAATTTCTGTAAGGTTATTAGTAATTTCCCCTTTTCATTCCTGATTTTAGTAATTTCAGTCCCCTCTTTTCATTCTTGGTCAGTCCAGCCAAAGATTAAAGGAACCATGCTTGGTTTTATTGATTTTCTCTATTTTTCTGTTCTCTAATTCTAATAATATTCTATTAATTTCTGATCTATTTTTTTATTAATTTTATCTTTCCTTTTGCTTGTTTTACATTTAGTTTGCTCATCTCTTTTTAGTTTCTTAAGGTAGTTAGGTTGGTTTAAGATCTTTCCTATTTTTTAATATACACATTTTACAACTACAAATTCTAAGTACTGTTTTAGCTGTACCCCATAAGTTTTATATTGTGTCTTCAATTTCATTAATCTCAAAGTATTTCTAATCTCCCTTGTGGTTCCTTATTTAACCCATTGGTAATTTAGAGGTGTGTTGCTTAATTTCTACAAATTTGTGAATTCCCCAAGTTTACTTCTCTTATTAATTTATAATTTCATTCTATTGCAGCTAGAGAATATATATGATATAAGTGATTTTAAATTTATTGAGGCTTAGTTTATGGCCTACTATATGGTCTAACCTGGAGAATGTTCCATATGCATTTCAAAAGAATGTATATTCTGTTGGTTTGGGATGTAGTGTTCTGCAGATGTCTGTTAGAACTGGTTGCATAATTGGGTGGTTCAAGTCTTCTATAACCTCGTTAATCTTCTATACAGTTATTCGTTATGTAAAGAGGGATATGGATGCTTTCAAGTATTATTGTTTAAATGTCTATTTCTACATTTCATTCTGTCAGTTTTTCCTTCACGTATTTGGGGCTCTGTTTTTAGGGGCATGTATGGTTTATAATTGTTAAATATTCCTAATAGGTTGACTCTTTTTTCATTATTAGCTGTCCCTCTTTTTATCTAATAACATTGTTTAAAAACCACTTTATTTGATAGTACTATAGTCACTCCAGCTTTCTTATGGTTACTATTTGCATGATATATCTTTCTCCATCCTTTTTCTTTTAATCTATTTGTAACATTGAATCAAAAGTGTATCTCCCATAGACAGCATATAATTGATTTTATTTTTCTTTCTCCACTCTAACAATCTGACTTGATTAGATTGCTTAATCCATTCACATTTAATGTAATTATTTATATATTCTGCCATTTTACTTTTTGGTTTATATGTCTCATGACACTTTCTCCCCTCTATTTCTCTTTCACTGCTTTATTTTCATTAAGTATTTTTTAGTGTAACAACTTAATCCCTTTAATAATTTTTCTTTTTCTGAGATATTTTCTTAGTCATTTCTATAGGGATTAATATAAATATTAACTTGTGAGAACCTATTTCATATTTATACTAACTTAATTTCAGTGAGACAAAAATTTATAGAAAGTATATAGATATAGCGCTAGTCTCACTTCCCTTTTTTGTGCTATTTTTGTTATACATATTACATCTATAATGTTGCACACTCAAGGATACTCTGTTAAAACTATTACTTTACATAAGTTTATCTTTGAAAAAGCCAAGAAAATAAGGACAGCAAGTTTGTTACGTTAAACTTATTTACAATTTCTGGTTCTTTTCATCTGTTCCTATGGATCCAAGTTACCATCTGGTGTCACATACTTACCTCAGTACAGCTTTATTCCCACCCACCTCCTCTGTGCTGTTTGAGAAATTATGTTACATATTTACATATTATAGGCCAACATATTAGTGTGTGTGTATGCATGTATATATATGTGTGTGTGATTTTATATGATTGCTTTTTAAATCAGTTAAGAAAAGTGAAGAAATGTGTATTTACACTGTCTTTTATAATACATAATTACTTGACCAGTGCTCTTTCTTTTTTCTCATGGATTGGAATTACTGTCTGAGGTCACCTGCTTCATTCTAAAGAATTAGTATCTCTTGTAAGGAGATGAATTCTGGCAACGAATTCTGTCAGTTCGGGTTTACTTGTATACAGTAGATAGGAAATTGGCTTTACTTCTTCATAAAGGTCTAATAAATAAAGACTAGGAATGTCTTCATTTGAGCTTAATTTTCACCTTTATTTCTGAAAGACAATTTTGCTGGATATAGAATGCTGCATTAATAGGGTATTTTTTTTCTTTCAGCACTCTGAGTATGCCATCCCAGAGACTTCTGGCCTTCATTCCTTCTGATGAGGAGTCAGCTTTAACCTAATTCGTGCTCCCTTGTATATGAGGACTTATTTTCTCTTGCTGCTTTTAAGATTATCTCTGGACTTTTGACTTTCAGCATTTATACTATGACCTGTCTGTGTGTGCATCTCTTTGCATTTAATCCCACTTGAAGATTATTAAGTTTCTTGGATGTGTATGTGGTTTTTCATCAAACTGAGGAAATTTTCAGTCATTATTTCTTCAAGTATTTTTTTCTACCTCTTTCTGTCTTCTCTTCTGGTATTCCTATGTATATGCTGGTGTGCTTAATGGTATCCCACAATTGATGCTATGTTTGTTTTTCTTCATTTTTCTCCCTCTTTGTTCTTTAGATTCTGCAATGTCTATTGATCTATCTTCAAGTTCACAGATTCTTTCTTCTGACAGTTCAAATATATTGTTGAGCTCACTGGTAAATTTTTCACTTCAGTTATTGTACTTTTCAATCACAATTTCTACTTGGTTCCTTTTTATTATTTCTCTCTCTTTATCATTCTCTTTTACATCACATTGTCATCATACTTTCCTTTATTTCTTTGATCATGATTTCCTTTAGTTCTTTGAATATATTTAGAATGACTATATTGAAGGGTTTCTGTTAAGTCAACATCCTTTCATAGGCAATTTCTGTTGACTGCTTTTTTCCCCCCGGTTTTGCATCATATTTCCCTGTATCTTCGTATGTCTCATCATTTTGTGCTGTGGGGAGATGGGACATTTTAGAGATACATTGTAGCAACTCTGCATATTGGTGACCCACCTCTGAGGATTCCTGTTATTGGATCATATTATTAGTGAATGGCTGGATTACAGTAGTAAAGTCTATTCCTTTCCACTGCCCCTATGATATTGTTTCTCTGGGGGCACAATTTTGGGTATTTCCACAGTGACACAGGGATGACAGTGGTTTTAGCAGGACTCCCTTTAATTGTCTCTTTCCATGATCACATCTAGCTATTAGGCTCCACTAATTGCCAAATGATTGCTGTATTCCTTTAACAATGCCCTGGAGCATAAATGGCTCCACAGTCTGATCCAATTAAATTTGGGTCCCTTACTACAGGTAGTTTGTGATGCTGGTGTTTGAGGTTTGTTCTGACCATAGGAAGGCTCTTCTTAGATGTTTCTTTCCCTGCTTCTCTCTAGTAAATAACTGGCCTAGGATGGAACTTCTGCTTTCACCTCCAAAACCTCCACTGTCTTTGAGAGCAACTTTAGGCCTGAACATCCTCCACACCATTTCAAATAAAGTCATTTCCTTTGGGGAGAGCTCTGAAGTTCTCTGATACTAATGCCTGCCTCTCCCCCTGGCTAAAATCTCTGAGCCATGAGCTCTAAGGCTGGAAACAAGGACGGGGGCCTATTTCTCTCTAAATAATACCCCTCCTTGCTTTAAGAGCAGGACACTAGCAGGAGCGGCACCCTATAGTCTTTATTTGTCTTTCCTGGCAAGGAACCTCCACTCTATGAACAAGCTGCGGGGGTAGGGATGATGGTGACCCCATTTTGTTTTTAGCATGTCATGACTGAAGGAGAGCCTCCACCATATGAGTAGCGGCTGCGTGGAAGAGGGGAGCCCCCAAACTTCAGCCATACTCGCCTGAAATTTAGCCTCGGCAACATGGAGCTGGGAAGATAAGAAATGTTGGTAGTGTCCTTCCCAGGAAGATAACTTAACTTAGCTCTCAACTTGTAACTAATGGAATAAGGAGTCCTGTGTTCTTGGCTGCATCTGCCTAAGTGGGATTTCCATCATAATGAGCTGAGATGGGGGCAAGAGAGAACAGGTCCTGTTTCAAATGCCACCGATTCTCACTGATCTTAACAAGTTTTAGATTTTCTTGAATAAATGTTTATTTGCTATATGCCCTGAGGAAAATTTCCAGAAACTTTAAATGGTTGCTTTCTCAAAATAATTTTCAACAGTAATCTTTGTTTTGCTGAAGAGCAGGTCCATGGAACGAATCACGTTGCCATTCCACAGGTGGACTCCACTAATTCATGTTTTTAAGCTCGTAAATCCATAATCCATAAGCAAGTAAGTTCAGTCAGGAATAGTAAATTAAAGACCAATCTTAAGTAAAACTCCCCAAAAAATGTTAATAAAATGAATTTGGCAATTTATTCTTTTTTTTTTTTAGATTTTTATTTATTTATTGAGAGAGAGAGAATGGTAGAGAGAGAGCATGAGAGGGAAGAAGGTCAGAGGGAGAAGCAGACTCCCCGCTGAGCAGGGAGCCCGATGCGGAACTTGATCCCGGGACTCCAGGATCGTGACCTGAGCCGAAGGCAGTCGCTTAACCAACTGAGCCACCCAGGCGCCCTTGGCAATTTATTCTTAAAAATAAAAATCAATCCAACCTGGACATGATACATTAAGAATTCAACACTAGTCCAACATCATACCTATTCACCTTAAAAGATAAAAGCAAGCTGCAGAATACATATTGCATGGTACCACTGATACCCATTTAAAAAGTACAAAAATTCTATGTGTTTATGCAGTGTGTATGTAGTGAATGGAGTAGAAGTAGAAAAACGCCTATACATGTAAAATTTCGTAATAATGTTTATCTCTGGGAGGGAAGGAAGAATGAGACAGAAGTACATATAGGAGATTTCAACTTGATCTGATAGATGTTTATTAAAGTATAAAGAATATTTTTCTCTATTTTTTATATGTTAACATAATAGAGTTATGGGCTAAATTGTGCCCCACCCCCCAAGTTTAGATGTTGAAACCCTAACATCTAGTACCTCAGAATGTTACTATATTCGGAGATAGGGCCTTTAAAGAGAGAAGATTATGTTAAAATGAGGCTGTTATGGTGGGCCCTGATTCAATCTGACTGGTGTCCTTATACAGAGAGTAAATTTGAATATAGAAAGAGAGACCAGGCAAGTATGCATATAGAGAAAAAACTGTGTGAGGACACAGTGAGAAGGCAGACATCTACAAGCTAAGGAGAAAGGCCTCAAAAGAAACCACACCCACCGACAATTTGATCTGGACCTCCAGCCTCCAGAACTATGAGAAAAATGTATTCTATTATTTAAACCACCCAATCTGTGATATTTTGTTATGACATCCCTAACAAATTAAGATAGATAGATAGATGATAGAGAGATGATAGATAGACAGACAGATAGATAGATAGATAGATAGATCAACTAACCCAAAATGAATGTAAGCAACTCAACATGCTTCTGTATTTGCAGAATCTAATTACAGTATTCAAAGATGAGGCACACATGCTGAAAAATCAAGAAGGGTTTATTTGCCTTTCATATTTTACAAACTTTCCAGACAAACTACAGTTTAAATCCTTGTTCTGTCTGCCTACTAGCCACGTGACTCTAAGCTAGACATTTTTTTTCTGAACCTCAATTCCCACATATGTAAAACAGGGACAAGAAAACCTACCTCCCAAAGCTTTTGTGATAATTAAAGGATTTACAATACATAAAGTGCTTCATTCAACATCCCAATTTACAACAGATATTCATCAAATCCAAATGCCTGAACATCTACCTGCAGAAAACACTATTGATGAGTCATCCTGAGGGAACAGAGTTAGAGACAAAAAGTCAGATTTATACCACAGTGCCTGGTGGAAGTAGAGTATCACCTCTGGCATTAATTTTGAATGTCCAGAGGACCTTTTACTTCTTGAACCATTTGCTTCTTGGGGGAGGGGGCAGGTTTGAAGCCACAGAGTCTTGGTTTAAATTCCCAGCTCTGTAAAGAAGATGTGGTATATATACACAATGGAATATTATGCAGCCATCAAAAGGAATGAGATCTTGCCATTTGCAATGACGTGGATGGAACTGGAGAGTGTTATGCTGAGTGAAATAAGTCAATCAGAGAAAGACATGTATCATATGACCTCACGGATATGAGGAATTCTTAATGTCAGGAAACAAACTGAGGGTTGTTGGAGTGGTGGGGGGTGGGAGGGATGGGGTGGCTGGGTGATAGACATTGGGGAGGGTATGTGCTATGGTGAGCGTGTGAATTGTGCAAGGCTGTTGAATCACAGATCTGTGCTTCTGAAACAAATAATGCAACATATGTTAAGAAAAAGAAGAAGATAGCAGGAGGGGAAGAATGAAGGGGAGTAAGTCAGAGGGTGAGATGAACCATGAGAGACGATGGACTCTGAAAAACAAACTGAGGGTTCTAGAGGGGAGGAGGGTGGGGGATGGGTTAGTCTGGTGATGGGTATTAAAGAGGGTACATTGTGCGTGGAGCACTGGGTGTTATGCACAATGAATCATGGAACACTACATCAAAAACTAATGATGTAATGTATGGTGATTAACATAACAATAAAAATTATAAAAAAATAAAAAATAAAAATGATACAGATTAAGTCCCCCCCCAAAAAAAATTCCCAGATCTGCCACTTATCACCTATGTGACCTTGAGCAAATCAATTAACTGCTCTGTGCCTCAGTCTCCTAATTTGTAAAATGAGGCTAATAATCCCTACCTTTATGAATCACTGGGAGAATTGCAGATCACATAAACAAGTACTTGGCACACAGCAGATACTCAGTACATCAAAATAACTATTGTTGGGGGGCGGAGCAAGACGGAGGAGGAGTAGGAGACCTGGATTTCGTCTGGTCTCAGGAATTCAGCTGAATAGGGATCAAACCATCCTGAACACCTACGAACTCAACAGGAGATTGAAGATAAGAAGAGTAACAACGCTCTGAACAGAGAAGCGACCACTTACTGGAAGGTGGGACGTGCGGAGAAGTGAATCCGAGGCGATATTTGGGAGAATAGACAGCGGGGGAGGGGGCCTCCGTGGGCCACTTCTGGCAAGTGATAGAGCCGCGGAGCACAAAATCGGACCTTTTAGAAGTCGGCTACGCTGAGGGACGTCACTCCAGTGGCTAAGCGGGGGGTGGAACCCTCACGGGACAGAGTGGTCTCAGGACCCTCGGGTTCACAGAAAGACCGGGGGTGCCTGAGTGCGGCAGAGCTCCCAGGTATCGGAGCGGGGAAGCCGGCTGCAGAGATGGAGCCGAGGCGCGGGCTCTCAGCTCGGGGTTGCCATAAACCGTGATCCGCGGCCCAGTCGGGCCACTGCTCCTCCAGCAGGGACCCAACAAGTGCCAGAGCCGAGGAGACTCCCCTTCCTCCCCCGGGAGGAACGGCGCGGGAGCGCACCGCAGGGATCTGCTGGGTTTGGAGACTCCACATGGGGTCGGGTGCCAGACATAGAAACGCTGGATCACAGGTCGGGTGAGCACGGAGTGTGGCAGGAAACCTGGGAGACGGGAGTGACTGCTTTTCTCTGGGGGCGCACTGAGGAGCGGGGCCCCAAGTTCTCAGCTCCTCCGGGCAGAGATTGGGAGGCCACCATTTTCACCCTGGTCCTCCAAAGCTGTACCGGGAGCTTGCAGGGAACAAAAGCTCCTGAGAGCAAACCGGAGCAGCTTGATTAGCCCGGACTCACAAAGGCTGGGCAATTCCGCCTCCGGCAAAGACATTTGGGAACCACGGCAACAGGCCCCTCCCCCAGAAGATCAGCAGGAACAGCCAGCAAGCCAAGACCAAGTTTACCGATCAAGGAGAACAGGAGAACTCCAGCCCTAGGAGAATGCTGCACATAGAATTCATGGCTTTTTTACCATAATTCATTACTTTTTCAAAGTTAATTTTTTTAACTTTTTTTTTGAATTTTTCTTTTTCCCTTTTTCAAACAACATCTTATCAATCTCTTTTTTAAAAAAACATTTTTTATTTTTCATTTTTATAGTCATATTTTTATCCCTTCATAGTAGTTACCCTTATTTTTGGCATATATATATATAAATTGTTCTCTCTTTAAAATTTTGAGATACAGTTTCTTCTAACATATCAAAATATACCCTAAATCACTAGTGTATGGCTTTGTTCTAGTTTCCTGCCGGATCACATTCTATCCCTTTTTTTTTTCTTTTTTCTTTTTTTTTAAATCTTCTTTCTTTTTAAAAACAATTTCTTATCAATTCCTTTTATAAAATCTTTTATAATTTTCATCTTTACAATCATCTTCCATCCCTTCATTGTATCAACCCTTATTATGTACATATATAAGTCTTTCTTCCTTTAAAATTTTAGCAGGTACTTTCTTCTAACAGACCAAAATACGCCCAAAATCTAGTGTGTGGCACTGATCTATGCACAAGACTGATCATATTTGATCATATTCTGTTTTTTTGTTTTTTGTTTTGTTCTGTTTCTGTTTGTTTTTATCTATTTCCTTTTTTTTTTTTCTCTTTCTTTTCTTTCCCTTTCTTGTCCCCTGGTTTCAGGTCTTTTCTGATTTGTATAGAGTATATTTGCTGGAGACGTTGCTAACCTATTAGCATTGTGTTCTCTCATTCATCTATTCTCCTCTGGACAAAAAGGCAAGGCGAAAAAAATCACCTCAGCAAAAAGAACAAGAGGTAGTACCATCTGCCAGGGACCTACTCAATACGGATATTAGTGCGATGTCAGACCTAGAGTGCAGAATCATGACTTTAAAGATACTAGCTGGGCTTGAAAAAAGCTTGGAAGTTATTAGAGAAACCCTTTCTGGAGAAATAAAAGAACTAAAATCTAACCAAGTTGAAATCAAAAAGGCTATTGATGAGGTACAATCAAAAATGGGGGCACTAAGTGCTAGGATAAATGAGGCAGAAGAGAGAATCAGCGATACAGAAGACCAAATGATGGAAAATAAAGAGGCTGAGAAAAAGAGAGAAACAACTACAGGATCACAAGGGCAGAATTCGAGAGATAAGTGATACGATAAGACGAAACAACATTAGAATAATTGGGATCCCAGAAGAAGAAGAAAGAGAGGGGCAGAAGGTATGTTGGAGCAAATAATAGCAGAGAACTTCCCTAATGTGGGGAAGGAAACAGGCATCAAAATCCAGGAGGCACAGAGAACCCCTCTCAAAATCAACACCCCAACATCTAATAGTAAAACTTAAAGTCTCACAGACAAAGAGAAAATCCTGAAAGCAGCTTGGGAGAAGAGATATGTAACCTACAATGGTAGAAATATTAGATTGGCAACAGACCTATCCACAGAGACCTGGCAGGCCAGAAAGGACTGGAATGATATCTTCAGAGCACTAAACGAGAAAAATATGCAGCCAAGAATACTATATCCAGCTAGGCTGTCATTGAAAATTGAACAAAAGGACAAACAAAAGCTAAAGGAATTTGCAGCCTACAAGAAATATTGAAAGGGGTCCTCTAAGCAAAGAGAGAGCCTAAAAGCAGCATAGATCAGAAAGGAACACAGACAATATAGAGTAACAGTCACCTTACAGGCAATACAATGGCACTAAATTCATAACTTTCAATAGTTACCCTGAATGTAAATGAGCTCAATGCTCCAATTAAAAGATACAGGCTATCAGATTGGATTAAAAAACAAGACCCATCAATATGCTGTCTGCAAGAGACTCATTTTAGACCCAAAGACACCCCCAGATTGAAAGTGAGGGGGTGGAAAACCATTTACCATGCTAAGGGACACCAAAAGAAAGCTGGGGTGGCAATCCTTATATCAGACAAATTAGATTTTAAAACAAAGACTGTCATAAGAGATGAGGAAGGACACTATATCCTACTTAAAGGGTCTATCCAACAAGAAGATCTAACAATTGTAAATATCTATGCCCCTAACGTGGGAGCAGTCAATTATATAAGACAATTAATAACAAAAGCAAACAAACACATTGACAACAATACAATAATAGTGGGGGCCTTTAACACCCCCCTCACTGAAATGGACAGATCATCTAAGCAAACGATCAAAAGGAAATAAAGACTTTAAATGAAACACCGGACCAAATGGACTTCACAGACATATTCAGAACATTCCATCCCAAAGCAACGGAATACACATTCTTCTCTAGTGCCCATGGAACATTCTCCGGAATTGATCATATCCTAGGTCACAAATCAGGTCTCAACCAGTACCAAAAGACTGGGATTATTCCCTGCATATTTTCAGACCACAATGCTTTGAAACTAGAACTTAATCACAAGAGGAAAGTCAGAAAGAACTCAAATACATGGAGGCTAAACAGCATCCTACTAAAGAATGAATGGGTCAACCAGGAAATTAAAGAAGAATTTTAAAAAATTCATGGAAACTAATGAAAATGAAAACACAACTGTTCAAAATCTTTGGGATACAGCAAAGGCAGTCCTGAGAGGAAAGTATATAGCAATACAAGCCTTTCTCAAGAAACAAGAAAGGTCTCAAATACACAACCTAACCCTACACCTAAAGGAGCTGGAGAAAGAACAGCAAATAAAGCCTAAACCCAGCAGGAGAAGAGAAATCATAAAGATCAGAGCAGAAATCAATGAACTAGAAACCAAAAGAACAGTAGAACAGATCAACGAAACTAGGAGCTGGTTCTTTGAAAGAATTAACAAGATTGATAAACCCCTGGCCAGACTGATCAAAAAGAAAAGAGAAATGACCCAAATCAACAAAATCATGAATGGAAGAGGAGAGATCACAACCAACACCAAAGAAATACAAACAATTATAAGAACATATTATGAGCAACTCTATGCCAGCAAATTAGATAACCTGGAAGAAATGGGTGCATTCCTAGAGAGGTATCAACTACCAAAATTCAACCAGGAAGAAATAGAAAACCTGAACAGACCTATAGCCACTAAGGAAATTGAAGCAGTCATCAAAAATCTCCCAACAAACAAAAGCCCAGGGCCAGATGGCTGCCCAGGGGAATTCTATCAAACATTGAAAGAAGAATTAATACCTATTCTCCTGAAACTGTTCCAAAAAATAGAAATGGAAGGAAAACTTCCAAACTCATTTTATGAGGCCACCATTCCCTTGATCCCAAAACCAGACAAAGACCCTATCAAAAAGGAGAATTACAGACCAATATCCTTGATAAACATGGATGCAAAAATTCTCACCAAAATACTAGCCAATAGGATCCAACAGTACATTAAAAGGATTATTCACCATGACCAAGTGGGATTTATCCCTGGGCTGCAAGGTTGGTTCAACATCTGCAAATCAATCAACGTGATACAATATATTAACAAAAGAAAGAACAAGAATCATATGATCCTCTCAATAGATGCAGAAAAAGCATTTGACAAAGTACAGCATCCTTTCTTGATCAAAACTCTTCAGAGTATAGGGATGGAGGGTACATACCTCAATATCATAATAGCCATCTATGAAAAACCTACAGCGAATGTCATTCTCAATGGGGAAAAGCTGAGAGCTTTTCCCCTAAGGTCAGGAACGCGGCAGGGATGTCCACTCTCACCACTGCTATTCAACATAGTATTAGAAGTCCTAGCCACAGCAATCAGACAACAAAAAGAAATCAAAGGCATCCAAATCGGCAAAGAGGAAGGCAAACTCTCACTCTTTGCAGATGATATGATACTATATGTGGAAAACCCAAAAGACTCCACCCCAAAACTGCTAGAAGTCATACAGGAATTCAGTAAAGTGGCAGGATATAAAATCAATGCCCAGAAATCAGTGGCATTCCTATACACCAACAAGACAGAAGAGAGACAAATCAAGGAGTCGATCCCATTTACAGTTGCACCCAAAACCATAAGATACCTAGGAATAAATTTAACCAAAGAGGCAAAGGATCTGTACTCAGAAAACTATAAAATACTCATGAAAGAAATTGAGAAAGACACAAAGAAATGGAAAAACGTTCCATGCTCATGGATTGGAAGAACTAACATTGTGAAGATGTCAATGCTACCTAGAGCAATCTACACATTCAATGCAATCCCCATCAAAATACCATCCACTTTTTTCAAAGAAATGGAACAAATAATTCTAAAATTTGTATTGAACCAGAGGAGACCCCGAATAGCCAGAGGAATATTGAAAAAGAAAAGCAAAGCTGGAGGCATCACAATTCCGGACTTCAAGCTCTATTACAAAGCTGTCATCATCAAGACAGTATGGTACTGGCACAAAAACAGACACATAGATCAATGGAACAGAATCGAGAGCCCAGAAATTGACCCTCAACTCTATGGTCAACTCATCTTTGACAAAGCAGGAAAGAATGTCCAATGGAAAAAAGACAGTCTCTTCAACAAATGGTGTTGGGAAAATTGGACAGCCACATGCAGAAGAATGAAACTGGACCATTTCCTTACACCACACACAAAAATAGACTCCAAATGGTTGAACGACCTAAACGTGAGAGAGGAGTCCATCAAAATCCTAAAGGAGAACACAGGCAGCAACCTCTTCGACCTCAGCCACAGCAACTTCTTCCTAGAAACATCACCAAAGGCAAGGGAAGCCAGGGCAAAAATGAACTATTGGGATTTCATCAAGGTAAAAAGCTTTTGCACAGCCAAAGAAACAGTCCACACAACCAAAAGACAACCGACAGAATGGGAGAAAATATTTGCAAATGACATAACAGATAAAGGGCTAGTATCCAAAATCTATAAAGAACTTATCAAACTCAACACCCAAAGAACAAATAATCCAATCAAGAAATGGGCAGAAGACATGAACAGACATTTCTCCAAAGAAGACATCCAAATGGCCAACAGGCACATGAAAAAGTGCTCAACATCACTCGGCATCAGGGAAATCCAAATCAAAACCTCAATGAGATACCACCTCACACCCGTCAGAATGGCTAAAATTAACAAGTCAGGGAACGACAGATGTTGGCGGGGATGTGGAGAAAGGGGAACCCTCCTACACTGTTGGTGGGAATGCAAGCTGGTGCAGCCACTCTGGAAAACAGTATGGAGGTTCCTCAAACAGTTGAAAATAGAGCTACCATATGATCCAGCAATTGCACTACTGGGTATTTACCACAAAGATACAAATGTAGGGATCCGAAGGTGTACGTGCACCTCAATGTTTATAGCAGCAATGTCCACAATAGCCAAACTGCGGAAAGAGCCAAGATGTCCATTGACAGATGAATGGATAAAGAAGAAGTGGTATATATACACAATGGAATATTATGCAGTCATCAAAAGGAATGAGATCTTGCCATTTGCAACGACGTGGATGGAACTGGAGGGTGTTATGCTGAGTGAAATAAGTCAATCAGAGAAATACATGTATCATATGACCTTACTGATATGAGGAATTCTTAATCTCAGGAAACAAACTGAGGGTTGCTGGAGTGGTGGGGGGTGGGAGGGATGGGGTGGTTGGGTGATAGACATTGGGGAGGGTATGTGCTTGGTGAGCGCTGTGAATTGTACAAGACTGATGAATCACAGATCTGTACTTCTGAAACAAATAATGCAATATATGTTAAGAAAAAACAAAAGAAGATAGCAGGAGGGGAAGAATGAAGGGGAGTAAGTCGGAGGGGAAGACGAACCATTAGACACGATGGACTCTGAAAAACAAACTGAGGGTTCTAGAGGGCAGGTGGTTGGGGGGATGGGTTAGCCTGGTGATGGGTATTAAAGAGGGCACATTCTGTGTGGAGCACTGGGTGTTATGCACAAACAATGAATCATGGAACACTACATCAGAAACTAATGATGTATGGTGATTAACATAACAATAAAAAATTATAAAAAAATAACCTTTTATTATCATGGTTTTTGTTATATTATTATTACCATTATTACAAGAGCAGCTTCCTTATACATCTTAAAAAATCAATATGGGGCACCTGGGTGGCTCAGTCGGTTGAGCATCAGACTCTTGGTCTTGGCTCAAGTCATGATCTCAGGGTCATGAGATCGAGCCCCACGTCAGGCTCTGCACTCAGCACTGAGTCTGCTTGAGTTTCTCTCTCTCTCTCACTCTCTGCAGGGGTGCACATGCTCTCTTTCTCTCTGTCTCAAATAAATGAATACAATCTTTAAAAATAAATCAATATGGATGTATATATTCTATCCAGCTCTATATCATCCCCATTAAAAGACCATTTAAAACATGTGGCCATGTTTTAACATGTGTTAAATGTTAACATTTAACATTTAACACAACAGTGTTGTGTTACTGTTGTAACAGTAACTGGTTACCACACAAAGATATAGACTGAATTTTCAAATGGACATGCAATATTAATCTCTCCTTAATGGATATTTCCTCCTCCCAGCGTAGGTTCCACTGTAGAATGGTGAAGAATTTACTTTTACTTTTTTTTTTTTAAAGATTCCATTTATTTATTTGAGAGAGAGAGAGAATGAGAGATAGAGAGCATGAGAGGGAAGAGGGTCAGAGGGAGAAGCAGACTCCCTGCCGAGCAGGGAGCCCGATGCGGGACTCGATCCCGGGACTCCAGGATCATGACCCAAGCCGAAGGCAGTCGCTTAATCAACTGAGCCACCCAGGTGCCCTAGAATGGTGAATAATTTAATGTCTTAGGGTTAGTGGATCCTAATAAACACATAGCTCTTACTGGGTCCACCTGTCTAAACTCCAAAGGTGGAATGTTACCTAAGTCAGAGTTATCGACTTAAGAGAGATTTATTTCGGACTTCCACAAAACAGCAACATGCCTTGGCTCTAAACCTTTGCTCCAATTGCCCTCTGAATTATTGACAGACCTAATTAACCCAGCAATTGCTTAGTGATAATTACCATCTTTTCAGAGGTAACAGATCTGATCCCCAGGCCCAGATTTGCTAAGAAACCTGAAGAGATAGCAAAATAATCACAGTCGAAGCCACAAGCCCCTATCCACAGCAAACCACCTGTCAATTAAACTCTTTTATCCCTCAGAAAGAACACATGTCAATTTTAAACAAGAATTAATCTTTTAATTCCAAATTTTCCTTTTGCAGCTTCGGATTAGAAATGTACCAGAACCTGATAAATGAGACACTCAGGAGCCATTGCTTCTGGGTCATGGAAAATGTTAAAATACCCCCAGAAATGCACAGATAAATCTTTTGACAAAATACTTCCAATTCTTTAGAGACATTTTTAGCAAACACAAATGTTTATCCCAAAGTGCTTCAGTGCTGTCAGCACAAGCTTGGCATGTTTATCATGCAGTTTGCATCAAGCACAAGTCCAAAATCTGGGCAGTTTTCAGAGAAGGCACTCAGAAACCGTATTGTCTGCATTATTCACAATGCTGGAAGCAAGATCAATAGCTGCAGTTCACCAACGAAGCTCCAAAGCCCAACAAGGAGTCGTTTTTGACACAGTGAATTTAGCAAGAATGATGTGCTCCTTTGCAGAACCCAAAGGGCGGTCGGTATTCTCAGGTTAACAAAGATGATAATGAAGTAGCAGCCTTTGGGCCAGAGAATACCACCTGGGAACCATTCTTACTGGGAAGGAGCTATGTGCAAATACAGTATTCAGGAGGAGAAAAATCACAGTGGAGTTACTGCATATACCAGGGTGGCAGTGGAAGAAGAGTTCATAACAGAGCATCAAGTCTCAGGAAGGGTCCATCCACCCTTTCCCATTCCCATCTGCCAGCCCATCTGGAGACTACCAGGTCTTACACAAATTGAAGTCCTCAGGGCTCTGGTTTTGCCACCAGGAAGGCATGGCCTATAGGGTTTGTCTTGGAAAAAAGAACCAGGTAAGGACCATGATGGATTTATCAGACACAATCAGGTAGGCTGTGGACAAGGAGTCGGGTCACTTGTTAACTACTGGATACGTAGTTAATATACAGGTGGTCTGGAAAATTAAACAAGTCCCTGAGAATGGTATCGTTATAACCAGAGGATGAGTTAAAGCTCTCTGAGAGGTGATAGCACAAATTTAACAACACTTGGAAGGGATTCTTCAAGTAGGAGAATAATCTAACCAATATTATAGGCAAACTAAGGATTAAGAAACGTCTAACTTAAGCACAGAAATAATACTACTATTAGTAATAATAGAGAGACACCACTGTTTCTTTATTGTCTACTACATACTAAACATCATACTGTTTTATTTCATTGATCCTCCAGTGGCCTGTGAAAGATGGGTAATACATATACCCATTTTACTGATGAGAACTTAAGCCCTTAGAGCATGATCAGCAGCAGCAGCATCACTTGGGAACTTCCTAGAAATGCAAATTTTCAGGCTCAACCCCAGACCTACTTGATCAGAAACCCTGGGGCTGGGGTCCAGAAATTTATGTTTTAACAAGCCCTCGGGGTGATTGTGACAGGTGCTTAAGTTTGAGAAACACCACCCTGGAGCAAAGGCTCTCCATCTTGGCTGTACAGGGAAATCACCTGGACAGTTTTAAAAACTGCTGCATGGGTCCCACCCCTAAGATATTCTGACTTAACTGATCTGGGATGCAGCCTGGGCATAGGATTTTTTTTTTATTTGTTTATTTATTTGAAAGAGAGAGAGAACATGAGGGGGTGTCAGAGGGAGAAGCAGACTCCCTGCTGAGCAGGGAGCCCAATGTGGGACTTGATTCTAGGACTCGAGGATCATGACCTGAGCCGAAGGCAGATGCTTAACCAACTGAGCCACCCAGGCGCCCTGGGTCTAGGATGTTTAAATGTACCCCAGGTGACTATAATGTGCAGCCAAGCGTGAGAGCCAGGGACTGGATACTAATTTTCCCAAAGTCCGCTGGGGCAACGAAAACAACAAAGCCAAGATTCCGACTCGAATCTGAGACAAATGTGCACTCTGTCCACACACCCTTGGTGCTCAAAGCCTGGTCCAGACCAGCAGCACCTGCATCACCGGGAATCTTGCTAGGAATGTACAATCTTAAATCACACCTCAGACCTATGGTATTGGAATCTATAAGTTAATAAGATCTCTAGACAATTAAGCATATAAAGTTTGAGAGGCAGGACATTACTCAATGCTAATTTATATCACGTAGCCATCAGTGCCGCTTTGTTTAACTGTCCTTATCAGTATAGGACATACTATTTTAAGATACTGAGATTTCTGTTCCCATCAATCCCCTCTTCCTACTTCCTTATATCCATTACTTTTCTGATTCCATACATCAACAGAAATAGCTGGTAAGTGGGAAGAGGCTTAGACAGCCTGGAACAGAGAAGTGAACTAAATTTCTGAACACGTTTTAAATTTATATGGGAGGGAGGGAGGGAGGGGAAAAAAGAAAGAAGGCAGAGAGGGAAGAAGGAAGGAAGGAGAGAAGAAGGGAAAGGAAGGAAGGAAGGAAGGAAGGAAGGAAGGAAGGAAGGAAGGAAGGAAGGAAAGAAAGAAAGAAAGAAAGAAAGAAAGAAAGAAAGAAAGAAAGAAAGAAAGAAAGAAACAGAGAGAGAAAGAAAAGAAAGAAAGAGAGAGAGAAAGAAAGAAAGAAAGAGAGAGAGAAAGAAAGAAAGAGAGAGAGAGAGAGAGAAAGAAAGAAAGAAAGAAACAAAGAAAGAAAGAAAGAAAGAAGAAAGAAAGAAAGAAAGAAAGAAAGAAAGAAAGAAAGAAAGAAAGAGAAAAGAAGAGGAGAGAAGAGAAGAGAAGGAAGGAGGAAGGGAAAGAGACAAAAAGCAGCAAGCAAATGAACAAAAAACGTGAAAGCCATCACTTTTCAACTACATGAGCCAGAAGACAAAAGGTCTTTGAATTCTGGAAGCAAGACTCCCAAGTACTGAATTCATGCTATAAATGATTTCTGGGAAAGATTTCCTCTGCAATAAGGAAACAGCCATTGTCCACTCCAAAGAAATTAAGAGTTTGTCAAGCAGAAGAATCAGAAAAAAATACGATGCAATACTATACAGCAGTCAAAATGAGTTCCGGAGCTACAAATAGCCACCCGAATGAATTTTACAACTATAATGTAGAGGGAAGGGAAAAAAAAAAAGAAAATTGCATCAGTATACATAATTATAAATTTTTTTAATATACAAAATAATTTATATGGTTTAGGAATACATGTTTATAACTAAAAAATAACATAAATATGTGAAAATAATAAATACTAAAATTTTAAATAGTGGTTGCCTCTGAATAAGTGAGCGTATAATTGGGGATGGAGGTTTTAAGTACTACGAATATTCTATTTCTTAAGGTAGGAGGTAGATATATGGGGCCTTTGTTATAGTGGTTTTTTTTTTTTTTTTAAGATTTTAATTTTAAGTAATCTCTACACCCAGCATGGGGCTCAAATTACAACCCCAAATTCAAGATTCACATGCTGTACTGATGGAGCCCACCAGGCACCCCTATAGTACTCTTTATACATTTTTAGTATGTCCAAAATACTTAGTAACTTTTTAAGAAGAAAAGAAACACCGACTCTTTCTTCTTCCACTGTTTGGGATTAGAGATTGAAATTCCCAAGCTTAACATGAAACCACAATGGTTTATATTCAAATTGCTGTGTTCCTAGAAGAAAAGCCCTCTTCCACATTCCAAATACTTAATTTTTTGCCTGTACAAAGTAATAGTAGGCAGATCAAGTTCATCTACAGCAACAGATCTATAGCAACACCCACCCACCAGGGTTGTGAAGGTTGGAAAGGTTGGAGAAATGCTGGAAAGAGTAAATTCTAACTCTTGTCTTAGCAGTGTTTTCTGGGTTGCTACCTGGTCTACTAATGTCTCAGATTGGGAAATAAAACAGAATTGCTGCCAAATTGATTCTGCTTGAAGTACAGTTGCACCAATAAGAAAATGCTTTTAAGTGCTTTCTCCATGCCAAGCATTGTTCTAATTTTATTGGATTAGAACATGGATTAATGCAATTATGAATCTACCACAATCCTATGGGATAGGTACCGTAATTACGCTATTTTTTTAAAGATTTATTTATTTATTTACTTGAAAGAGAGAGAATGAGAGAGAGAGAGAGAGAGAGCACATGAGGGGGGGAGGGTCAGAGGGAGAAGCAGACTCCCCGCCGAGCAGGGAGCCCGATGTGGGACTCGATCCCGGGACTCCAGGATCGTGACCTGAGCCGAAGGCAGTCGCTTAACCAACTGAGCCACCCAGGCGCCCTGTAATTACGCTATTTTATAGACACAAGAAGGCTATGTATTTTCCCAAAGTCACAAAACTAGCAAAAGTCAGAGCCAATATCCAAACCAGGTCATCTGTCTCCAGAGCTCACCCCTAACCACTCCACTACAGTGCTTTCTAGAAGTTACCAACATAGAGATGAAAGGCAGGAAGGCAGGAAGGGAGGGAGGGGGAGAGAGGGGAAGGAAAGAAGGAAGGGAG
>NW_027397118.1:3560850-3711896 GCF_003265705.2 Callorhinus ursinus | reverse complement strand
TAAAACTTTTTTTTTTTTTTAAGATTTTATTTATTTGACAGAGAGAGACACAGCAAGAGAGGGAACACAAGCTGGGGGAGTGGCAGAGGGAGAAGCAGGCCTCCCGCCGAGCAGGGAGCCCGATGCGGGGCTCGATCCCAGGACCCTGGGATCATGACCTGAGCCGAAGGCAGACGCTTAACGACTGAGTCACCCAGGGGCCCCTATAAAACTTGAAGCTTCCCTGAAATGGTAGGAATTGCCTTATGTGGCTTAGAACTCCATATCTCTAAGAAGAATTCAAATAAGGACTGAAAACAAAATGTCTCTGGTTATAAAGCTGTTCTAATTCCTTGCCATGAGAAGGATGATCCGTGGACCAGCAGCATCACTAGGACACTTATTAGAAATGCAGAATCTTGGGCCTCATCCCAGACTGACTGAAACAGAACCTGCATTTTAACAAGTTCCCCCAGGAGAGAAGCACTAATCTAAATCCAGATTTTGAGTCATCAGCTTGCAGGTTCTTGTGCCCCACCCCAAACCTGCTAAATCAGAATCTCTACCTTTCTTTTGTAAAAAATCTATTTTTAACAAGTGCTCTCGAGTGCTTTGGATGAGCAGTCAGATTGGGAAGTCAGTGGCCAGGTTACCTTTACGAGGACCCTCCATCACTGAGACTGTGTGATTCTGGGTCACCCCTTTTCATCTTCCAGGTGGAGACCAAGTCTTAACGGGCAGGGGAACAATTTCTCAATCACCTACTGCTGACATGAGCGCTCCGCACAGAGGAAGCCCTGACAAGGTCTGCTTCTCCTATCACTTGCAGGGCCTGCATCATGAAGCCAAGGCCTTTACTTTACCAAACACAGCTAACAAAGAATACACAGACCGAAGATGCTCTCTCTTCTGACAAGGCAGGGAAATGTAGCCCTGATGCTTCATCTGGGTTCAGGGGCTCTCTTAAACCCGTTCCCTGAGCTGGAGAGATGCTATCCACAAGCCCAGGCACAAGAGGACCTGCTGTTTCAACTCCAGAACGCTCACTGCTGGGGCGTGAGCTGAAGGCTGAAGATAAGGGGCCAGCTGTCTTCGGCCTACCTCATCCCCAGACCAGAGAGTCAATCTTCCCCCATGTCAGATTAGATCCTTGCTCTGGAACCTCCACTCTGCTCGCAAGAAATAATAAGTAAGTCGGAAATGTTCCATCCTCACATCTTTTCTTTTCTCTTTTTTTTCCCTAAAGATTTTATTTACTTATTTATTTGAGGGAGAGAGAGGAAAAGTGAGCACAGAAGGAGGAGGGACAGAGGGAGACAGAGAAGCAGGGTCCTGGGATCATGACCTGAGCCCAAGGCAGACACGTAACTGACTGAGCCACCCAGGTGCCCCCTCTTTTTTTAATAAATAAAAAATTTAAATTCACCCAGAATTGTCGGTTATTAGTATCTACTTATATTTTTGTCAAGACCTCGTGAATGAAAGAAGCACGTGTCTCAGGAACCGAACACTCCTCTTACCTTGGCCCCTCTCGCTCAGACTCCTGCAACAGCCTCCCCTTCCCTCCTCCTGCCCAGTTCCTGCCCCCTTTTCAAATGTTCTCCATGAATCTGTTCACATCCGTCCACTGCTTCAAGCGGTAAATAATAAGTGCGATGGTATTAAATACAACTACAAATTATAAACAGCCAGTTAATCCTATGATTACATGTTCATCCAGCTCCCCTGCAGGCCTGCAAGCTCACGGGCAGCCCTGTGGCCATCCCGTCCCTCGTTGCAGTCCAGTATGTGGTACAGAGTCAGAACACCCTGGATGCCAAGTAAATATTTTTTGAATGGATGAATGTATGAATAATTGAAAAAGTAAATGAATGAATAACCAAAGTAGGATTAGGAAGAGAACCACCAAATATTTTCAAGAGCCAGGAAGGAACATTAGAAATACAGCAGGCCCAGGTTCTGAAACCAGACTGTCTGGGTCTAAATCTGGGCTTTTCCCCTTATCAGCCAGGTGATTAGGGACAAATGTCTTCCGTTCATTTTGCCTCGATTTTCTCTTGTCAAAAAGTGACGATAATAGTACTTTCCTCAGGGGGCTGCCATGACAAAATTAAATGAGTTTTTATATGTGAGAACTTAGTGCCTTGTACATGGTTAGTATTAGGCACATAGTTACTGTGTTCCTTTGTTATCTCTGCATCTATTCTGCTCTAGTTTGTAGAGATAATGAACACTGAACCCAAAACAAACTCTCCCAGGGCTCATAGTTAGAGTGCATCTACTATCAAACTCAACCTAGTCTAAAGGACAGAGCAGCAACTTGGTAAATGCACACAACGCTGGTGTCTTAGAAGTTGGGGAAAAGAAATGTTAGAGGGAAAAAGCCAGCCATGAAATCATGTATGTGTATGAAAAGGAAATCTGCTCACGGGCAGGGACAAGACTAACAACCAAAAAGGCGCATAATTTGTTTTGTTTTTCAGCTTTGTTAATGTTCTTTTAGGGCCATCCTGAACTCCCCAAGATTCCCAGAATCGTACGCAGCCCTGAGTCAGGCCTCCTGGGGAAGAGGGTGAGTGATTCTGGTACTGGAGGTCATGACCACCCCTTCACCTGTGCCACTCCCTTCATCTCTACAGAAAAACTTGGGCAACTGGGCCTCACATCACTCAATCGTAACCTCTCCTTTAAGGATTTCAATTTCTGCCTAATGTGTTTGTCTGAGACAAGATTCCATGATAAATGTGAAGAAAGAGTGAGTGAGCAAGAGGTGTTTATCAGGAAAACCCAACTAGAGAATAAGCAGTTGTCAAGGGTCAGCTATCCGCTAGCTACAATGAACTAGAATCAATTCTCTAACTGGACTCAAATAAATTAGCAAAAATATCTCCACAGACACAGTGTCTCCCATCAGGAAATCATCTTAAGCAATGAAGAAAAAAAGATTAATTTTATTATCAAGGGAAATATCCTCAAATTCCAGCATGACGACTATATTTTCACCAGGGGACATATATTTTTTTTTCTATTAGCTGAAGCTCTTCCAATACAATATTCTACTGTTGCCTTTGAAGGGAAATGAATATGTTCTCATTAAATTTCTGTTTATTTGGAATGCAAGATGTGGGCAGAGAGAAAGAATTTTCAGGCAGGTGTTCACCATAAGAAAATCTCACTCTTATTCCCTAATGGCCATTCCAAGCTCCCCTGGCCAATAATGCCTTTAGTTAAATCAATCATCGTTCTTAGAAAATGGTTATTGAAACACATTAGTAGAGTGTGTGTAGAGTAGAGTAAGTGGCTGGCTGCCTTGCCACCATTTTGAAGGAAGCATATGGAATCATGTTTGTCTCCCTAAATTGCTCCTACCTTCCTTTATGCATGCAATGATATCTAGTGAATTCCTACTGATATTTCAAACAGTAAAAGGTTTTATCTGTAGATAAGAGTTGGCTCTATACTAGATGGTATAAAAGTCTTAGTGCCACTTCTGGATCACAGCACCCTGTTAGGCTGTTTTGTTTTATTTTGTTCCCATTTTAGTCAGGTTAGGCTGTTTTCCTTGGGAGGGGCACCCCAGCCAGCCTTTACCCCCACCACAGAGGACTAGAGCAGGGTCATATCCAAATAGAAGTTCATGAAAGAATTCAACTGATTCTGAAGTGGGTGAAGGGAATTTGTCCAGCAGAAGCTCCCCATTCCTGATAGAAGGGAAACCATCCCAGAGAATCCTCCCTGTGGAAAGAAGAAATACAGAGCAAAGAAAATGGTAGGGCATTCAGCTCAGGTTCCCACTCTTAAAGAAGATAAAGACTTTTGGGTGGTATTTCTAAAGGCCTCCATGAGAGAAGAGAACCTGTCTAGAGTATTAATGTGGCTGTGGGACAGATTCTAGTTCTGTCTGGGATCTTTACAGATCCTTGTGATAAACTTCCCTCATGTTCAAACAACTGACAGTTTTGGTCCTTACACCCAAGGAATCTGCTCGGCTGACACTATACAGCTACCCCTGAGAAGGTGATAAGACCTCAAACCCAAGAAAACCCCAGCAAATGTATGTGGAAGGTACTGAGGTCAACGCTTTATATGCATCATCTCACAAGATCCCCAGCATAATTCTACAAGACAGGTGGCAATATCTTCATTTTTGAAATGAGAAGCCTGAAGCCATGAGAGGTTAAGTACTTTGCCTAAGGTCATCCAAAGAGGACGTGACAGAGCTGGGGCACAAACCAAGACTATCGGATCCAAGAGTTCACGCTCTTAGCATGATCTAATACATGCCATCATTTTATTTAATCCCACAACAACCCCATGAGGTAGGTAGGATTACCTCTCCTTAGATATGAAGAAAAGTTGATAAACTTGACTTAGGGGCATTGCTGAGATGTGAACCCCAGGTTCACCTGTCTTGGGAGCCCAAACACTTAACCACTATGCTTGAAGAAGAAAGGAGTTCTCCCTACAGCACACAGCTCCACTGTGTTATGACGTCTTTACCAAGAGTACTGGTGGGGGAGGGCAGTTGTTTGCATCTTTGATTTTAGGCAGCACAGGGGAGGTCTGCAGCACACAGTATTTGGATTTCCTACCCATCGTCACTGGATGTTTTCCACAGGATCCTACCGATCCTTGTCTTCTGGAGTTACTCCAGACAAAACATATCCTGCAGGGTTGGGAGAGGGATGGGGAAGACATAACTGGCAGAAGCTCAATCTTTCTGATATTCTAAGGTTTGTTTCTTTTTTAAAATTATTATTTTAACTAGTATTTTTCCTTGGTTATTCCTCATTGAAGAGTGATTCAGCTGATGGAAAAAGGCACTTAGAAGGGAGGACCAGGCTAGTGAGCAGACCATTGTATCTGAAATAAAAATCAATTGCCCATCATGCAAATTACAGAAGAAGCTGCAAATAAAATTACTGTAAATTTAATTAAAACATTCCAGCCAAGTCCATACATTTGGTATTGATTACCTGGCCTGCAATTTCAGGGAGTTAATTAACACAGCCTGTGCCTGGACAACAAGCAAACGCCAGAGCAGGCACTGGTTGTCCTAGCAACAGGTAGGTGAAAGCAGCTCGTAGATTAAATTGAAGGAAATACAGAATCTTATTGAATTAGACTTAAATGCAATGATTTAAAAATATGAAGAGGCAACTTAAAGTTCAAAACACACTTTGTGAACATGAGTCATTGTGTGTTTCTAATTGGGCCAGAATAGAGTGTTCGTACTGAAGGATGGGGAGACAATGGGAAGGGGAGGGATGGGGTCACTTCAGATAATCCATTACAGTGAGAGCATTGCCTCAGCCCTGCTGGCTCGGGGAATGACTCCTACAAAAATTCATTTGAAAAAAGAAAAAAGGCCATTATGAATAATCTTCTAGATCCATAAGTAGAATGAGCCCGTTTATTTTCCCTTTCCCATAATGGAGTCATCCTATGGGAAGAAAGCACATTCTGGGGGTCTGGCCAATAGGATGACCACCACAGACACGGCTTCCATATCCCGTGTTAATACACACACCCCAGGCCACTACGTAGGTGCACACCCATGGCCTCTCCTCGGCTTTCCCTGTGAGGTTTTTCTTTTACTTTTCTTTTTTTCTTTTTTTTATCAGACAAGAAGTAGAGTTCTGACTTTGGTGGCTACAGCAAAGGATCATTGATGACTATGGTCCCTAACCTAAAAAATTAACCATGCACTTACAAAGAGGTGACATCTGGTATGCATTTCAGGAAATGAACCCCGCCTCCACCCCCCACCTCTTCCGCCCCACACACACCCTGTTCTTGGATGCCTGGAAGCTCCTTGTTGAGTACAGTATACTAACTTAGAGTTGCACACCGTCTTGAATAACCTCAGGAGGGATGACATAATTACAATGATGAGAAATAAAAATTCCTAATTATCTAGTGTCTACTATATGCCAAGAACAATGCTAGGTGCTTCCCTAGATGCTGTTTCACTGAATAGTCACCCTAAACTCCAAGACACAGGGGATTTCAACATGGACAAAGCTGAGGTTCACAAAGGCCAATTCACTTAGCCCAAATCCTACTTCTGGTGTATAATAAAGCTAGCATTCAAAGTCAGACCTGGTCTTCTGGCAAAGTCTATGCCCTTTCCCCTATACCAGAAATTTCCCAGCTTTTGCTAAGGCACCCCACACCCCTCCTTTTTTTTAAATTAAAATGGAATCCTATGTGCCACTTTGATTTATAAACTATGTAAATGCAGAGAGGGTGCGGGGACTGAGCCCACCTACTCAGCTGCCTGCACACATACCCTAGCCTCACAGATACCCCCGAGACTCCGATGCAGCAGCCTGGGACACTGAAGACATGTGCAACGGTCCTGGCCACCATCCCGAGCTTCCTCCTCAGCAAAGAGGGCAGCCTGGATGGGTGAATCCACCGCCAGCCTCTCCTTACCTTGTACCACCGCTGGGGAATTTTTTTCTCACTAGGGATCGGCCACAAACAAATACATAATAAAAAAAAAAAAAAGAGAGAGAGAGATTTTACTCCCAAATGTATTTTAGTTGACCTTAGAAAGCAGTTTGTAGAGGTTTGGTTTACTTTCCTAACCATGTTTGACTTAAGGCCCAGAGTCGACATTAACTAGGCTGATGAGCAGAGAGCCCTGGGAGAGGAACCCCAAGCCCAGTATGACCCCTAGCTCCACAAGGATTATCCGTATGTGTCCGTGGACAAATCATTTCCCTCCCTGGACTCCATCCACATGTCACAGTAGCAATGTTTGCACGTGGCTCTTATACTATATTTTTGTTAACAAACATACTTAAAAGAAAATGTTATAACCTTGCCATAAATAAAAGAAACCTAAAGTTCTTTTTCTACTATGTATGCACACAACTACAGGACCACTATAATGAAAAATAGAGTATGCGTCCATTACCATTTAAACAAATTTCAAGTACCACTAGTGGTTTGTGTACCGGGCTTTGAGAAACACTGGAGACGTTAGGACCTTTTATCTCTCGATTATTTCAAAAGCTTCTTCCAGCTCTGCCCTTCTGGGATCTAAACTTCCCCGTAAGGGAGATGGCTGAGCAGCATGCAAGGGGACAGAGGGATACCCCAGGCAGGTGAAGGGGAGCCGGTGGTCTATAGCTACACATGGTAGAGATGGCCGGAAGCATAAAGTCTTCTAGGTGATAACAGCCACCTAAGTTCTATTGACTACCCATCCACCACCTGCAGTTCCCAAGTGCCCTTGAGACTTCTTCCACCCTAGGGAGCTGAATGACAAGCAAACACAGGGATCATGAAATCCATCCCTACACTTGGGCTCCCAGGTGAGACACAGGATCCACACAAATTCCACAGAGGTCCTCCTCTGCTCCAACACCCACTGACAACTTCTGCAAAGCCATTCTCCCAGGGGACACATCGATCTTCAAATCCAGCCTGGTTTCCTCTAAGCCACAGCTACTCTACATGGATAAGGCTACGTGCCACTCAAAACTCTGACCACAGGCAACAACTCCCTTTCCCAAAATTTATAGTAATGCATCAAGTTTCTCTAGGGAGCTTGACCAAGATATAGGAACTGTTCCAATTTAAGGGGTGTGGGGACAGGGATGCACAAAATGTGCAACTTCTCCAATTGCTGAAGGTAGTTTTGCTTTGTATGGCCAGTGAATCCCACTTTCAACGCAACTGTTCTACAAGGTCCTAGAATAAGGAGGGAGAATGGAGTTCTGGGAGTCAAGACACCAGATCTCGCACTTTCCTCTCTCAGCCAGTCTCTTCCTCTGCAAATGAGCCCATCATGCCAGGGTCTGAGAGTCTTCCAGCTTTTGCATCCCAGGTCTCTGCAGCCTTACCTTCACCTGGATATACTGTCCAGCACACTAATGGGCATAGTATAAAAGCCTCCTCTCTTTTCACTTCATAGGCAAATAGAGTGTGGATGTTTAGTTGGGAGGTGGAGGGGGGGGCGAGCAGAGGGTGTGGGAGAAGGTGCTCTCGAACCAAAATGCCTTCGCTCAAATCTGGATCTGACTTTTATTAACTGTCAGTTTCGGCAAATTAACATTAACTTTTCTGCTCCTTCTTCTTCAATTGCAAATCTGCTTCTTCAATTGCAAATAGGAAAAACAACACTGAAATGAGACTGAGGACTGAGTGAACTATTACTTGTAAAGGACCTAATACAATGCCTGGCATATAATGTATGCTCAAAAAAATATTACCTATTAAGAGGACGACTGGTATACTTGTGCTCTCTGCTCCAAGCCCACCTAATCCTCTCTTAGTTTACAAAGAAGCAAAGAACAGGCAGAACAGCCTCAGTGCTAGAGGCACAGGCCATATGTTTAGACACCCCCCCACACACACATACTCACAGGTGTTCAATTCCATCTTTCCTAATAAGACAGTGTTAGAACTGAGCTTATATGGAGCCATACTTTAGGAGACAGGGAGAGAGAGGAGGCTTCCACAGACCGTCAGCTCTAATTCCCCAGCCCAAGGTCACTGTTCAGCCACCACTGGACCCTCCCTCCCTGTGTGTTTCATCAGCCTATAAAATGGCATGAAGTTTCTTGGGCTGCAATTAGGAGAGTCCATACAGACCTGTGTCTCTGTGTGGAACCTCATTAAAGTGAGTGATAAAGTGAAGGTCAGCTATCTTTAGGACAAGGAGTGGAACACCAAATACCCAGAAAACCAGGAGGCTAATGAGAAATACAAAGCACTTTCAGCAGTAGGGATGAAAAGAGGGAATTTATTTGGGAATAGAAACTTGTCAGCAGCTCCCCAAAATTCACTACAAAAATCTTCATAAAATATAAATATTTATAAAGATCATAAGTTCAGAGGCTTCCAAAAGAAAATGGAATATAAGAAAACTTTATAAAGCAAACCAGAGACCCTAGCTCTCATTACACAAATTTTTGCTGAGCAGCTACTATATTCCAAGAGCCTGTGAAGAGGGGAGAAATGTATTCTTTAATTACACATAGTCCCACATCCAGGTACTACTCATTATTCTATGTTCCCTGCCCCATTTATCCAGCAGCTATTTACTGAATGCCTCCAATCTTCTCCATGCTCCCAGAAGATACGGAACTGAAGGGGATGCTATTCTGAGTGCCCACTGCGCATTTTCCTTCTGGTAATAACACACGTGCCCATGGCCATGGGTCCAGGCAGTGAATCATCCCAGTGTATCCCACCCCCCTGCTCACAGGCCTGGTCTGTGATGGGCATGTGGACACAGAGACTCCCTCTGAGGCTTTGACAGTGGAGATGATGACCAGATTTCTCTGTACTCTCTGGTCAGGAAAATGTCAGACTGCAACTCTATGGCCTCACAGGGTCACATCCCCCAGCAGGTAGAGGAGAGTGACTATAGGAAGAGGAAAGGAAGTTATACACAAAGAGAAGCAAGTGTGTGAGTGTGTACAACCAAACTATGGAAAGAGCCCAGATGAATGGATAAAGAATTTGGGGTGTATACACACACACACACACACACACACACACACACACGCACACACACACACTCAATGGAATATTATGCAGCCAACAAAAAAATGAAATCTTACCATTTGCAGTGACATGGATGGCACTAGAGGGTATTATGCTAAGTGAAATAAGTCAATCAAAGAAAGACCATTATATGATTTCACTCGTGGAATTTAAGAAACAAAATCGAGGATCATAGAGGAAAGGAGAGAAAAATAAAATAAGACAAAATCAGAGAGTGAGAGAAACCATATGAAACTTTTTTTTTTTAAGATTTTATTTATTTATTTGACAGAGAGAGACACAGCGAGAGAGGGAACACAAGCAGGGGGAGTGAGGGAGGGAGAGGCAGGCTTCCCGCTGAGCAGGGAGTCCAATGCGGGGCTTGATCCCAGGACCCTGGGACCATGACCTGAGCCAAAGGCAGACGCTCAACGACTGAGCCACCCAGGCGCCCGAGACTCTTAATCATAGGAAACAAACAGGATTGCTGGAAGGGAGGTGTGGGGGTGGGGTAATTGGGTGACGGGCATTAAGGAGAGCACATGATGTAATGAGCACTGGGTGTTATATGCAACTGATGAATCACTAAACTTTACTCCTGAAATTAATAATACACCGTATGTTAATTGAATTTAAATTTTAAAAATGAATTTTTAAAAAGTGTGTATGTCTGTGCATGTGTGCATACGCACACATATGCTTATGTGTGTATGCACATAGGTATGTGTATATGAGAAAGAAATGCAGGTAGAGTGTCTTCAGGGTATTTGATTCCCAGGATCTGTAATAACAAAAGCCAACTTCCTGGGCGCCTGGGTGGCTCAGTCATGAAGCGTCTGCCTTTGGCTCAGGTCATGATCTCAGGGTCCTGGGATCGAGCCCCGCATCAGGCTCCCTCCTTCTTGTGCTCCCTCTCTCTCTGTGTCTCTCTCTGTCAAGTAAATAAATAAAAAAAAATCTTTAAAAAACAAAACAAAACAAAACAAAAGCCAACCTCACTTTTGCTCTTTCCTTGTTTGGTTATAAAAGCCAACAAAATATCTAATTAGATTTGCGTTCCTGTCATTAGCAAACTAATGGAATTCAAAGGAAATAAATAACAATTCAAAGGAAATAAAACAGAAAATAGGCCTTGATCTCAACTTTCAAGGAGCTTAAAACCGAGTTAGAGAGCCAAGTACAGCTATCTGAACCCCTAACCAGCACAAATGTACACATACACTATTCCACAAGAATATGAAAGGCCACAGAACAGAAGGTTCTTCTTTCTAAAGGTTCTGTTCTGTGGTACTAAACAGTATCTGCTATTCTCTCTTTCAAACAGCTTCATTTCAGTCCATAAATCAGTGCTTGCCATCAAGAAGCTTAGGACATGAGCCCCACAGAAACCCATTATTTCCAGGCAAATACAATGAGTCAGGGCCACGTTTCCCGGAGAGGGTTCCCTGGAACACTAGTCTTGGGAGCTAGGAAGCTGAGTCTGCTCTTCTCAAAATCTGCCCAGCAGAGAGCCCAGTGTGTGGTAAGCACCAAACGTATATTTGTTAAGTGAGTGAACAAAGCTGCCATGAAAACGGAGTCTACTGTCAAATAAATCTGAGAAATACTACATGTTTTAGCCTCTTCTTAGGGATCCCAAGCACAGATAAGCAAAAATAAAGGCCCTGAGAGGTCCTACAGGAAACATGTTCCACTTTGTTTAGTACACTGTTCCCCCAAAGCTTTAATCACTAAGGGACCCGTTTTGCTGCCTAACACCAATTAGCACCCCCACCTCATGGATCCAGCGTGTAGACCACACATGGGGGGAACACTGGACAAGTGCCACTGGTCAATGAGCAAACTGTTCCCACAGCTTTGCCTAGACACAGCTGGAGCACACTAACCAGTAAGCCTAGGCCTTCCTGGCAGCACCTGTCCCATATTCACCCCCCACTCCTTTCCATCTCAAAGTGTGTTCTTTCCAAAGGGATAGGAGCAAGGTGTGTAGACGCTTAACCTCGCTGGAAGACTACCCCCCACCACGACACACACCCCCACACCAGCTCAAACACAAACACTGGAAGGTGATCTTAACCCAAAGATATCTAAATATCAAGGCAAGGAAAAATGCCTTGAATCCAAATATAACAGGCTGGCGCAAATTAGGAAAGATTAATAGAGTCAGACACAAAAATAGAGTCATTTTTAGATAATCAGCAGGTTCTCACTGGCATTATCCTAATCTAGCACCAAAGTGGAAGAAAATTCACTCGATGGCTCTCATGGTCAACTCCACAGGAACCAAATAAGCTATATTAATGTGCAGGAAAGATCAGGGCCAGGGCCAAAGGGGAAGAGAGCTAATTCTAGGTATGAAATGTTGCCAGAATTCAGAAGCTCTGCTTCTTTAGGAACGGCTGACATTCTCCATAAGAAAATTAAATAGTTACAATGACTAATTACATCCATTTGAGTTCTCTTTACAAAGAGGACCCTAAGAGCGGTGCTCAGGAGTTAGTTCTTGGAAGTTCTCAGCCCAAAATATAATAGGGTGTGCTCACCAAATGGGGAGCCAAGATAGCTCTGACCTTTTCAGCAGCAGCTTTTTCTTAAGTGTGGAAATTGAAACTGGAGATACAGCCATTCCTTTAAAGGATGGAGAGGAGACCAACACAGAATCAGGAGGAAGATGAAATTGTGGAGGCAGGAATAATAGCTCGAGTGAGAGATAGGAAGATGGGATGGCAGTGTTTGAGCCCCTCATTTTAAGCATGCCTGAAGCCACTGAATTCTCTTTTTACTAACGCTAGTTTGTGCTGGGTTTTCTGTCATAGCCAAAATAATTCCAACCTATACAATGACCCGCCCCCCCCAAATGGATTAATTTATCTTCTCTGAAAATGGCACGACTTGCAATGGTTTTTTAATTGCCCATCTCAGTGAGCAGACAGTGAGCTCAATGACTACCTCCAGGACAAGGAAACCATCACTTAATGCCCAGTTCCTCAACCTGCAAATGACAACTGGTTGATGTATTAGTTTATATTGCTGCTGTAACAAAATACCACAAACTTAGTGCTTAAATCGAAACAAGTTTATTATCTTGTAGTTCCGGAAGTCAGATGTCCAAATTAAGTCCCACGGGGCAAAAATCAAGGCGTTGGCAGGGCTGGTTCCTTTGGGCAATTTTGAGAGGAGATTCTGTTTCCTTGCCTTCTTCAGCTCTTAGGGCCTCCTGCCTTCCTCGGCTCCTGGCTGCTTCCTCAGAGCACTCCAACCTTTTGCTTTTGTTGTCACATCTCCTACTACTCACTTTGCTCCTCCCGCCTCCCTCTTATGAGGCTTCCTGTTATTACACGAGGCCCATCTCACAATCTCCCCATCTCATGATCTCTAACATAATCGCATCTATAAAGGTCCCTTTACCATTGGAAGGTAACATATTCACAGGTTCCAAAGATTAGGATGTGAGCATCTTTAAGGGGCCATTATTCAACCCAGCATAGTTCGTATACAAAAAGGAGCTACAGAAAGAAAGTTTGTGAGCACTTGCAGTCAGTCTTTCCAAAGCCCAGTGTTGTAAGGATCTTTAATAGTAGGGAAGGGAGAGGACAAAGAAGAATACAGCCACTGGGTCCTCCCTAGGGGCTTAAAGGTCCTCACTGTCATTTTACCAGTCTGAACTCCTACGAAGTTAAGCATTGCCTTTGTCCAATGTACATTATTTATAATTTCCCACAGAAATATGAATTTCTGGCATCTGACCAAAAAATAGGGGAACCCAAAGTGCCTTCCCCTTAAATCATGTTCTTTGCTTGGATCTAAGTATATATCTGAGCGTGCCCTAGAGGAAGAGCATCAGAGATTCTACTTAAAAGTAGGAAAGATCCATGCTCTGGGAGAGCCATGGCAGCTAGTTTTTGAGATGCTGCATAAGGCTCACAAGACTGCTCTTGAATGTCTGACATAAGCTGATGCTGATTCATCCATCAAATTTCATGACTTAAAGAGAAACATATCGTGATATATGTCAATCAGCTCAGCTCCCATTTCTTCCCCTAGCTGATCTCCAGTTGTCTGTCAGGTTAAGAAATCCAAGACAGGATGCACCAATTATTAATCATAATAGTATTATCTAACATCTACTGATGCTTACTCTGTGTCAAAAGTACTGTTATGCACATGGTAGAGTCATGCTAGCTGCTGTAACAGATAAACTCCCACTTTTCAGTGGCTTAACATAATAAAAGCTTATTTCTGCTCACAAAATATATAGTCAGCAGTAGCAGGGAAGAGTCTGGTGATGCTCCATGCACCGAAATAGACAAACAGGTTGCTTCCATCTTGTGGATCCCCCATTCCCTAGAGCCTCTGAGATCTCACGAATAGATGGCAAACAGAAAGATTATGGAGGGTCATCTCTAGGAGGCTTTTATGGGACTGGCTCTCATAACTTACACTTATATTCCATTAGCTAGAACCCAGTCACTTGACCTCACCTAACTGCAGGAGAAACTGCTAAGTGTAGACTGGCTTTGTGTCCAGGAAGAAGGTGGACAAGATTTTAGGGAACACATAGCAATGTCCATCATCACACATTTCTCACATGATCTAGCTAATCCAATCCTGCCAGCAATTGTGTGGGGGTAGACACCACTGTCATTTACGTCATACAACTGTATGTACAGTTGAGTCTGAAAGAAATCAGATACCTCTCCAGTTCACATAGCCCAAGCTGTGCCCAGAATGCAAGTCACTGCATCCTAAACCTACTCTCTTAATCAGTGGTTCTCAAGCAGGGACAATTCTCCCTGCCCATATCCAGCCTCCTGCATGGATATTTGGCAATGTCTCTAGACAATTTGGTTGTCACAACTTGGTGGGAGGGTAGCATACTAGCATTCAGTGGGAAGTGGCCAAGGATGCTACCACACATCCCACAACACAGAGAAAGACCCCCATAACAAAAATCATCGAGCCCAGTATGCCAACAATGCCCAGATTGGGAAATTCTGCTCTTAACATTACACATTTCTACCATTCTAATGAGAAGGGGGCTGTCTCTAGAGGTTACCCCACTGAAAAACCTCCTAAGACTGACATCAAACGGTTAAATTTAAGGAATACAGGGCTTTTTTTTTAATACAAAAGGCAAAGTGCCAAATTATTTAACTTATGACAGAAGTTATTGCTCCAATAAAAATATACCCTTTGCAAATATAACTGCAAATAAGCAGACATGAGCCATGAGGGCAGGGGATACCAAAGAAAATCAGGCATATGATTTATTTAGTATTATAATTATTATTTTTTAGTATCATCTGATCTTGGCTCACGTGCTAGAATGAACACTTATCCAAAGTGACTTTGGCAAAATGGTTATTCTTCACCACAATCCTGAACCAATTTTGTGAAAACACAGGTAAAAAATGAGATACTTCTTATATTAAAGAAGTGTTCACCTTTGCCCGTCCCCAAGGCTTTCCCTCCAAGTACGGGGGAAGGAGAGAGGTTCACTACAGTCAGGTGGAATTTCCCGTAGCTCTGGATCAGGAAACCTGGCTTAAACCTTGGCTCTCCATTTCCTAGCTGTGTGACCTTGGGGAAAAAAAAAAATCACTCTTTGAGTCACTTTTCCCAACTGTGAAATGGGAATAACTGTATAGACTTCACAGAGCAGTGACAATTAGATGAGATAATCATGTAAAGTGATTAGCTCAGAGCCTGGCACATAGTTAGCCCTCGAATGCCAGCCCTCAGAGACACCATCCTTACTACTAGGAGCACTGCAGGGAGGGAGGGGTGATAATAACAGGCTTAGCTCTGGAGATAGAACATTACTACAAAAAGACTTAACCCAGGCTCTAAAGACCCACGACAGAGCTTCAGCTTTGCTCCTTGCTATTACTGTGAGCCTCACCACATCAGCTAAGAGCCTCTGAGCCTCCATGTATCCAACAGTGAAATAAAGATAAAACGCTGCTCTGACACCCTCCCTCAAGGCAGCCATGACGGAGTGGAAGTGTGGCAGGATCACAGGCAGCACAGGCTCTGAAGCTGGACTGCCAAGGATCAAGCACAGACCATGCCAGTCACTGGCCGAGTAACGTTGCGTGAGTGACTCAACTTGTCTGTTTCAAGTCCCCTGCACCCCACCGCCATCAGATAGGGATAACTGTTATCATTAGGATATAAGACACATAAGGGATCCTTGTCTCTTTGTTTATAGCTGTACCCCCAGCACCCAGAACTGGGTCTGCTACATGATGGGTATTCAATCAGCACTTGTTGAATGAATGAATGAATGAATGAATGAATATTGGTCCCTATCACACATGGTTGCAGTGTGGTTTAAATGAAATTATACCTATGAAGGCCACAGAATGGTACCAGACCATGGCATTCATATAAGAAACACTGACTATTAAAACACTGTCCACAGCACTGTCCAAATAATCTAAACTACACTTAAATACACACAGCCACAGCCTCAGGTTTGGTTCACCACCTGAACAGCCATGGGTGAACAGCCAAGGCAATCATCAGGAGAGCTCCTTCCTCCTCAGCCTGCTCTCTACTCTGGTTTGCTGCTGTCCTCCTGGCCAGGCATTCCATGAACTCGGTGCTCCCCCCATGCTTCCATCACTGGGTTTCTTCCCCCAGCTAGATGTGCATATCAGACCCCTTGCTGATCATCCAGTGTTCATGAGTGACTCTCTGATGCAGGGTATCTGTCCCTCCAGGAGTTTCTGCAGCTTTGCTTCACTGAGGTGGGTCCATCTTGGGGAAGATTTCAGCATGGACACTGCCCATGAGGGGCCTTATATAATGTTGAAATCTTAATTGTGGTGGACATCCTAGGTGGCCATCCATGTAGTGATGGGGAGATGGCCATTCAACTTCCACTCTACCCTCTCTCTGGTGGCTACAGATGCTATACAGCTAAATACTTCTCCGACTCCCCAGTGTTTGAGATGTCATGTAGATTTGGCCCCTCAGATGCACAAGATTTGGAAGACGGCAATGAGGCAGAGACCATGTTTCTGCTCCTTTTCCTAATGAAGTTACCATCACAATATTTGATTTTTTCTGTTACAGGGTTAGCAGAAGTCCAGGGAAAGGACTCACTAGCTTTGCGGGTATCAAGAGCCAGGACGCAGGGCACAGTTCTGCTGTGTGGACCCAGAAGTGGCACAGCTCTGGAGCCAATGGTTATAAGGCAGTTTCCGGATCCCTGGATCACACAAAGGTGGTGTGACAAGGAGCCAGCACTTAGCAGGACAGCTTCTCAATTCTCTACTTCCTAAGAGTAACAGAGGCCATTCCCTCTGTGGACCAATTCTGCCATTACTCTTCTGCCAGTCTTTCTGGAGGCTGATCCTAGCTCTTCCAACCATCTTCCAAGCACTGAATATCCTGAAAATTGCTTTTTGCTTAAAACAACAGTTTGTGTGTTCTGCCACTAAGCCATACTCTCAAGTGACCCTCTTCTTTGGTTAGCAGGCCCAACTTTAAGCTGAAGCCCCCTCCTGTCCACCTCAGTCCTCCTAGGCCCTTATGGGTAGAATATACACCTGACCCAATGAAAGGCCTGCATCCGCTCCACACAGCCAATGCTGCCGGGCTGTGCATGTGACTCAAGCCTCCCTAATCAGAGAGAATCTCAGGGAAGTTTTCTGGGAATACTAGGAATAAAGACTCTAACTCTTTTCTTCCAGATATGAAGCTAGTAGGATATGAATGAGAACTGGAAGCAGGCATCTTGTATCCATGAGAAGAAACCCATCTAAGGATAAGTCCTCCAAAGAAAAAGCCAAGCCAAGAAATGGACAATAAGAAATCATATCTGGCGACTTGAGCTCTTGTATCCAGCTGTACCCTAAGTAAGATTAAACCTCAGATGGTTGAGGTATGTAAGCCAAGAGTTTCATTTCTTTTTTTTTTTTCTATATGCCAGTTTGGGTTACATTATCAAACATTTGTAATCAAAAAGTCCTGATCGTCATACCACCCAATACAATAGTTTATGTTGTGGCTCTTTCTCTTCTTGTAGAAGTCAAAATTAGTGCAAATGTTCCCTGGGAAAGAACCAATTATGTGCATAGAAGGTGCAGAACCTGCAGCCAGAGGCTACCACTTTGCTCTACTCTCTACCCCTGAGCTTCCTGTGGCCCCCTTCCTCCTAACATCTGTGAGCGTGTCTGAGGATGATTCCCCACAAACCACCAGTCCATAAAGTCCTTGTCTATATAACTCACCCCACTAGCTTGGGCTTCTGAGAGAAAGAAGAGTTTGTTTATCACTTATTATAATTGATTTGCTTCTCCCTAACTGTGCACTCAATCTCGATTCCCTTGGCTGTAGACAGCAAGTCTGGGGCTGAGAGCTCTAGAAAGTCTATTACTACATGCACATCATTTGTCATGTGAAGGAGCATGGATTTGGGTGGCCATGGAGATGATGAATGGTTTGGGAAGAGTGAGTGCAGGAACTGGGGTAGTTTTGCCTGGAGAAGAGAAGTCTGAAGAGGTCTTTAAGGAGAATACACAGAACTCAATGGACTTTCCACAAGGCTGGACAGATGGTCTCCCTGGCAAAATTCATAGCCACCCAAACTTGCCACCATGACATTTTTGTTGTGGCCGCTCTTTCTAGACATAGTGGGGTTTCAGATATAAGATGACCCTTTCTTTGTAAAGGACTGGATGAAAGCAAAACTGTGGAAGAGACAATATTAGGCCTTGAAGTGGTCTCTTACCTCCCCCAGATACCAAGGAGTCTTCTATTCCAACCTTCCTCATGTGCCCTGCCACCTTCTCTTTAAGCTTCTGGGTTCCAGGTCTCACCTTTTCCTGTATCAGACCAATCCATTCCCGTTCCTAGTGATGTTCATACAAGAAAGCAATGTGGTATACACATACGCATCAACCTTTGCCAACACACTTTATATGTGGTCCTTTCTCCTTCGCATGCCAGACTCCAAAAGCCACCTGAGAGTGGGTTCTCAAGCTATATGGATGATTGACACAGGAGAGACCTGAGTGAATTCTCAAATTACATCACCACTCTGCCATTAGCTGATACCACACAGAGGAATCTAGTGCCTCCTCGAAGACAGCTAAAATGAAAGAAGCATTTCTGAAACAATATCCAATGCAGTCTTATACTTATCGAGCACGGGATAATCACCCCAAACTTAGACTTATAAATTCACTCCTTTGGTCTTCTCACACAACCAGAAAGTCTGGAAGGCAAGTAGTTATAAAAGCTCTACCGTGTAGATGTCCAGGAACAGAGATGTCCAGTGACTTGCTCAAGGTCAAATAGCTACTGTGAGGTTGAGTCAGAACTCAAATTCAGACTGTCCAATATTTACCCCAGCACATCCTTCTTTGTTGTCTGTACTACAAGATATGTTCAATCCTTTATAAGATACACTGACAACTGCAAATTCACTGCAGGCGTATCCACCACAATTTATATTGGTGGTGTCAATTTATGACAATCTTGTTTCGAAGTACCTAAGAAAAACTTAGCAATTTAACGTGTTAGAGACTATCAGGAAACTCAGCCTTCTTATCATATCATCACCAAGAATTCAGGGATAAGCTGGGCAGAAAACAGACATCTGGAGCTTGATATTACCCACCATAGCTTCTTGAGCAGAAATAGCTGGATGTTCTTATAGCATCTCTGGAAAACAGCAGTGACTATCCCTTACTTTAATGGCATGATCACTGAAGTAAAGACACACTGGAATCTGAAGACACTGGAAAGTACATGCCATCCTAATTAGGGAAATCAGAGAAAACTGTGAATGGTGATGCTTTCATAAAAGCCACCGAGACCAGCCACAGTGAGAAGGCTCAGAGGTAAGGACAGAAAGGCTGTGATTAGCAGATAAGACACAAAACTGGAAAACATGAACAGCACTGTGTAATTTCTCCAAATGCAATATCCTTACCCTCACTGTGGCTTGCATCACCCAAAGAAGACCTCGGATAAGCTGGATTTATTTAAAATGCGCAGGGACATCCAATACATGTGCTAAATGAGCAGGCTTGACACCCCTTTTCCTTTCCCTCCTCACTTGCCTTCAATATTAAGATTGAGGGATTGACTGTTAGGTATTCTTCCCTGCAGGATGCAGGAGAATATTACAAAATGCATTTGCAAGCAGGCTAAATCATGATTGACAAAACAAAATTTGTTAATACAATGTTTTGAGGCACTTGACAGAAATTTTTGTCAACAGTATAGATTAAGGGATTCAAAAAATGAAATTTGCAGATGAAATGGCTTTGATGCTTCTCATGAAAAGCATTTTGTTGACAGACTGGATCAGAGTGAAAAAGAAATGTGCATTTTCTCAATGCACAGGCTTTAAGTCTTTGACAAAACATGTATTAGTCCTGCTGTTTTTGCTCATTTGTCATATACTCCATTGGCCTTGCCTTTAGCCGTATGAGGGGCTCAAGCATGAGTAGAGATAGTGGAAAACCAACTAAAGAAAGTGTGAGATTGGTCCTATGCAGTCACAAAGTATGGCCATGTCACTTTTCAAGGGCTTAATGACTAGTTACCAAACACATTATTTTAATTCTATGGATTCTTCTAAGGATAGGATTCCTTCCCACAGAAAAGATCTTCTAGTATCAGCCAAGACAGTTTTGGTTATAAGCAGCAGAAATCAAAAGAGGCTTATAAATCAAAAGTTCTCAAAGAATGGTCCCTGGACCAGCACCATCAACATCTCCTGAACAATTATTTGAAATGCAAGTTTTTGGTCCCCACCCTAGACCTACTTGCAGATGGGACACAGCCATCTGTATATTAACAAGCCCTTTCAGGAGATTCAATATACACCAAAATCTGAGGACCACTGATTTGAGCAAAAGCCAAAAAGAAACAGATTGGGTTCATATAACTCAGAAGTCCATGGATATATGAAGCTTCAAATGTGATTATATTCAGGAGCTCATACAATGTCTTTAGGGCCCTAACCTAAATTTTTCTTTACTCCTCTAGGGTGGCTAAACCCTTGAAAGATGTCAGCAGCACCAGGCTTATGACCCATCTTTTTGACTAATAGCTTCAACAAAAGTCCCAGGACGGACTTTTTGTCCTAAGTGCCCTAACTGGTTCAGCCTTGGTCTTGCGCCCCTCCCTGAACTTATCACAGTAGCCTGAAGACGTCAAACACTGAGTGGCCAGGCATGGTTTATATGCAGAGGGGTCTGAACTCTAAAGTCATGAATAAGGAGAATAAGGAGAAGTTGTTGCCCACAGAAAATCCAATGTTGATATAGGAAGACGGGAGAGTAGATACTAGTCAGGCAAAACCAAAATATTCATGAGAGGTATAGTCCTTGGTCTTCCAATAGATTCCAGATTAAGGTAGGGTAGCTTCCTTAAATCCACACATCTTGTATTAGCATTACTCTAGATACGGAAGGTGGGACCCTACCCCTTAATCCCACCCTCTTCCCTGGGCCCTTTCTGGCTTCTTGGCTAATGCAAAAAAGTGGGGGATGAGTTCTTAACAAATGTCATCCAAAAACTGCTAGCAAAGGAACCGGGAGAGAGGATTACTTACCCAGACCTACATGTCTCTAAATAGAGTTTCTAAGGATTGATGATGGGAAGGAGTCTAGAAAGGATTCCTTAAGGAGCATAAGACATAGCTCTGCACACATGTGGGGGACAAGTGACCATCTTTGGATCTGTTGCCATGTAGTAGGACTGCCTCCCTCAATAGAGCCTTTTGTTTCCTTGCAGTTCACAGAGGCATTTATCTAGCAGAGGCAGGAAGAACTCAGCTACACGGTTTGTCTTTCATCCTCAGACCAAGACTGAGACTCTCCGCTGTCATAGTTGTACCATCTCAGCAGTCCAAATTCAGGGTTTTACAAAAGAAAGAGAAGAAAGAAAACGTCATCTATTCCCTGTACCATCACCTCTCTCCAGAACGAGGAAATATGTTCCTCTTTGGGAACAAATACAAATGAAAATGCTCAGCGAGTAACCTCACTCTAACTTGAGAATTACTGTCAAGAATAAACATCTTGTCAAATGCCTCCTATAATACTGTTTATAGTCTAACTCGCGGTTGGCCTGGGTGGGTGCTGCCCTCTACACCTCAATCTCCCCAAGGGCAGGGGTCAGGTTTAATTCCTCCATGTATCTTCAGCTCTGGACCAGAAATCTGGCACACATTCAGTACTGTATATATGTGAGTTGCATTGAATTAAATGGAGTGCCCTGTTTCCCATGTTTCCTTTTTACTGTTAAGTGGCCCCACTGCAGCATGCACATGGCTGTTCTCTGGTTCCTAGGCCAGAATATTTGTTCCCTCATCACCAGGCAGGCTGCTGACAGGATGGGCAGTTTTAAGGTACCTCCAGGCACCCTTCTTTCTTCTACAATCTAGTTATGGGAGGATGACCTTGAGACATTTTTACACCCAACTCCCTCAGATAACCACTAGAGGGAAGCAGAGAACACAATGATGGCATAATGGCCATTTTTGTCCAGCCTTTGTCTCCTACTCTCCAAGTCCCTCAATTTTCCTAGCTTTCATCCTTTTGTTAACTTTGGCTTTATGCATGCAAGTTTCAGGATGGGACAGCCTGGTTTGTTTTAGAGCAAGGAAAACCATTCCCTTCTGGTTCTGATGTGATTCCTTGGAAACAATTTTGTTGGCAAGCCAAATTAGTCAAAAGTAATTTACAAAATGCATCTTTTTTCTTTTTTTAAATATGGCCTCTCCTTTCAAAATGAAAAAAAAAAAAAATCTTATCTACCAAAATTAGGCTACAGCCTTCCCTTCTGAACACCTTTTCTCTAAGATCTTTAACTGAGCTGTTCTATCACTCCCTCTGGCCTCTGTTCTCCTGATCCAAAATCCAGTCCGGGGAAAAAAGCTCTCACTGGAAGGATAATTAAAGTAGATGAACAGGTCCTTCAGTCTCAGTTAATCCCAGTAAGCCTAATTCAGCTTCTATAGATGGAGGGATAAGTATGTTCTCCCATCAGAGTCCTCCATAGCTGGACTGCAGCCTACACCAATAAATCACTCCCCAGATAAACGCAAGGTCATGGAGACCAAGATTCTACATAAGTAAGATTTAATTTGGTCTAGTTTTGATCCAATTGCACAGGTCAAGGAATCACTGCCTCCCCCCCACCCCAACAAAAGGCTACTTAGAGCTAAATTTCAGGAAGAAACAACACCTTGAATCCTTGCAAAATTTCTCCTTCAAATTCCAGCAAAGTGCCCTTCTTTTGACAAGCAAATTGGAAGACCCTTTCAAAATAACAATTTAATAATAATTATGAAAATGAATTTCTATAAATCTACCCCACATAAATATATACCTACATATATATTCATATTCATATTAGGATACTCATGGCAGCATTATTTATATTATAGCAAATAAGTGGAAACAATCTAAATGTCCATCAACAAGGTATTACTTAGATATATTTTAGTGTATCCATCTGATGAAATATCATACAGCTTAAGAAAAAAAAGAATGAGGTAGACCTATATTTAATAAGAGGAAGAGTGGCTAAGAAATATTAATAACAATGTGCCAAAAAACCTAAAAATATACGGTTTTAAAAACTATACATATATATATATAGTCTTTATACATATATATGCAAATGAAGGCAAATACAGAACTATATTTACAAGGTCTGGAAGGATTTACAACTGGTTTGGGGACTGCTGTAGATCTGAGAAAGGGATGAGAAAGTGGAAATTTCACCATATTCTGTTACTACCTGTGTAATTTTTTTTTTTTTAAGTATAAAAAGTTGCTTACACAATTAGGCCCAAATTAGCCAATGTTTGTTTGGCCACTTATGTTTCTTTGTTATCAAGATTTTATTTATTTCAGGCACTTGGTCTTCCTATCCCAAGGACAAAACAGGTTTGTTTGTTTTTTTTAGAAGGACAAAACACTTTTAAGTTTTCACTCTTCGAAGAGTTGTAGACACTAATATACTCTGCTAGCATGAACAAACAGAGCATACAGAAAAATGGAATACACGTCATTCTCAAACTGAAAGAGAACAAATGTCCTCTTACTATTAGTTTGCCCGAAGACATACATAAAATATACAGTATGGAAGCTGGGAAGGGAGCTTACAGTTTTTGCTCAATGCCCCTTCACTGAATGAATGAATGAAGAAGGGGAGGCCCAGTGAGTTTACGGGGCATGGGCAGCCCTGAAAAGTGCAGGCCAACTGTCTGGGTTCACTGGCCACCTCATGGAATGACCATGTTACTTACCATCTGAAACCAGGATACTTTTGAGGGTGAAAGGTGACACTATTCATAGTTATTCTGGGACAACAATTTTAAGCCAGGACTGTCTTGGGCCAAGTGGACACATAATCAATCCCCCTTCAACCACACTAAATTTCAAAGAAACATATCTATGAACTTTTTACCCCCCCCGCCACCATCACAATCTCCCAACACAAGACCTTGATGAGTGCCTTCCCTTCCCCTGCACCCCTCCCCCTCACAAAAGTTATCTAAAATGCAGTGGTTCCTTGTTATTCTAATTGAATATTCGTTAACAATCATCTTTTTGGCTTCTCAGAAGAGAGAAACTATCTAGCAAATAATTTAGTCAGTCCTGGGAAAAATAAAACCAAAATAGGACTATTGTTCCTCTCCAGTGTTCTCTCAATTACTCTCAGAGCCCTTGCAAGATGACGGAGGCATCCAGTTCTGGCGTTCCAGCCTCTCCTGATAGGGTTGCCAGATTCAGCAAGTGAAAATAGAGAACACCCAGTTAAATTTAACTTTCACATAAACACATGCAATATTTGGGACATACTTATGCTAAAAAATAATTCCATGTCTATCTGAAAGAGAAATCTAACTTGGTGTCCTATATTTTATCTAACAACCCTATGGCTGATCTCACTTTGCCTCGATTTTCTAAAGATCCAAAACATGCCAAAGATTGGTTGGGCTTTTAGAAATACTAATTGGTACCAGGGGGAGAGATGCCACAATGGAGCCTATATAATAACTATATGAAATGTTTCCTCGTACCTACCTTGTAGGAGGTACCTTGGGCCAATGACCAAACCAAATTTCTCTTTGTCCTCCAAATGCTCAGCAGGAAATAGAGGAGACAAGACAGAGCCGATTTTGCTGGTCAGTCTCTCAGCTAAGGAGAGCATCCTTACACATCCTTCCCCAGGTGACCTTTGAGCCTCCACCTCCCATCACTGCCCCCTTCCTCTACCCTCACCCCCGTCCCAGTCCTGCCATGGCCCCCACACCTCCCTGGACCACACCACCCACCTGTGGCTTTGTTCAGACTCTTACACCTTCCCAGGTGCTTCTCACTTCAGCTCGACAAAACCCTACTCATCTTTTAAGTCAGTTGGAAGCACCTCGTCTTATGCAGCCTCTCTCTATTCCCCTCACTTGCCTATTTTCTTCACATCACTGTCACTACCTGACACTGCATGATGATCTTTCTACTTCTTTGCTTATCATCTGTCTTCCCCCATCTAAAACGGAAGCTCCATAAGGTCAAGGACTCTGTTGACCCTGATGACCACCATGGCTCCAGTACCTAAGAAGAGTGCCCAGTGCCTATACACAACTGAGAATGAAGGGATAGCAAGTCACCTCCGCTAGAAGGCTTCTTACCATACTCAAAAAATTGATGACTTTCTCCTTTGCAATCCCACAGCCCACTGGTCCTCTTCATCTAAGCATCCATTCAAAAAATAGCTACTGAGTACCAACCATATGCAAAGAATTGAGCACATTCACATAACTTAGTTATATACTTACCTATCTCCACTCTAATGAATGAAATACGTGAGGGTAAAGAATGACTTATTCATCTATTTAATGGCCTTAACAATTAGGATAGTGTTAGAGGTGCTTATTAAATAGGTTCATTTAAATGACTAGATATTTGGGGACAGGTAGTAAAGGAGACATAATTCATTCCCTTATTTATAATTGAGATAGCATATTTAAAAATTGCTCTTATAATAGAATTTTCTAAATTTAAATGTCTCTTTTGGGTAAGTATGTAGATAAAGGTACAGTTTCATATTTTGCAGATGAAAGGGCCACATGGATGGAACCTTTCTGGAGACTGTTCTAAAGTGAGTCTGACAGTACGGTGCCCTCTGCCTTCCAATTCCTCCCCAAAAAGCCTAAGAGGAGGCTCATGCCGTCACTGTTTATAATAATTTGTAGGTAGAAATGACATGGTCAAACATTCAATATGGAGCTATGCAACCATGGAAAATCATTGGTTAGGATATTTAAGAATGTCAGAAGATATCTGAGATTCAGTGTTAATTGAAGGGAGTGTCAAACGTGGTATTCCCAGTATGATTTTGATAAGGAAGAAGGACATGTACACAGACACACATACACGTGCACACACACACAGAAATGAGTGGAGTATACAGCGAAAATGTTACCAGTAGTTAAACCTGGGTAGAGGGTTATAAGTGCTTTTAATTTTCTTTAGTTTTTGATGTTTTTTAAGTGTTTCAAAGCTTTCAGGATAAAGATGTATTACATTCAACATGAAGTGTGAGCCCTAATATAAACTGTGGACTTCGGATGATAATGATGTGTCGATGTTGGTACAAATGGTACTTCTGGTGCAGGATATCATTAATGGGAGAGGCTATGCTTTGTTGGGAGAGTGGGGATGGCGGTATGTGGGAATTCTCTGTACTTCCTGCTCATTTTTGCTGTGAACTTAAAACTGCTCTAAAAAATAAAGCCTGTATTTTAAAATGCATTTCTTTAGGGGCACCTGGTGGCTCAGTTGGCTAAGCATCTACTTTCAGCTCAGGTCATGATCTCAGGATCCTGGGATCCAGCCCCACATCAGGCTCCCTGCTCAGTGGGGAGTCTGCTTCTCCCTCTGCACCACCCGCCCCCCCATCACTCATGCACGCACTCTCTCTCCCTCTCTCAAATAAATAAATAAAATCTTTTTTAAAAATGCATTACTTTGATAACAAGAAAAAGTATAACTAAATAGAAATATTAAAAAAATAACTTAAAAAACTGTCTTGAGAATTAGAGAAGAGCAAGTAAAACCGGAATGAATCACACTGATATTAGATGACATTACATGACATTAGAAAGAAATCAGCCAAGCTGAGAGAAAGTAGCCCAACTCCCAGGGCTTTGAAGTCCTGGGTGGATCTGCTTGCTTGATCTCCTACCCCAAAAGGAAAGCGGCCTCTCATGTTCCTGAAAAGTAGGGAAAGACCTGGGAGAATGTTCAGTTGCTGCACACACACCTGCACACATAAGGTATGTTCTCTTTTCTCCCTCACCAGCATACCTCCTTACTCACACTCATAAAGGAAGAGCTAGCCTCTCTCCAGATTCCCTATTAGGAAACCCAACTCAGGGAATAATCCTGTGCCTCCCAGCAGCCTGATCAGGAGAGTACTCTGGGGAGTCTCAGGCTCCATATTTATGAGTCCATAACACATCTATTAAGCATGGAGATTTTTTTTTTTTTTTAGAGATTTTTGAGAAGGTGGTTGTTTTGATTTAATCTGGAAATTATTTTACCTCAGAGAATTCACCCCCTTGAGAGTAGCCGGAAAGTTTCAGCTTCCGGTTAAAACAAAGCAGTGATGATCAATTCTGAGAGCCCCAGAATAAAGTAGAAGATTTAGGAGCAGCCATTAGCTTTGGCTCTTTTAAAAATGCCTCTCCCTCCTATCTATATCCGTGATCTTCTTGCTCCAAACCACGGGCACTGTAACCCTCAGAGTCCATTTCCCAGTGCGAAGTATTAACAGCCTCCTGACTAAGGCATTCACAGCGTCATCGGGAAACACGTAGAAACATCATTAAAAGGTGCTTGGTTATGTAAGGAAGCACTGTGAGGCCTGGTTATTCTGGGAAGCAGAGAAGGCATATCTCAGTAACATTCTCAGGAGGATGAATGAAAATGATGTACAAAAGAGGTACATGAGGTGTACCTGGTGAGTGGTAGTTGTAGACAAAATTATTATTGATTGTGGTATCGTCAACGTCATGAATGGTGACCAAATCAGCAGGAAAGAGACGGAGGATATTTGTGCTGGGTCGCTGGCTAGCTCTGTGTCCACGTAGGTTCCCTCTGTCCTCTGTGGCTCTGTTTACTGTCTATAAAATCAGGCTGTTGCACTAGAGGCAATCTGTTCCCAAATCCAACTGAGCATCAGGTTTCTAAAAATAGAGATTACAGGACCGGACCCCAGCCCTTCTAAATAAGAATTTCTGGGGGTTGGAGTCCTAGGATCTGTATGTTTTTAAAGAGCCCCAGGTGTTTGGACTTGAACACGGCCAGTCAACCAAAAAGAGTTTGGACACTGCTGGTTTATATGTATCACTGGCCTTTTCCACTGCTAACATCTCCTAATTCAAAAGAATCAAAGGGATGCCCAAAGGACCACTGTGTGAAAAGATGTGATCATCCAAACCTTTATGGATTTTAAGTGAGGAAATACTGAATATGGCCTGAGGTAACAGACAAGGTAGATGTAGTAAGTGCACCATTACAAAGCTTAGATCTAGGGTTTACAGAAAATAAATCCGTAGGAGTATAGTTGGACTAGAATGTCACCCTTTCTGTAACATTTACAACACACTCCAGTCTTTCAGTTGGTGAATAAATGCCTACTTGCCCTGGAACTTTGTTTCGTGCATGTAAAAATACAATCACCAGAATTTCAAAATTATTCAGCTATGTTAATGTCAAATACATGAGAGAAAGGGCTTACCTGAAATTAACATAAAAATACAAAGCTTCAATCCATAATCAACACCTCTGAATAAAGTTATTCAGATCAGCTATTCTCACTCAAGATGATATCGCAGTGAGGATTCAGAGTGTCTCTGAATGTTAACCTGAATAAATCTATTCAAGGAAGAATTTTGCATTAATATAGAAGTTACCACCACAACTAACTGCAAACTGAAAATTAACTTACTAGTACTGAACACAGCACAAATCTTCAAGAAAGACTTCATTGGCCCCAAGAGTTACATGCCATCTAGGCTCTGGAAAAGGAAGGTGATCCTCGCCTGAGGGGGCCCTCATTCTGACAGTGTTTAATCACTGCATATTCCAGCTCATGACCCTTATAATCCTCGTGGCCGAGAAGTTAACATGCTTCGTGCAGTTCGTCCTCAAAAAGGAAGCAGAGTTAACTCTCTTTCAGAAGCCATTATAATACAGAGGGAATATGGGCTACTGAAAAGAAAACGAGCAAATTAAGGATGTTATAGCTGACTACATCCTAAGGAAGGATATAGGCTGAATCTGTTTTCATGTTTTCAGGACATTATCTTGGGTCATTGTAATTGCTCTCTGGTTGAGTTTCTTTGTGTATGTGTGAGACTCACTGATATTATATTTCTACCATGCTGACTGATTCTACTCAACCAACATGGAATGCTCAAGCATATCTACTCTTGCATCTTAAGGGAAGTCATCCTTGGAATAGAGGAAGAACTGGATAATTGCACGGTTTTTAGTTTCTAGCTCAGTGACTACATTTAATTATTAATTAAAAATACTTCTTGATCACCTCCATATATTAGGGGTTATTCTAAGCTACAAAGAGAAATGAATAAAGGTCTTCTTACCATCAACTAGTAGAGCATTCTAATAGAGCATAAGAGTAATAGACACGTAAACTAATAAGGTAATTTTACATAGCTCTAAGTTCCCTAAAGGAAATGGACAGGATAATGGTATAGAGGGTGCCTTGGGAGAAGGCTACCTTAGACAGATGTTCAAAAAACCCTTCTCTGAAAATGTTGCAAAATTTCAGTGATTCAGGCCCTCAGCTTTCTCATCTAATAAGAACCTATTTGTTGTGGCCAACTGGAAATTAACATTTCCCTCAAGATCCAGTATCAAAAACTGCCCACAATCTATTGATCCCACCTTTATATATAAACCAGATACTCTCACCAAACAAACAACACTGTTTGAATTGGGACTTTGGCAGAAATGTGAAAAATATTCATTTGGAGACTAGCTCAGGACTAATCAACAATTATGCCCACTGAGTCATCAAGCAGATACCATATGGAAGATGAAATGAAAACCAAAAAAATCGAATATTATAGATTCTGCCTTTGAGGCATTTTCCACATCTTAGGAAGCATACAGTCTACTGCTTAGAATAAAATGAAGGGGGGGAAATCGAGGGGGAGACGGACCATGGGAGACTATGGACTCCGAGAAACAAACAAGGTGTTTTGGAGGGGAGGGGGGGTGTGGGGATGGGTTGGCTGGGTGGTGGGTATTAAGGAGGGTAAGTATTGCATAGACCACTGGGTGCTCTATGCAAACAATGAATCATGGAATACTACATCAAAAACTAATGATATACTGTATGGTGACTAACATAACATAATAAAACTAAATAAATAAAAATAAAATGAAAAGAGAAATTTAAAAAAGAATATTTCTACACTAAATAGGCTATTCAGACAATTAAAGCAGTGTCATAGCTTTTTGGATAGTGCCTTACATTTCAAAATGTAAGGCTCAGCACAATCCTATGCGGTAGGTGGTATATCTCCATTATATAGAGAAGAAAACTGAGGTGTGGAGGGTTTATGCAACATGACCAAGGGCACAAGTAGCTACTAAGGAACAGAATCTAGACTTGAGCTCAAACTTTTTGAGCTAAGTTATGATGCTTCACTCTCCCACACTGCACTTAAGAATAGAAAGAAAGGAGGGTTTATCTTTGTCACATTTTACTTAAGGTATAAAACATGATAAGAATATAGAATTAGACCTATTACCTTGGCATAAGTTGTATTGGTCTGGAAGAGGGTAATAATGTCAACACTTCATAACTGTGAAGCCCATTATACTGTTGTATGGATTTCATATAACTTATACCATCTTATTCTCACAATCACCAAGTGAAGTTCTTTAAGAGTCAATGTAAACCTCTCTTCCAGAACATTCTAAGCCATCACAGCTTCCAGTGACAAAGAGTGCCCAATTCCGAACTCAGACTGTTCTACTCTTACCTTGCTTAGTTGAGAGAGTCTTGTGTTGTTCTCGGTAATACTTGCCTACAGTACATCTCCCCAACTAGATCACATGAAACATGTGGGCAGAATTATGCCTCCCATATTGATGCAAAGCAGGTAATAAACTAGAATCTGTTAATAAGAAGGAGGGAAAACTGGTATTATCAACTTTATCTTACAGGTCGGAAAAACAGAGGCCAACAGACACAGCATGGCTTCCTCAGTGACTTACCTAGTTACAGGCACAATTACATCTAGAAGCAGCGTCTCCAGAAAGCCAGCCTATCTTCATTTCTCAAAATGCCCCATCCCCATAAATCCCATTTCCTCCAACCCAACTCGCAGGCATGCCTGGCATTACCAAAGATGGGTCAAGACCCCAAACTGATAATCGAGCAACCTGGGATGAAGATCTGGCTCCGCAATGAATAAGTTAGGGAACTCATTTTGTTCAACTGACACATACTTATCCAGTGCCTACTTCACGTGCTCATGAGCGCGCGCACACACACACTGCTTCAGGCCTTTTAGGAAAACAATTCTAATTATTAAACATATTCTATGAACCTGGCACTGTAGTTAAGCATTTTATATACATATTACTCATCTTCATAACAAGTAGACCTTATAACCTAATGTAACATAATGAAAACAGAGTGACTTGCCCAAGGTCACACAGGTGGCAACTGACAGAGCCAAGATTGCTTCATTTCTTCAGTGAACATTTGCCTCTGTGCCAGGCACTGGCCTGGCCCTGAGAATATGGCAATGAATGAGCCCGGATGTAATCGTTGCTCTCTTGGAGCTCACATTTCAGGAAGGAAACAGACAATAAATCAGTAAACTAAGAAATTAATAAGACAACTGCCATTGGTTAAATCCGTTAAACAATCACATAAAGTAGGGTAGTCAGGAACACGTCTGTGTGAGCACATGGACATGACAAGGAGACAGTCATGCCAAGATTTGGCAGAAGAACCTTCCAGGCAGAGGGAACTACAAGCGTAAAGGCCCTAAAGAGAGGGCAAAGTTGGCTGATGGAAGGGACAGAAAGAAGACAGATATGAATGGGGAAGAGTGACTGAGGAATGACTGAAGGAAATGAGGTCAGACCAGCTCATGAAGAACATGCAACATGGTAAGAAATTTGGATTTTAGGGGCGCCTGGGTGGCACAGTCAGTTAAGCGTCAGCCTTCGGCTCAGGTCATGACCCCAGGGTCCTGGGATCGAGCCCTGCATCTGGCTCCCTGCTCAGCGGGGAGTCTGCTTCTCCCTCTGCCTGACGCACCCCCTGCTTGTGCTCTCTCTGACAAATACATAAGATCTTAAAAAAAAAATTGGATTTTATTCCAATTGTGATAGGAAATCATTGTAGGCTTTACCTTTGTACATGTAAGATTACCTTTGTACATTAAGATAAAGCTGCCCTTGCCCTACTTTTCCATTTCAAAAAACAAGTTATCCAAATCTAGAGGCAACCTGAATGCCAGGTAGAGGGGTCACTGGCTGCTTGTGGTGAACGGCTGGTGGGGCCATCGGTGGGTACGGGACTGTCACCTCTGAATCCTAGGCTCTCTGTCTCAGAATCCAGATGCTCTTCCTCATCACAACGAGACCCCAGTTCAGCGGGGACAAGACTGGACATGAATAACTACAAGGTGGAAAAAAACAAGGAGTAGATGACAGAAGATGATGCCCTTATCACATCTGTTTTTCTAGCTCTAAATTTGAGGAATCAGACTTGGTGCCTTCCTGCTCTCAACCGCCTACGTTCTATCCCTGACACCTGTGGGCATGTGGGCCCTTCCTGAGCACTGTGGTCAATCCCCCCTTTCGCTTATATGTTCCACTTTTATGTCCTATCACTCCTAGTAATGGCCTTCATCCTCACAGGTACGTCGTACCAACAGCCTGCCCTGTTCTCCCTCTTCTCATGTTCACATATGCCTGGATAAGGATGTAGTCCTTACCTCCCTGATAGTCACCTGCTCTCAAGAAGCCGGGCACACTTGACAAAGCCCCCCTTGGGAGCCTGGGTAGGCAGGACTTAGCCAGTTGGGCCTCCTAATCCTTGCAAAAAGAGAAGGCTATGAGACCCACTGGTGGCAGACTCTGAGCAAGATTCTGATCTCACTGTGGAAGGATGCTCCCCAGGAACCAATCAGGTGTGGATGAGCAACAAGTCACTGGGGTAAACACCACACAGCCCACATCCCTGCTTTGCCGCACAAAGTCAACAGTTTCCCAAGCTTAGAGGGACCAGGGTAAAGGAAAATGAAACCAAAACCAAAACAACAGCAAAACAAAAGAAATGACCAAAACAACTTCCTGTATAGCCCTAATAGCCCTTAATAGCCCTAGCAGAAGCCCTGGAATTTTCCTATCAAAGAATTTTACTCTCTTAGTCCCATTCAGCCTACGTCACAGACGCAAGACTGCTGGTAATTGCCAATCAGATTTTAAAAGGGACTACAAGAACTCAAGATTCTTCAGTGTGACCCAGACAGACCTATCCAGTTCTACAAATGACCCCACTGCTGCTTCTCCTGGGTTACATGAGCATTACTGCTGCCATGTACAGAAGGACAGGCTGAGGTTAAATCACTTGAGAGGTCACACCCTTCTCAAATGGAGGTGGCCAGGGGTCATGCAAAGGACCTGGGATTAGAATCACATAGAATTGGATCCAATTCTCCCTGCTACTATGTATTAGCCATGTGACCTGAGACCTTTATCTTTAGTGGGGATCTTGGATGGTGGGCCATCTGGGATGAGTAGAAGGAAGAGAAGGAAAGTCCACAGCGATAATTGTATTTAATGGTAGGACATATGCAAAGACCCAAACACTTAGTAAGTACTCAAAAAATATTCGTCTCCATCTCCCCTTGCAGAAAGGCTTGACACGGGGGTCTTATCTTCTGACCCAAGTTCTTCTCTAGAAGATTTAATATGGCATACCCTACAGAATTTGCCTGGATTAAAAAGAAAATCTCTTCTCTTTACCTACATCTGTATTAGAGAATCTTGCTGCAAAAGGGTCACAGAAATAATCTGGTACAATACCTTCACTTCACAGATCAGGAAACTGAAGCTAAGCAAAGAAGTGAATTGCTTGATGTCACACAGGAAATTGGGAGGGCAAGGATCCAAGTCAGTCCATCCAACATAACGAAAAGTGGCCTATGGTCAGGTGAAATGACTGTAAACAGTAACAACACTGCGATGCCAACAATCCGTGTATCACTTCCTATGTTCTCAACATGCATGAACTCACTAAATCTTCCCAACAACCTCCTGAGCTGTGTTCTAACATTGTCCCCCGTGTAATAGCTTTCCCAAGCTGGTACAATGGTGGAGCCAGAATTTGAACCTAAGACTCCTTTGCTCCAAAGCCCTGCTCTCACTCATCACACTCAACAGCCTCCCATGCTTATTTATCAAGCCCCAGCGATCTGCCTAACATGGAATGGCCTTCAGCGAAGAGAAGTTATAAAACACAACCCTTGCCTTGAAAGACCTAACATTTTCTGGGGGAGAAAAAAAATACACACTTAAAATAATTCATTGCAGTCAAAACCACCACGCTTGAAGTGGTGAGATGATGTTACCTAGATGTGAGAGAAGGGAGAAGCATGTGGGTCCAGGATGCAAAAGAGGTCCTTTCAGACACGGTGCAACTTGAGCAGACCTGGCACGCAAGTTTGTCCTGGGAGCCCAAGCCCTGTTTAGGGGGTATGGTGGTTTTAAAATACATCCACAAACCCTTTGATGTGCCCCTCTTCAAGAGGGAGAGTTTAGTTCTTCCCTTCAATATGGGCAGGACCCAGTGACTTACTTCTAACAGACAGAATATGGCAGAAGTGACAGGGACTACGACATAAAAGGCCCTGCAGCTTCCTTCCCTTCTCTTGGATCAACTGCCCTTGGGGAAAGCAGCTGCCACGCTGTGGGGACACTCACGCAGTTCTATGAAGAGACGCACATGGCAATGAATGGAAGCCTCCTGCCAATAATCTTCCAGGAATTGAGATCTCTTGCCAATAGCTCTCCTTTTGGAAGATGACCCTCCATCTGCAGCTTGATACCAAGGCTTTAGTTGACTGCACCCCTGGCTGATATCTTGACTGTAACTTCATGAGACCCCAAGCCAGAACTACCCATTAAAGCTGCTCCCAAATTCCTGACCCATAGAAGGTGTGAGAGGATAAACATTTGTTACCTTAAGCTGCTGAATTTGGGGGTAACTGGTTACACGGCGCTAGACAACTGATCCAGGTGGTAGTGCTTTGAAGGGATATGAAAAATGAAGAGGATCAGGATAACAAGGTAAATGGCAGGCTCCACACCTTCAAAGTCTAGTTCTAATGCTCTAAGACCCAGAAGAGGCAGGTTAAGCTGGAGTTAAGTGCAGAAAACCCATTTCTCCAAGTTAATAGCCAGAAGCCAATTTCCTGAAAGCTCAGTTAGTAAATTTACCAAGCAACTATCCAGGGTCGCTATGTGCCATCAAGAGTGGTGAATACTAACTAATCTTTCTCCTGAGGGGAATCATCTGGCCCCAGAATAGAGATATTCCTCTCCAGTGTACCCAAGGGCAGTGGAAAAAACCCAGGCTTCTCACATGCAATCTGACTTTGTAATTACCATTTCAGGTAGCGATCATTAAGCACACACCCCACCTCTCAATTTACAGATAAGCATCTACCTGTACATGTACACACCAGACAGCAGAACAGGATTCATTCCCAGGGCTGTGTCCTTCATGTGGGTCACCCATCACAGAAGCACCTACCACACCATGATCTTAAAGAAATGATTATCATTTGTGGTTCTAAATAGGACCACATTATTTTCCACAAGTGTCAATTTTCCATTGCAATATTACATTTTCCAACATTTAGTTTTCTAGCATTTTGCCATGACTATCTGTGTAGATTAGAAAGGTTCTTAACTGTTATCTGTAATAGATTTTGCCTGTAGCAAAATTCATGCAGGCATAATAGAAGAACAAAGTGTACTCTGATGAAATTGCAACCATAATTTCCAGATGCCTGACATTTATTGCTTATTGCTATTAGAATTCAAGTGCCTATTTGTTTTGTACTTCGCTTTTATTCTTGCATCACAACATATAATGGAAAAAAGATATTTTAAATGTTGGGTTAAGTATCACAGATCAACACAAGGCACAAACATAATCAATACTACTTAAACATACTCCTAGGCAATTAATTTTTTAAAGAATCAAATTGTTGTACCACATCAAAATTTATAATGATACCAGAAAGGGTGTTACATTCGTTATTGTTTAATTAAAAGCAACATTTGGCACTCATGCACTCATAGCTAACTGTCAAGACATCACAACATTAAAGGTTTTGCTTATCATTATAATGAGGGAGGTACAATGGTCTCTTTACATTTTTGATTATTAAATGTTAATTGTAATTTGTTAGCTAGTATGCATTTATAAAATTACCGGGAACAATCATAAGGAGGGCTGTAAGAAGCACAGCTTAATATTGCCACCCTACAGTGACCAGTGCATCGCTGAAACTCTATATCCAAATAACTGTCAGCATTTTAAAAGAAGAAAACAAGTGGATTTTATGACTACTGTGTTGATAAAGTTGAATCCAGAAAAGGGCAGGAGCAAAACATGCATAGCTTCAGGGAAGACACCAGAAGATGCATACATAGAACAGAGAGGAGACCTAGGAAATAAAAACAAAACTATACTGACAGGTCCAAGCTGAAAGAGAGAGAGAGAGAGAGGAGCAAAAGAAGAAGGGGGGAGGCGAGAAAGAGGAAGGAAGGGAGGGAGGCGGGGGGGTGGGTGGTTTCGTTGGTTTCCAATCTTCTAGGTTCAGACAGAGGTATGAAGATTCAAGACAGATGGGTGATGCTGTCAAACTCAGGTCAGGATATCTGCTCAATACAGAGTCACTGCCCAAATGCTGAGACCGTGTTTAGGCTCTTAAAAAAAAAAAAAAAATGGCTGGTGGAATGAGAGCATCTTGCCCAGACCATCAAGCTCCTGGACCAGTTGGGTTGAATTAAAGAATGTCAAGGGGGCTTGGAAAGTACATAGAGACCAACTAGACTCCACCATGGACCGCTTTCATTAATTTCCCTTTACAAACTCCACATTTGCCAAAATTTTGTCTAACAAACTGCATTTACTCTGTAATAAACAATGTGGGGCCATTGGAGGCAAGTATACAATTTCTATTAGGCTTTTTGCAGGACTAAAAATAGCTTTTGGACCCCACTGCTACTGTTCACACCTTAATCTAATCTTTTCTCTATGGTTAAGAAATGATGCTTTCCCTAATACCAGTTATGACTGAGATTGATTCCAAAGATGGTGGATATGGCCAAGAAGCAAAGGGTATCGACTTGGTCTGTAAAGGCAATTCTATAAGTATGTACTTTCTATAGGGAAAGGACCACAGTCTCAGTCTCATAAGCTACCAATAACTCTGTCCACTGGCCCGGGACCCTGCAAATTCACACTTCCTCCTTGGGGTAAGCTGTACGACTACATAAGAACCTGTTAGACCCTATAAGGCCTGGGTTCTGACACTGGATGTCCTGGCAACTGTTCTTAGAAGTAGATAGGGTACTGGGGGATTCCAAAGAAACAAGGTACAGCCACTCCACTTAAGGAATCTATCAAGAGCAGTCCTATGTAACAAGACAGAAAATTTACACAGAACTCTGAAGTTAGGTACAGAAATTCAGCTGCTCCTTTTTCTGTAGCTGACCTCATCTTCTTGATGACATCTTAACCCTAGTCAAAAAAGGAAGGGAGAGGATTTTGATGTGCCATTTTTGGCATTTTGGTGTCATCAGATTCAAATTGTCTTCTTTGGGTAACTAAGTCTGCTTTTGGTACACAGATCTTAGGAACGTCTTTGTGCACTCATGGGTACATGTGTGTATATAAATCTACGTCACATCATTTAGATAACCATCAAAAGCAGCTTATCACTAAATTCAACATACGATGAAATTCAGTTCACTAGTGAGAGAATGCAGGGGGTGGGTGTTCTGGGTTCAACCAAGAACCAAGTCTTCCTGGATCTAGAATGAGTGTGAATACAAACTAAGAAATGTGGGCTCAACCTCACAGACAACCTCTAGTGATGCAGAACCAGAGGCACCAGGATAAAATGACCTTTTAGGGAAATGATTCTAGTAGGTTTTGCAGGATAGACTAGTAGGAAACAACAAAACCTAATGTTGTTTAATCCAGGCATGGGATCATACAGGGCCAAGGCAGAGGTAGTTGGGCAGAAAGGAAACGTGGGTATAGCTAACACTTGATGAGAAGGTCATGGTATAGGAAGGAACAGGGTCAGGGAGGAAAGAGAGAGGAAGAAGAACAAGGCTGACATTAGAGATGAAAAGCTTGGTTGGTATGTTCTTTGAAATACTACCTTTCAAGAGTCATCAGGACATTCACTTAAAGATCTGGGTTGTTTTTTTTTCTCTAAATACCTAGATGTTTATGATTCAGACTGCAATTAAAACAATGAGAATGACACTAATGCTAAACCACTCTATTTAAAACTTAACTTAAAACTTAAACAATATACTGAGTGCAAGAGAACAAAGGATAGAAGAGAAAAATCTGTTCATCAATCCTAACTTCCTTTTCCAAATCGCTAAATGACTTGATGCCATAGGAGGGTAACATTTTTCAAGGAAATGCTTCAGATACACATACACACACACACACACATACACACACACACAAAGATAGAGAGAATAACATAATCAGTTTTTGTATACCACCAAAGGATCACTTTTGAAACATATGCTTTAAAGAACAATGAGTTCAGAGGGAACACTGCCAGACCACTTAACATCAAATTTGGTGTTCTTTCTCATTAACCCCTCAAAAATATTTGTAAAGCATTTTCTGTAAGTGTTCTATCCTTTTTTTTTAAATTTCAAAGTGATTCAGCAGATCCTACCATTGTCATAATTTTTTAACCTAAATTTTGAAAGAGAAATAATACATAAATGTGATTCATAAAATCCAAAAAGTATATAAAGGTTTAAAATTAAAATGCATAAGTCTCTCTTCTTCCCCAACCCTTTGCGTTTCAAAGATAGCTATTATTTATTTTTCAAAGATAGCTATTATTAACAGTTTCTCATTTATCTTCCCAGATAAAAAGGACAAAAAAACACATTTATAATGTTCTTTTTAAATTTACACAAATGCAATCCTGGAGATCATTTATGCATCACAGGAGTAATCTATGACTATACATACCACTCCAACACATACTTGTAACAGCTGGATGGATGTACCATGTTCATATAGCCAGTCTCCTGCTGATGGACATTAGGTTGTTACCAAACCTTTGGTATTGCATTCAACGCTCAAATAAATAACCTCATGCATATGTGTTGGTATAGGTTTATAATAATATCCATAAAGTAATTTCCTAAATATGAAATTTTAGGGTCAAAGGAGACATTCATTTTTAATGTTAGTAAATATTGCCGGATTGTTCTTCAAAACGATCTTACCAATTTACATTTTCACCCAAAGTTGTAAGAGTACATATTCTTTTATTTCCTTATTATGCTGACCTATAAATCTAACTTACTATATGACTTATTTTTTTTAAGATTTTAAGATTCTCTAAGAATAGAGAGAGAGTGTGAGTCAGGGAAGAAGCAAAAGGAGAGGGAGAAAAAATGTGAAGCAGACTCCATGCTGAGCGTAGAGCCCAACACGGGACTCGATCCCACAACCTTGAGATCATGACCCGAAGAGAAACCAAGCGTCAGACGCTTAACTGACTGAGCCACCCAGGCACCCCCTGACTTACTATCTGACTTATTAATGCATTACTAACGACTACATGCCACTGTCAATTTTATTTGCTTCTTTATACAGGATGATTAAATATTCTTATGGTAGGAAGATTAGCCCTTTTTATTTCTTCCTGAATTAACCTGTGAAAACTCAGGAACGTGCTATTGCAAAGTATTTTTATTAAATGCCTTCCCTAGTTTTACACTAAGAATCATTACCTAAGAGATTTCCTATAGCTTGTAAATTTCCAAAAGAGTCAAATCTCTGGTTCAGTGAGCTCCATCAAGAATTCACATTTCCAACAAATATGCCTAGTGCTGAGGTTGTCTTATAAAAGCAACAAAATAGAACCAATGACATTTACATCACACTCAACTTATGAAGCACAATAGTAGGTGGAATCACCTGAAAAGAGATATTTAGTGTCTTGAAGAAGAGTCTGATCAAAGAGAGATGATTGATGGGTTAGCAGTAAGATTAATGTTAGGATGCTGTCTGCAGCATAACTGAAAGATAAAAGTGAATAGCAAGAATATATTTTACCTGAGTTTTCAGATACTGCCAATTTTTTGAAACAGTTCTTTTTTTTTACATTCACAAAGAAAAAGAAGGAATGACTGAATGTAGTACCAAGATGATACCTACAGCAGGTGTAATAAAAGAGATGTGATGAATTCAGGTAATCTCATCTGTAATTAAAGAAATTCAATCCATTAATGTCTTCAACCCAGACTGCATATTAGTATCATCTGGAACACTTTTTAAATCATTCAATGCCTGGGCCCTACCCCAGAGCCACTGAGTCTAGACCCAAGCATTGTTCTTTGTTGGGTGTGTTGTTTTTTTTTTTTTTAAAGTTCTCCCAGGAGATTCTAATATGTAACTATATTTGAGACTCTCTTCATTAAGAGCAACCTACAGGGTTCAGTTATATTCTCAAGGCCTTCCTAAGGTCTTCAGCTAATCTAGGGACCCCCATCCTGAAATCTTATACTCATGACCATGCCTTGCTAGGACAATCTGAAGATTGGTATATGGCATAGTATCTGTCAGAAAGCCATGTGTGCAGAAGAGTTAGCCATATCAGACACAGTGGAATACAGTGAATGTAAAACTCCTGTGGGTCTTTGAAGGAATTAATGTTTTTTAAAAAACTGACTTTATCTGGAGGATCATTTTAGCAATTTAAATCAAGTCTTTAAAATGTGCATATCTGTTGACCCATAAATCGCATTTCTAGAAACGGTGGCTATGTACAAAGAGGTAGGCATGGGCTAGGATGTTAATTTGCTGTGTTTGTTGTTTCACAAAATTGGAAACAATTCATCTAAGGAACATTAAATAAATTCAAGTTCAGCTGCACAATGGAGCATTATACAAACATTTAAAACACTATGCTTAGGATAAAATACGGCTAGTAGATTAGTCATTCCTTGACATGAAATGTATGATATGAAAAATGTTCAAAATATATGGTAAATGAAAAAGCAAGTTGTAAAGTTACACATGTAGCATGATCTCATTTCTTTATAAATGATATAATAGTAGCACATATATTGAGGGCTTCCTTCATTCTGGGTATGGTTCTAAACACCTTATAAATATTAACTCATTCACCCTTACAAAATTACTATTGTTAACCCATTTTAAATTTGAAACCAGAGTAAATACAGAGAACACACTGGTTGTTGCCAAAGGGGAGGAAGTTGGGGGGGTGGGCAAAATGGGTGAAGGGGAGTGTGAGGTACAGGCTTCCAGATTTGGAATGAATAAGCCACAAGGATGAAAGGTACAGGATAGGATATAATACCATTCTACAATGGTATCATAACAATGTTGTATGGTGACAGGCGGTAGCTACACTTGGGGTGAGCACAGCATAAAGTATAGACTTGTCCAATCACTCTGTCCTCCACCTGCAACTAATGTAGCATCGTGTGTCAACTAGACTTCAATAAAAGGGGGGGGGAGATGAAACCACCAGGACACAGAGAAGTTACTAATGTGCCTGAGGTCACACAGCCCATAAATGGCAGAGCATGGCTTTTAAATTCACACACTCTGGCCTATAACCCATGCTCTTAACTGCTGCATCACAGTACTGAGGTATGTTTGTGCGCATAAAATGTCTGAAAGGATGAAAGAGAAGTTTTACTTTGTACCCTTTGCTAAAAAATATCTGTTTTCTATAATGAGCATATGTGACACATAGTTTTTGAAAGTTGGTATATTTTTAAGGAATGGCAAAACCTTTGACAATACCAAATAAAAATCAGAAAGGAGAAAAAAAAAAGACTTACGGGGGATCAATAGAGGGCAGCTGGGCATCTGCCCAGTAAGGAAAGTTGGAGGGGAGAAACGGTCTCTGAAACTCTGCCCCAGGTCCCAGCCCGAAGAGGTACTTCCCTACCTATTCTGATACACAACAAAAGATGTAAATTTGCAAAATGAGGAAGATGGCAACAGCCAGAAGGTGGATTTGTAAATCCTGCAGAGCAAGAATTTTTCTCAGTGTAGGAGAGAAATTGTGAGGAGAGCTGAGTAGGGAGAAGTAAATGAGGAAATACTGAAAATACATGAGAGGGAAGAGCATGGGTAAGGGGGAGAGTGAGCCACTCATAAATGGAAGGAGAGAACACGGCATTTACAAAAGACTTCAAGCAAGGGGTCTACAAGGGAGCTTCCCCCTTATACCTCCCCTGACCTCTGTAAGAGCTGACGAAGCACCCGGGCCTGGACAAAGGCACATGTGAAAAGTTGGAACAGTCCTACTAATGAAGAAATGGAGCCCTCAGCGACAAAGCAGTGATTTGGAGCTCAGCAGAAGGTAGACACCAAAGGTCTGTGACGGTGCTGTGTGGCCCAATTACTCTCCTTCCAGTGACATCGGTACAATAAAATCGCAGTGCTCACACGCCTGGCACAAAGCTATTCCTACTGGCCCAGGGGCCCAGCCTTCTGGCTCTCTCTCTGCGATCATTGGGATCCGCCAGCCAAAGACGCCAGGTTGAAATTCTTCCACTTCAACCAAAGCTTCAGTGGGCAGAACTGCTTAGGAAAGTAGGACATTCATTCTGAGTTAGGGAAAAATTCTAGAGTATATTTAAAGAAATGCAGCTGGCTGTGTTACTTTTAGGAACATACAGACATTCAAACTATGATAACAAGTTCAAACTACTGCCTAATAAAAATACTTTTGGAATAAGCTACTGATTTATAACTGATATGTAAATTTGTGCTTCTAAAGTACTTAGAGGTGCTAGAAAACAGAAATTAAAACAGATTCTATTCAGTATTTTAAGTACACGGCTCCATTTTATTCCCACTTTCAGCTTCTATTTTAAGAAGGACTCTTCCCTTCTTCATAGATTCCCCATCCTTATTACTGACAAGACAAGGTTAAATAAATAAAGTTTCACTCTACATTTTGCTTCACTTAGCAGATGCCCTCAATATTTTCACACGTTCACACTTAGAATTACAGCAAAGACCACATTCAAGCCAAGAAGTGACTGTCTTTCACAATCATTCTACAACCAGAACTCTCATATTAATGAGTTTAATAGCAGATTTTTCCTCCTTTGGACACTAACCTCTTTCTGTCTTTAGATATAACATATGATACCTGGGAAGCATATGGAAATTATGCACAGACATGCACCCGGATTGTAAAAGCCTCATTGACGAAAGAGCGATCCCTACTCCTATAACTTCTTTGCCTCCTTATTATTGCAGTACATAATTCACTCCTTTGCAAGTTCAAATTGCATATTACAGTACATTAATGTTGGTCTTCATTTATAGCAACCTATCATATGGTTAGCATTCTCATTTATAACCTAAATTACTTTTATTTCTCCAGCCATTTCACCTAACTACTTCGAACCAAATGGGAAAATGATCACATGTCCCAAGTTGCAGAAATAGGTGGTAGTAAGAGTTGGCTGGGGTACAATGTTACTCATATCTGGGCGGTGGGGGTGGGCCTGTCTCTGAGGTCAGTTGCTTTTCTGCAGCTACGAAGTGTGTTAGGGTTTCCTGACTCTGTTTAGAAGCAGCCTCAACAGTGGGTAGAACAGAGGACCAACCCGGCTTTAAATAAAGATTAGAGTCAAGTGTATTTCTTAAAGGGAGGAGAAAAAGAAGCAGTTTGGAACCCTTCAATGGCTTCCCATTTACCCTAAATAAGGATGGAAAAGTCGGCCCCCTAGCATGTGGCCCCTGCCTGCCTCTCTGGTCTCATCATGTATCCCTTTACTTGGCTTCCTGCAGAGAAGCTCCCCTAGCCTCCTTTCAGTTCCTTGAACACAGCATGCTCCACTTCCACACAGGGCCTTTTCCTATAATGTCTTATTTCCCGATATACTCCCTCCCCCATCCTGCGTTTCAAAAAATCTGATCCAATCATTAATGCCTCGGAGAACCTCTTCCCTGGTTTCCCTGACTGAATCACTTTGCTCCACAATATAATCGCAGGCAGGATAATTTATGGAATCTTTTTGTTACATATACATATGTGAGTTTTCTTTCTCACATTTCCAGCCTCTAGCTTGGCCTTTTTATTCTTCCTTGCCTTACCAAGTTTTGCAAAGCAAAAAGCAAAAGCATCCCATCTTTGCCAGCAGTTTAAGCCCATCAAAGAGAGAATGCTAGGCGTCCAGAGAGGAGACACAGAAGTAGAGCACGAGAGAGTGACAAATCCTATAAGCTGCGGAGACCTTCTCTTTGCTCCCAGACATGCCCCTTAAAGAGATGGCAAGACCTCCAAAGAATGGCAACATAGCATTTCTAGAGAACTTCTTACGGGTCCAATAGCAGCATGCCTCTGTCCTCCAAAGAGACTTCTGCACTGGTCCAAAAAAAAAAGATACCAAACAATGACCATGAAAGCTGTGAGAGCTTGGAACCTGGAGGCCCTTCCCGTACTGTCCAGTTACCACCAGAAGTCCCTAGGCTGGAGTGACCAGGAAGGAGGAGGCAGCCACAGGGTAGACAGAGAGGGAACTTCCCACCTACCCAGATTGGGGAGAACTAAGATGACTTAAAAGGAAAGCATGTAATACTTGTTGCACATCCGAGTTTAAGGTTGCTGCTCATACCTGTTATATACTCATCTTCTTGCTAAAACACTTTACACTTCTCTATATTTTTCAAATTTTCTCGTTAATATTGTTCTCCTTCTCTCCTTACTAAGAGCCATGAGGACTGGGACTATGTGTTGCTCCACTACCTACTATTATTCCCAGGGTCTAGCACAGCACCTAATACACAGTAGGTGTCAATGCATTCCTTTCTTAGATTTAACTGCATAGAGTAAAACGCACAAATCCTAAGTGTACATTTTGGCGATTTTTGGCAAGTGTATGCACCAATTTAAGTAATACCTCAATCAAGGTATAGAGCATTGCTATCATCCTTGTGTTCCTTGCCAGTTTTACTCCTCTTCCCACTAGAGACAACCACTATTTTGATTTCTAACCTCATAGAGTAGTTCTCTCTATCCTTTAACTTTATATAAACGGAAACACACAGTATGAACTCTTTTGTATCTTGATTGATGCACTCATCATGTTTTTGAGATTTGCCCATATGTTGTATAAATGAGTAATCTGTTCCATTTTTGCTGCACACTATGCCACTGCATGAATTTACCACAATTTATTTATCCATTTTCTTTTAATGGGCAACAAGAAAATTTAAACATGTTTTGGATTTTTTACTATCATGAATAAAGCTGCAATGAACATTTTTACACAAGTCATTTTGTAGAAATATGCTCCCATTCTTCGTGGGTAAATAGGTGGAAGTTGAATTGCTGGATCATAGGATAGGTGCATGTTTAACTTTATAAGATGCTGCCAATTTTCAAAGCAGTTCTATAGTTTTACACCTCCAGTAACAATACATGAGCAGTCCAGTTGCTCTACATCCTTTACAGCATTAGATACAGCATTGTTAGTCCTTTTAAATGTTAGAGATTTTAGTGAATAAATCACAGTTTCTTATTATGGTTTTAATTCGTATTTCCTGGCAGGCTTACAGTGTGGAGCATCTTTTCATGTACTTAGTGGGCTTTCATATATCCTCTTTTGTGAATTGTCTAAGTCTTTTGACCATTTTGTATTGATTTGTTTCTCTTTTTGTTATTTATTTCTAAGAGTGCTTTACATATTCTGGATACAAGTGATGGGGAATGTCATCAAAGACATGACCACCAACTGACCCGTCACCCCAAGCACTCAGAGTCTCCTCACCCTCTCCCCTGTTCTTGGAATATGGGTTCCACTTGCCTTTCCTGCTCCCAGAGGCTGCTCCAAGGACATAGCCTTTGAGACAATGATATGGTTTTGCAAACACCTGCCTGGTATACATGACTGGACCCAGGCAAGGCCTCTTTATAAAATATTAAGACTTGGCGGGCCAGTACGGGGATCCATTCATCTTGGTGCCACCCAAGACATATGTAAGTTCCCTTTACTTATTAAAACTGCCATCTACCAACCTGGAGTAGTGTCTTTCTTCTCTCTCTGCCCTCTTGAGTACAAAAGGGACCAGTTTCAGATTACACTCAGGAAGCTCCCAAGAAGGTTGTGAGCTAACAAGAAGTTCTTGTGGATATATGTGGAATACTTTATGGAAAATATTGTGAATGCTTTCCCCATTCTGTGGTTCACCTTTTCATTTCTGTAACTGTGACTATTAAGGAACAGAAATTACTTTTAATGCAGTGAAGTTACTATCTCTTTCTTTTATGATCTTTGCATTTTGCTTTGGATCTAAAAAAATCTTTGCCTTTGCCCAGGTCACAAAGCTATTTGCCTATTTTTTCATCAAAAATTTCATCAAGATTCATAGTTTCAACTTTTACATTTTGAGCTGTAATCTACTTCCAGTTAATTTTGTGTATGGTGTGAGGTATGGCTTGCAGTTCATTTAATTTTTTTCATACAGATATCCTGACATCATTTGTTGAAAAGACTTTCCTCTTCCCTTGAATTGCATTGGTGTTTTCTTGGAAAAATCGATTGACTGTACATGTGTGGGTCTGTTTCTGGACTTTCCTCCAACTCCATAAACATAGTAAAACCATATTTAGTTAGGTCTTTACTTTTTCCTCAACAGTATTTTATGGGTTTCAGGGCAGAGGTATTTTATAGCTTTTGTTAGATTTATTTCTAGACAATTGTTGGTTTATGCTATTATTAGTGGTATTTTTAAAATTCTATTTTCTGATTGTTGCTAATATACAGATGTAAAATTGTTTTTTGTACATTGACTTTCTATACTAAGACCTCACTGAATTCACATATCAGATCTCTTAATATTTTAGGATTCCTTTATATATGCAATCATGTCATTGTGACTAGTTTTACTTCATCATTATCAATGTTTCATTATATTGAACTCCACTAAAACATTGAGGAGAAATGGTTTAGAGTAGAAATATTTGCCTGTTCTCAATTTTAGAATGAATGTTTTCAATATTTCACCACTAAGAGTGATGCTAACAAATGATGTTAATGTTTTCAATATTTTACCATTAAGAATGGTGACATCTTTTTCAGAGATGCCCTTTATTAAATTAAAGATATTCTTTTCTATTCCTAATTTTCTCAGAGGTTCCTCTTCCTCTTTTGCCATCATAAATGTATGCTGGATTTTGCCTAAATGCTTTTTCTGTACCTCTTGAGATTATCATATGATTTTTCTCTTTTACTCTGTCATGTGGTGAATTATATTGGTTTTTGAATGTTAATACAACCTTACATTCCTGGAATTAAACCCACTTGGTCATGATGTATTATATTTTTTATATATTGCTATACTAATTGCTAATGATACAGTAAGGATTTTTTAGTCTATTTAATGAGTGATTATGACCTGAAGTTTTCTTCTCTTGCAAAACCCTTGTCAGGTTTTGTTATGCTGGCTTTATAAAACGAATTAGAAAGTCCCTCCTCATCTTTTTTTTTAAATGAGTTTGTATAAGATTCGATTTCTTCCTTAAACATTTAATAGAATTCACCACTGAAGTTTTTTTTCCTTTGTAGAAAGGATTTTGAATTTAATTTTTAATGAATATTTAGTGCTATTCAGGTCATCTATCTCATCAGTTTTGATAAGCTGTATTTTTATGAAAGTTGTAAAATTTGGTGGCATAAAAGATCTACAGTAATAACCTCTTTCATCCTTAATGTTGGTTCTGTGTTTTCTCTCCTCTTTCTTGATCAGTGTTAGTAGTTTATCAGTGTTACTAATATTTGTTAAATGATAATCAACTTTTGGACTTGATATTTATCTACTGTTTTCCATTCTTTTTGCTTCTTAGAGAGAGAGAGAGAGTGCGCACATGGGGGCAGGAGGGGTGAGGTGGAGCAGAGGAAGAGGCTTTAGCAGGCTCCATGCTCAGTGCGGAGCCTGATGCAGGGCTTGATCTCATGACCTTGAGATCATGACCTGAACCAAAATCAAGAGCTGGACACTTAATTGACTGAGCCACCCAGGTGCCCCTACTGTTTTCCATTCTTCTATTTATTATTTCCTTCTTTTTACTTACTTTGACCGTAGTTGCTCTATTTTTCCCAATTTCTTAAGGTAATTTATTTTGGATCTTTCTTCTTTGCTAATAATAAGCATTTAAAGACAGGATTTTCTCTCTTAGCATCACTTAGATTACAAATTTTGATGGCTGTATTTTAACTATCATTTATTTCTAAATATTTCTAAATATTTTCTAATTTCCCTTATAAATTCTTCTCTGAAGCATGTGTTGTTTAATTTCCAAATATTTGGGGAGTTTATAGATACAATTTTATTATTGATTTCTAATTTAATTTTCCTTTGGTCAGAGAACATATTTTATATTATTTCAATCTTTAAAATTCTGGGGGGCTTGTTTTATAGTCCAGAATCTGTCCATTTGGTTCATCTTTAATGTGTCCTTGATAAGAATATATATTCTGTATCTGTTGATTATAAGAATTTTATAATGTCTATTAAGTTATATTGGTTGACAGAGTTGTTCAGATCATCTATACCCTTCCTGATTTTCTGTCTCCTTTTCTATCAGTTTTGGAGAAAGGAATGTCAAGGTCTCCCACTCTGACTGTGGACTGATCTATTTCTCCCTTTAGTTTTGTCAATTTTTGTTGCATGTAGTTTGATTCACTATTAGATGCACATATATTTAGGATTATGTCTTCTTGATGAATTGGCTCTTTGATTATGAAATGTCTCTCTCTTATGTCTGGTTTCAGGTCTTCTGTCTGATTAAGAGAGGCATACCAGCTTTCTATGAGCAGTGTTTGCATGGTACATCTTTTTCCTCTTTTGACTTTCCATTTACCTGCATTTTTATATTTAAGGTGCATCAACTGCAGATAGCATTTAGTTGTTTAGCCATCCTGACAATCTTGGCTTAGTAACTGGAGTATTTACTCCCATTTAAATATAATATACTTATTGGTAAAGACTGGGTTGAAATCTACCATTTTGTGATTTTTTTTCTATTTTTCCTTTTCTGTTCTCTGATCCTTGATCTTCTTTTCCTGCCTTCTTTTATACTCATTGAGTACGTTTTAGGATTTCATTTTTTCTTCTCTATGGATTTTTAATCTGTGTGTGTGTGCGTGTGCTTTCTATGGCTGCTCAAGGGAATCACGATACATATTTAAGAAATGAGTAAATGAGTGGTGCAACATGCACCCATTTACAATCCACCTTATTAATCCTTCGTCAAGCCTAGAACATCATGAACTGTAGCACAGCTACACTGATAACATGCCAGTGGAGGGGAAATCTTTAAATTCAGGCTCACAGTGTGATGTTGAGAAATTCTTGTCTCAACTTTAATACAACTGCTTCTTGGCCTAGTTGCATTTTTATGCCTTCCTTAATTCAATTATCGCTCCATCTAACAAATACACATTTCCTTCTTTGGCTATCAGTCAAAATTTCCTTTGAAGATTTAAAAAACTACAGAGGCCTAGACCAAGAGCTACTGAATCAAAATCTTCAGAGAGCTTCCAATACACAGATAAAGTTGAGAACCACTACATTACTGAATGTCCACTGAACTCTGGTCACTGGCTGTAGGTGCTAATCCCTTAATGTCCCCCACCTACATGCCACAGAGCAGGCTCCCTGACAACAATGTACACAAATTCCTTCTCTCTTCTCCTGATTATGTACGACAGGAAGGAAAAAAAAAATCAGAAACTAAAGAGGCTCATTAGGTTTCTAATAGGTTTTTTTTTCTTTTTCTCTTCTTTTTGGAGATTGGCCCCCTTGAGGCATATCGTAACTCAAAATAACTCCTGTGGGGGAAGTGTGAAGAGTAACGTTGGGACTGCAACAGCAGAACCTAATGGCCACAAAAGAAAATTAAGAGAAACAGAAACAAAAAGAGAAGGAAAAAAAAAAAAGAGGAAAGCCTTATCAATAATGTACTAGAAAAGATTTCTTTAAAATAGAAGCCTCACCTCTTCACATTTCTTCTCTGCGTGCTCTGTAGATACAGCAGACTACGGCTTGTGTATCCTTGGAATGTGTGAATTATATCTAAGCCACTGGCCCCAACTCTACTCAGTATGTGCTTTGTTTGGCCTGTCACGACCAGCTGGCAAAAGCCAGTGGATACTAACTGCCTCAAGTGGAGTCTTGGGGCCCCACAAGGCCATGAAGCAAATCTGCGACCATCATCATACCCTTCAGTCCAGTGAGTTGAGTTCCTTCCACTTTTCCATGGGGCAGAGCATACTTCAGAGTTTACCACTCACCCTGAAAGCCTGGTTCGACTATATTTCTCAGAAGCCCGGCAGGGAGAATGGAAGGAAGCCTGTTGTTCTGGTAGGGAAACTCAAAATATCTTTCCACCTCCTTTGTTGCCTTGGAAGCTATACAGTCCAAGAGAAAGAAAGAAAAACAGAAATCTACAGCAAAGAGTGGTTCAGGAAATAACTGCTATGGGAAACTACTAGAGAAATATATTAGTGCTTCTAATGACAGCTTAGACACTTGCTCACTTCCAAATTACTAGTGTTAATGCGTGCAGTGTAGTGAGTGTTCATAATGTGTAATTTTACTCTGCTTTTGTTTTTATTCCATCCTTTGGGTGGACAAGAATCGTGCTATTCTATTTCACATGGCTGCCTGTAAAATCAGGTAATGCTGTAGTTCATGAAAACAGGCACCAGGTAAACAGCACCTGTTTACAAGTGCCCAGCAGCCAGAATTTAAAATGCCTACCAACACCTCCCTCACCCTGTGGGCCTGGATACCAGCCATAGGGGGACTGGGGCTTCACACACAGGTGAGGGGGCTGATTGCACTTGAACTGGGTGTGATTTGTAAGCTGTTCACACTAGCTTACAGAAAGTCTTGCTGGGAACAGAGAAAGCAAGGTTCTCCCAAACCAGAGCCTTCAAACTGGAGGCCTGCGGGCTGGATATAACCCAAACATGGCTTCTGCAGCCCTACGTGCACCTGTGAATGAATTAGAAAAAGGCATTCCTACATGTGATTAGACCTGTTTTAGGACCTCAGCTAGAGCACAACCTACCCAATTGTATGTACACGGTGGCCCTGGCTACCACACCACGTTTCCTTCTTGCCTCCCTGAAACACTGAAAAGAGATTCCATGGGGCCAGCACTGCCCCTACGGAGAGGGTGAAATGGTGGGATCTGGAGTAAGACAGCCCTGGGTTTGCAAACTTCTTCTGCCACTTCCCGCCTATATGACATCCACCTAAAATTTGATTCCCACTCTCTTCTGCCTTTCCTTGAAGATTCAGCCTGAGGACACCTTCTCCAAGATGGAGTCTCAGGCAGCCTCCATCTTCAGGGATCAACCTGAACCTTACTACCAAACACTCTCATCCTGAACACTGAGCTCACAGTCCCACACTGCAGCTGGCAGTGAAGATCAACAGCAGCTGCCCACATGAGATGAGCCATGTGATCTAGATAGGCTTCAGGGAGACCATCTGGAGCTAGAGTTGAACAAATATGTAAGTAAGCGGTAGATAATGGGAGCCAGATTTCTCACTGCCAGAGAAAGAAATGTGCAAATAAGCAAACTAGAATTAAAAACTAGAAAACTGGAAATAAATCTGTGGTGCTGAATTAGAGTCAGAGACAAAAGTATACATTCATGTAAATTTAAATATAAGTAGCTAGAGAAATAATTGTAAGTGTCTACATTGGTTAGTTGGTTAGTATACATGCGTGTATTTCCCAGTTCTGTCCATCGAGAGGGCCTAGAAGCAGGGACACACCGGTGAACGATGAGCACACCCAGTGACCATATCTTGGTATCTAAATACCACTCTTCATTAGAAAGAATCTGGATTCCTCAGAGAAATGTTTGATTCAGGGATAGAGCACAGAAAATACATGAGCTTGATGAGCTCATGTATCATAAAAAGATGAGCTTAATCATCTTATCGTGCCAGACAGTAAGAAAGTACTAAAAAAAAAAAATAAAAATAAAAATAAAATAAAGGATGAGGGCAAAAGGACACAAGAGCCAACCTGAAGGATCTCTCAATGGCCCAAGCTGGAGCAATCTGAACAACAAAATACATAATGTAATATTAGATTATAAAGAAAAGTATAAAATAAGAATGTATGAGTCCATTCAGATATAAATAAATGCTTGAATAAATAAGTAAATGGGGAAAAGGAAGAAATCTTCCCCACCCAGAAGGTAAAGCTTTAATTCCCCTCCCTTTGGACTTGAACTGAATTTAATGACTTGCCGGCAAAGAGCAGAGCATGGAGAGGGAAAGGACAGTAACTGTGTAGTGGAGAAAGCTGGCAGACGCTGCCTTAGCCACGTGGCCAACACTACTATCACCAGTTATAAGTCGTGTTGATAATATATACCCTATGATACATATATATGATATGACATAATAGACTTGGGTTTGAATCCCAGCTCCATCATTTAGTACCTTTGGAACTGAATACAAGCCTCAGTTTCCTCCTCTGTAAAATGGGGAAAATAATAAATCTCTTCCCATGGGATTACTGTAGTAAATGTGACAAGTGGGGATCTTACAACAGGACCTGGCACTAAGTGCTCAATACATACTGGATATTATTATACTTCTTTATCCCTCCCAGCTACCTGTATAAAGAAGATCATGAATACATTTCTCGGTCCTGATGGCTACTACTGACTCTTAAGCAAATCATTTCAGAGGTTAAGGATTACATTTGACAGCTCCCAATGCAGGTTTTCTGGGGCATCTAATCCCTTATGGGAGTATTGATTCTGGCATCTAAACATGAGAGTCAGCCTTTGGGACACAAAGAAAGGCATGACTATAGGGTGGTTAGAAGCACTAGCTCTGGAGTCCAGATCCCAACTCAACCCCCAATAGCTGGATGATTAATTTTTCCACCACTTTGAGCTTCCTCATCTGCAAAATGAGTATAATACCAACATATATCTCAAAAATAACTGAATAATCCATCTCTTGGCAAAATGCCTGGCACATAGTAAGTGTTCAATAAATATTTGTTGTTATTATACAAGATAATAAAAAGAAGAATCTAGCTGCTAGTATGAGCATATTCCCTATGATGAGTAGTACATTAAAAAAAAATCTCATCCTAGGTATGAGGTTTTGTGGGGCCCTAGAGATGGCAAGAGACAAAGGTTCCTTCTTCCTCAACCCTGCTGTCTGGGAAGGGGGTGGGGAGTTGAGGCCCGAGGTCCCAACCTTGGCATCTGGGCCCACTGGCTCTCAGGAACAGCTGCTCTTCTCTCCCCTGCCACTCACAGGCCGGAAGGGTTAGGGGAAGGGGATCTGAACAGATGACCCCAGGGGCTCACAGGTCAAACACAGGCTGGGAAGGGGAGGGCCCCAGGGAGTAGCAGCTGGTGTTTGCCCGGCTGAGTCCCCTGGGGATTATTTGTTTAAGTTTCAATGAAACGATTTTAATTTAGTGGTTCTGTGTTATATGTTTAGTTTTTTTCAAGAAAAGATTTTCAATCTAGCCCCAGACCTCCCTAGAGGTTGTTGATAGTAATTTAAGTACTCAATTATTTGGTCTGATATGAGGACAATTGTTAGAGGTCACAAGTCTGACCGGGAGATCCTTATGTCAACCACTGAGACACATCCTTCTGCTTTTGGTATCATTTTATTTTATTCGTGTCAACAAATAACATACACGATTCAAAATTCTAAATCCACTAAATAATTACTTCCTATTCATCATCTATTCACTCCTTAATGACAACGAGTTTACCAGTTTCCAGGTTTGCTTTTTGGGTCCTTGCAAACACTTTTTTTTTTTTTGGCCCAAGCAGGCAAACATACGAATATATACAATTTTTGTTTGGTTTTATTTTCTGTATTTCCTTTTCACGGGAAATATTTCTCAGATCACCATGATAGCTGCTATATTTTTGCTTCCAGATGCTTAGATAGCAAATTTAGTAACATTTTAAATGAACTAGTGCTTTATTAATTACGTCTGCATTCATTTGAAAAATTATTTTTATAGATTAAAAACACCTATACTACATCATATCACACAGCAGCTAAAAGGAATGAAGTAGATCAATCTGTATCAGCACGAAAAGATCTACTAAAAGGAAGTGTTTGGCAATAATTATTTATACTTTGATATCATTTATATAAAAACTGTCCCCAAAAAACTCCATATTCACTGAGTGCCTACATAAAAGTATATAACACTCTCTGGGAAGTCACATGCCAAACCAAGAACAGTGGGAAAGGGAACAAAATGGATGAGAATCAGGGGTGGGTGGTCAAAGGGGTCATTAGCAGAATGCACACTGTGCTGGGATGGACTATGAGGTGGCACTTCTTGCTAATGACTGGCATCAACCTGACTGGTCAGTGCCCACACTCAGCTGTTGTTAGGTATTGTGACTATCACCCCTAGTCATTAGCCTTATCTTTACCGTTCAAATATTTTTAGCAAATGAATTCATGTATTTCTTCTGAAATTAAAAATGTATATGTAAGAAAAAATCCTATGTACAAAGTTCATGTATTTTATCCACAAAGAGCCTGATGAATATTGGCCGTGTTGTCCACAGACTATGATCCACTGATCCATAATACATATTTTCCAACAGCTAAAGGATGTTTCCTCAACACATTCAGCTGGACTCAAAATGCATGGGGAAACCCCTCACACCAGCCTGGGAATAGCCTCTCAGAACACAGAAGTGGACTAACTCCCTATTGTTCAAATACCAGACCCAATCTCCCCCTTCAGCCTGAGCCACTTGGATACTGAGAAACAGGGCCAGAGAATCCCTCTAGGGTCATTCCCACCTAATGGGCTACAAAGGCAAGGACTGCTCAGCAGAACTCAACTCCGACAACTTGCTGGGGTCAGCACACTTTCTCATAAAGGGCCAGATAGTAAGTAGTTTTGGCTTTGCAGTCCAGATGGTCTCTATGGAAATCAGTGGACTCTGCCATTGTGGTGCAATACAGTGAGCTGGCATGGCTATGTTCCAATAAAACATCCTTACAAAAGGAGGCCCGTGGCAGGCCACGGTTCACAAACTCTGGAAGATGACAAACGGTGTGGCCAATACTTGATCTCTTGCTAGCTCATCACTGGCCTTCGGTATCAGATTCTGAGTCCTAGATGGGACCTCATAGATTAGGAGATCTGTGCAGAGTAAAAGGCCCCAAAGCAATTGCATCCCAACCCTGCCCAGTGACCCAAAGATAAAGGACTCTGTCAGGGTGTGTGATGTTCAAGGAAATTCAGGCACTCAGGGGAAACAAGTTCACTCCAGACCCATAACCGAGGAAATGCACAGGAGCCAGATGGAAAAGGGAAGTTTCAATTTTGGTTCTCAAATCGGCATTTCCCTCTCTCTGCACCGAACGCTTGTCTCCTTAATTTAAGTAGAAGTATAGAGAAGTGAAATGTAGAAGTCAGTCACAAATCCTACCTGGGTTAGGCAGACTTTCCCTGATAAGACCCTATCTATTGTAAAGCTCCCACATCACACAAGAAATCTATCTTTATCTTAAGTAATAAGCATTATGCCAGTCAATCTTTCTGTGGCAGGTTGACACATCATTAAACCAAGGCATGAGGATTAAAAAAAAAAAAAAAGGCCCCATCAAACCATCACAACTCCCATTTCTTTTATATGTAACAATACAATAACAGCAACTTTAAAATTACAAGATGTCCTGCATTTTGCCTGACCAGCTCAAGTTTTGCCAGGCTTTCTCCAAAGATGTCACATGAATCGGGGTGCTAATCTCAAAGACGGTACTGAGTAGCTCAAGGAACAGGGCAAACAAAATAAGAGAATAACAGAAATAATCACATTCAAGTCCTCCTATAAATTGTTGAAAGTTTTTTTGTACCCAGTTAGAAACAAGGGGAAGTGGGGGAAGATCTAAAAATTGTGATTAGCGTATTATTTTTTTTCCCCTCTTGCTTCCAATTAAAGAGGGGTTTCTTCTTTCACTAGAGATGCACAGTTATTAAATCATTATGTCTTTCTTTAAAAGACCAATTTATAACAGAGGGCTCCATACTGCTGCCACTTCTGCAAGGTTGCTTATAATTGCTCCATGCAATGCTTTGACTAATTAAATCACACAAGAGATTGTTTCTTAGTAACACACCTGGTCCACGCTTTGTTGTTGGCTTTCATTAAAGCACTGTGTCTCATGCTGCCTTGTAGCATGAAAGGATATTAATCAGGTAAATGGCCATTAAAAGTCATATCAGTGTTTGCTGTGCAGTGATTATTTTCTTAAATCTTGAACAAAGGAGGTTTCTTTGAAATCTCACGGCTGGCCTCCAACCACAGGAGAGAATAGCCACACTGAAATGCTTTGTTTTTCAACCTTACCAAGAAGGAAAAACAGGAGCAAAATGCAAGGTGTGGCAAGAAATAAGATTATATTCTCTTTGTTCCGCTGGGCTATTTGGGGCAAGGAGGGACAAGTTGAACAAACTGAAATCAGTGTACAGCAAGTGCGGACAACAGACAAGAAGTGCTCTCTAAAGGCCCCCCATTCCCTGGGAGAGGAAAGCTCCACTTTCCAGGCAATGCTGCTAACGAGGTTGCATTTCAGAGCTTCAGTTAGAAATAAAAATGCCCAGGGAATCAAATGTTGCTTGCATATTAAAATGAAAAGAAAAAAAATGTTGCTAAATGTTCCTTCTGTCAACAAAGCACCAATTATGGTCTCACCTATCAGGTTCTGTATCTGGACCTGGAACAAGGTCACTCCAGTTTCATTCCCCAGCTACTCTGCCCCTCAACCCTGGAGCAGCCCCTCCAAATAAATATACATTTATAGAACCATGCCCCCACTTCCAACAGACCAAACATTCCATCCAAGAGAGGAAGGGGGTGGGGCTGCATACATACATCTACATCGGGGGGAAAAAATGACTATTTTGCCAAAGGCACCTACCTTGGATCCTGCAACGTTTTCTTCTTTTGTGCCATAAATGACCACTGCTCTGGACTGAGCAAGTACCCTTGTTGAGGCTGGGATTAAGCACTGTGCTTAATCTGGGGTTGGAATCTCAAATCCGCAACTTTGTGACTGTGTGACTGTGAGCAAACTACTTAAACCCTTTGTGCCTTGGTTTTCTCATACAGAAAATGAGCACAATATCAGCAATAGCGTATGGTTGTTATGAGAATAAAATGAATATTGTATATATAGCATACGTAGAGTCTGATATATACAGTCTATTATATATGTGCTATGTATCATACATATGATATCTGATACACCGTAAGTCCTCAACAAATATTTAGCTATAACACGTTTGATAGCTGCCAAAGGCTTACCCAGTACATGCTTTTATTCAAAACTGAGTGCCAAATGGAATACTAAAGACTCCATACTCTTGGGCAGCTCGCCCCCTGTGACACCGTACCCTGAGAGACGGGTGTGAGCTTGAACTGGTTCTCATTGAATCTACGGGAAAATGAAATCAAGGGACGTACAGTGCTCCCAGCAGGGTCCCCAGCGAGAGGCTTCTGCTCCGTGCACCAGGCCTAGGCTGTCCTCAAGACTGCTGTTCTTGCTGTCCCCTGCGCAAGAGCCCCCAGAGGAGCGACGGGGCTGAAACCGAGTCGAGGTCCCATTGTCCACACGTGTGGCCGCGTCAGCCCAGAGCGGGCGCCCTTGCCTCATCTCACGGTGGCGGTGGGGGCAGGCTGTACCCCACCGGGTCCTCCGATGGAGGAGGCCTCTGGACGTCTCCCCGCTTCCACCAGCCAGAGGAAAGCAGGCTAGTCTGCCAGGACCCGAGCTGCAAGGGCAGAAAGGCCAACACAAGTGGCCTCAGCAAGAAAGGAAGCCGAGGGCTGTCCTGGCTGGGACGTCCACGGGTGGACTCAACTTTGAACATGGACTGAACACGCCTCCAGCTTCCCTTCTCTCCCCTCTGCGGAGCCGCATTTCTTGCAGCTGGCTCCGATTCTGGCTGCATTCCGCACCGGGACAGCTTGGCGGGAAGCACCACCGACCGAGGCAGGAGCGGGAGAGAGCTCTCGGCCTGCGCTCTCGGAGAACTTGCCCCTCATTGGCCCGGACCTAGTCACGAGCCCACCCCTTCTGCAAGCACGCTGGCAAAGGGAGTTTGAATTCTGATTGGCCAGGTCAGGGTCACAGGGCGCTTCTGGGTGGAGCCAGAACCACGTGACCTGCGTGGCTGCAGGTTGGGGACGACGGGAGGTCTCAGGACTGAGGCTCTTACTGGAAGTAGCGCTTGTCAGGGTGTGGGCACAGCAAAATGGCAGATGTTCGCTGGAGTGGAGAGAGGAGGCGGCCGCGGAGGACTGGGGTGGGAGTAGGAGGAGAGCAAGAGGGAAGGTGATCTCTCCTCAGGTGTGTGTTTACTGATCTACTATCCTGTGTGAAGGGGGTTTCCGACCAGGGAGTTGGCACGGACCTCTGAAAGACCCTGCAATGGCTGCGGAAGCTGCCCTGCATCTCCGAGGCTGTGGTTCTCATATAGACTGCATGTTAAACATCCCACCGCCCGGACCCCTCTTCCAGAAATTCTGATCTAATTGATGGGGGTGGGGGAGGAGGCGTGGGTCTTTTTTTCCCCCTAAATTCCTCCAGTGATCCTGTTGGACAGCCATGTTTGAGAACCACTGTCCTGAGGCACCTGCCTTCCACATGCCCACAGAAGGAGGCTGGGAGGGGAATTCATTCAGCTCCCGAGAACTCTCGTTCTAGCTAACCAAACCAGTATCCCTCGCTCACGCCAGATTCTTAGGGCTATTAAGCCAGGGGTGCTTGGGAAGAGACTGGGGGCTGGTTCTGTTGGATGATGAGGGAATAGGTATATTAAAGGGTGCCACGTTTTACCTTCTCAGTGTTTTGCTTTTGAACTGCTCCCTCTAATATCTTTTTATCCTAGTCTCAACAGCCACGATGACATCTTATTAGCTTATAATACAAATTGACAAAAAGATGGAACTTCTGGAAAATGTGCTCAAAGGAGGAAATTATTCTCCTGCCCTTACTCTCCCTGCCCACCAGTTTCATTTCTGTTCCCTTTCCCCAGGGAAAGAAGAAAACTCCTTTGTAAGAAGACCCTATTAGATGTTTGTAGGAATTCTACTTTTACCAATTAAGAGAAGAGAGTTGCTATTTAATAAGCCAAATTTCTGATGAGGAACTGAAAATAATCAGCAACATACTAACTATAATCTATCTCCACTTGCTGGATTAAATGCCAAGAAAAGATACATTCACTGCTGTTTCTAATCTACTTTGGTTCACTATACTGCTTGAGCGTACTAGAGCTCATGTTGTTTTGTTTTGTTTTCATCTGTGATTTTCTTGAAATGTAACAGGCTCAAGAAAGGCGTAAATTCATGAACAGTGGGTCTAATAATAGATTTGTAAGCAGAGTTATGATAAGTGTCTGGGCATATTATATTTGCCCACAATTGCCATCCCTTGATGCAGAAAGTAGAACTATCAGGATGCCCTCCCTGGTCTACCCAATACAGAAATTTTATATTGTTAAAATTTAGAGGACTTCCTCAGGTACCACTCTCTTACGCTGCTTTCACATACTCAAATTTATTCTGTCATTGTGGAAGTTTTAGTGCATCTTTTGTTTTGTTCTTTATATCCTCTCTTGTATTTGTAAACCACATCCCTTGTATAAAACACTTCTGTATTATCCTATTTTGATCCTCACATCCATCCTGGAATAGCGAAGTATGTTACAGACACAAATGCTGCTAATGATTCCAGTTTTTAAGGTTATTTCTGAATTAACCAATGAGTGTACAATTCCATAGCACATTTTTGAAATATTTTTATTTTATCTTTTTAAAGATTATTTATTGATTGATTTGAGAGAGAGAGTGCCAGCACGGAGAGGGGTAAGTGGGGGTGGGAAGAGGGAAAGAATCTCAAGCAAACTCCGCACTGAGTGCAAGCCTGACAAGGGCTCGATCTCACGACCCTGAGGTCATGACCTGAGCTGAAACCAAGAGTCAGATTCTTAACTGACTGAGCCACCCAGGCACCCCTTGAAATGTTTTTTTTTTTAATTTAAATTCAATTAGCCAACATATTTCAGATGTAGTATTCAATATTTTATCAGTTATGTATAACACCCAGTGCTCATCACATCACATGCCCTCATTAATGCCCATCACCCAGTTACTCCATCCCCCTACCTACCTCCCCACCAGCAACCCTCAGTTTGCTTCCCAGAGTTAAGAGTCTTTCATGGTGCACTGTTTCTTATATTCCACATATGAGTGAAACCATATGATAATTGTCTTTCTCCGATTTACTTATTTCACTTAACAAAATACTCTCCAGTTCCATCCACATTTATATAAATGCTAAGTATTCATCCTTTCTGATGGCTGAGTACTATTTCATTGCATATATATATATATATATATATATATATACCACATTTTCTTTATCCATTCATCTGTCGGTGGACATCTCTGCTCCTTACACAGTTTGGCTATTATGGACATTGCTGTTATGAACATTGGGGTGCAGGTTCCCCTTCAGATCACTATATCTGTTTCTTTGGGGTATATACCTAGTAGTACAATTGCTGGGTCATAAGATAGCTCTATTTTCAACTTTTTGAGGAACCTCCATACTGTTTTCCAGAGTGGCTGTACCAGCTTGCATTCCCACCAACAGTCTAAGAGGGTTCCCCTTTCTCCACATCCTCACCAACATTTGTTGTTTCCTGTCTTGTTAATTTTAGCCATTCTGACTGGTGTGAGGTGATATCTCATTGTGGTTTTGATTTGTATTTCCCTGATGACAAGTGATGTTGAGCATTTTTTCATGTGTCTGTTGGCCATTGTATGTCTTCTTTGGAGAAATGTCTGTTCATGTTTTCTGCCCGTTTTTTGACTGGATTATTTGTTTTTTGGTTGTTGAGTTTGATAACTTCTTTTTATATCTTGGATACTAGCCCTTTATCTGATATGTCATTTGCAAATATATTTTTGTTGACTGTTTCCTTTGCTGTGCAGAAGCTTTTTATCTTGAAGCCCCAATAGTTCATTTTTGCTTTTGTTTCCCTTGCCTTTAGAGATGTGTCTAGCAAGAAGGTGCTGCCTGTGTTCTCCTCTAGGATTTTGATGGATTCCTGTCTCACATTTAGGTCTTTCATCCATTTTGAGTTTATTCTTTGTGTATAGTGTAAGAGAATGGTCCAGTTTCATTCTTCTGTATATGGCTGTCCAATTTTCCTCTCGAAATGTTTTTGAAGTATCACCATGTGTTAGTGGTCTCCTGTGATGGGTACATAACTCTGACATAACCCTAAAGCACAGATTTTTATTACCCAGTATTGTGTGCTACAGGCATCTTCAGCTTGTCTTTAACTTTGCCATTCCATTAAATAGAGATGAAATTCAAATCCACATGGGGACCAGGAAAGAGGAGCAGTTGCATGAGAAGGGCTAGAGAGGGACTATGGCAAACCAGAAAGCACAATCCCCTTACTGCCATGAAAAAACAAGGACCAGGTGTTGCCAGATCATCCATCGTCTCAAGAGAAACTGTTAATCCTGATCTTTGTGTAATCTCCCTATTTTGGAATTATGATAATCTTTTTTACTCTCTCTTTTTAACTCTATAGGCCAAATAGGCCGTTTTTTTTTTCTGGCTGGATTTAACCCTTGAGCTGTCACCTGTCGACCTGCTTATCCTTCATTTGTTCCTTTTTCATGAACTCAGGACAGGTGGTGACAGCATCACTTACCCAAAACAACCAAATAATTATGTCCTGGGAGTTCCAAATGGCCATGTCAAATTATTTTATCTTGTCCCTGAAAAACCCCTGCACCAGTTTTGCTTACTGTCTACATCTATTACTGTTGTGCTTTTTTTTTTCTTTTTTAAAAAGATTTATTTATCCGTTTGAGAGAGAGCGTGCACATGGGGGCAGGGAGCGACAGAAGGAGAGAATCCTCAAGCAGACTCCCCACTGAGCGCAGAACCTGATGTGGGGCTTGATTCCAGGACCCTGAGATCATGACCTGAGCCGAAATCAAGAGTTGAACACTTAACCAACTGAACCACCCAGGTGCCCTTCCTGTTATACTTTAAATATAATTCTGACACCATATATATTCCACTGAACGGTAATTATTTGTATACTAGACAGTGAGCTCCTTAAAAGCTAAAACTGTCTTTTTCATCCTGTGTCCCCAGTTCCTAGCTCACAATGGACACTCAATTGTTATTTAATAAGTGTAGAGAAATTTGTATCTCTGTTTCTAAAAGAAACAAATTTAGTGAATTAGAGAAGCAAATAAACACTAGTATGATGCCGCAAGCATGTACACATGTGCCTGCACACACACACTCCTACCAGTATCGTCATCACCACAATCATCTCCTGTGGTTGGCTCACCAGGGAAGGTAACCCCAAGGTTCTTTGGAATCAACAATAATAATGAATGTGATTCTGGGAATAGAAGAGGTAGACAATGAGCTGGAACAGGATGCTGCCCCAGGTGCTTAAATATTTAAGTTGGGCTCTTGAACCACATTTCTTCCTACTTCTTCTGAGCTTCCACAATCAAGCCTTATTCTAGCAGGTTGCCCTGGAGCCCATCCTGAAGGGTATGGACACAGACCCGTCTTCTGTGTTTCTATGTTGTTTCCTATACCCAAATAACCCACCCCTTGTATCCTATTCATCCTTCACAGAAGCTCAAGACACATCTTCTTCTAGAAAGTTCCCTGGCTGCTTGAACCGCAGGGAAATTTTTCTTCCTCCTCAAATTTGGTAGTGCTTATAATCTAGCTTTTCCACTTTGCCACTTTATTACATCCAGTCTTTTCTATTTTAATGCATAGTTGCATCCCTAAGAGATTATCATTATGAAAAATGCTGTTTAAAATACTATTGTGTTGATGGGAAAAATAGAAATTAGGGGATAGAGAGCTTCAGAATCACAGTAACAAATTATATTTTCTGCACTCATTTTAAGAATAATAGATGCTTGTGTATAGCTATGAAATGTAAATATCACGGAACAAATCCAGTATTGGAATAAGTTTAACTTCTGCTCAAGCAAAGCCCTTGGTCTTTTTATACACACTCTTACCACCTTTATTTCATTCATTCATTTAGCAAATACTTTTTGAGCTCCTACTATGTACCAGGAACTGATCTAGATGCAAGGGATATAACAGTAAACAAAAGAGATTCCTCCTGCCACTGAGTGGACATTACACTAGGGCAAGTAAACAATATCAGACAGCAATTAGTACCATGAAGAAAAATAGGCTGACAGGCTAGAGAGAATGCCTGGGCATGTGAGTAAGGTCAAGCTTAGCGAGCTGTTGGAATATACAAACAGTAAAGTGCAAAGCCACTCAGACGAAAAGGTTCCATCACATGTACAACAGGGTTTTGCTTTTCTATATAAACAGAAATTGCTAGTTCCTAGACTCTGCTGGTTGCCTAACTTTATTTTTAACACTGAAACTGAAGTATAACATATATGCAGCAAAGTGCAGAATCATAGTATACAGCTCAATCAATTTTCTCCAAGTGAACACACCCATATGTCTACTCTGATCAAGAAATTGAACACCATTGCTCCCCATCCCTGGAAGTCCCCCCTTTGCCCCTCTGCAATGACTAACACCCCTCCTTTTATTAGTTTTGCCCAGTTTTTATATCTGCATAAGTAGAATCCTGAGGTATTGTTTGGTTATCTTTTATTGACTATATTACATTTTATTTCTCCACTCTGCTGTTAATGGGCATTTGATTATTTCCAGTTTGGGACTACTTTAAAAATAGTGCTGTCACGAACTTTCTTGTCCCAGTCTTTTGGTGCATATATGTATTTCTGTTTATTATATAGGGTGTTTGTATGTCCAGCTTTCGTAGATACTGCCAAAGTAGTTATACTAATGGTACAACTATGGATGTTTCCACACTCCCTTAAAGTTGATCTACAAAAATCCTTAATATTATATAATAAAATGTATCAGGTGGTTTTTTTCTCTTAGAGATAATTTTTTATATGTCCTTTAAAGAAATGCTTGTCTACCCAAGCGTCATGATGAAGTAGAACTACAGTTACACAATGACCGCCAAGAGAAACGTTTGGTACCCATGCCATCCACTTGGATGCTCGTTGGTCTCTATTCACTAATTTTACCTGTAAATTCACAATTACAGCAGCCATGGCTTGAAAGGTATGATGGCCAGGAACTCAGATGGCTCAGGAGTAAGAATCTGGACTACACCCCCTGGTAGGCTATAACCAACAGAGATGCTAGCGAAGGTGAGGAGAGTCTAGAATGGCTGTAGAAGAGAAAAATGGTTATCAGTGACAGTCTGAAACCACCTGCAAGTGGCAGGGGCTGCAAATTATCCCACTGACCTTCTCCTTTTAAGTTTCTCTTGGGAAGGAGGCTCGTGGGAATCCTCAGAGTATCACTCCCAGAAGTTATATGAAGTGAATCTGAGTGGCACATGGGGTGGACTGTAGTGGACATTGTCATCGGCCAGGACTTGCATCGAGACCATAGACATCTGGCCTTGCGACATATATCTACACCTAGTTCTATGAGCCTTTATCCCCTTCTGCCATTGTATCCATAGTGATTCTTCACTATGGCATTTCTGGCTTCATTGGCTTTTCTACTTCATTTAATGTAGGCTGTTACTGTTTCCATGCCTGTAGAAGTCACTCTAACAGTATGTTTGCATTTCTTATAGGGTCTTTGTCAGGATGTTGCACTCTTTATCTTGACAGAATCTTCCCAAATCAAGAAACTCTGTTTTATGGAGTCTTTTCCCCCTAGATCCATCACCTTCACAGTATAATCCCACGCATATTCTCTGGCTCCTAATGCTACATGTTGGCTAGATCCTGTTTCTCCTTTCAAGTCTACCACCTTCCCTCCATCATCAGGCCCAGTGCATCCCTGCCCAGGTTATCTTGGACTTGACCCTTGTTACTTATTAGCTTGTTGGCTGGAGGGAAACTGGTGGCAGATCCTGGGGGATGGGGAAGGAATGGCATGTGTCTTGCAGGGGGAAAATATCTGCAATCTTCAATTAAGGGGAAGCAGTCCATTAAAGGAAATATGCACCATTTCAGAGGTTCAGAGGAATATTGAGATTCACAATTTTAGCCTGCTTTAATTCCCTTCTTTCCTGATCAGGGCCAAGATATAACAGACATGAGATCTTAGTCTGTTCAGGCTGCTGTAACAAAACACCACAGACTGAGTGGCTTATAAACAACAAACATTTACTTCTCACAGTTCTGGAGGCTGAGAAGTCCAAAATCATAGTGCCAACAGATTCGGTGTCTGGTGGGAACCTGCTTTCTCTTAGAGGGTGCATTCAGGCTGTGTCCTCACATAGCAGAAGGGAGCTAGAAAGCTCTATGCGCCCCGTTCTATAAGAGCACTGTTCCCCATCATGGTGGCTCCACCCTCATTGCCTAGTCATATCCCAAAGGCCCTACCTCCAGATACTTTCACCTTAGGGGTTAGGTTTTAACATACAAGTTTTGGGTGGGGACACACTCAGACCATAGCTCAAGCCTTAGAGTTTAGAGTTTAACTTTTGGAGTTCCATAACTCATGAAGGAGTTCTGGGCTCTAGGAGATCCAGACCTCTTTATATGCTACCAAGGAAGGCCTCTGGATTTCCTCCTTAGCTTTTAATTGCCAATTTCTCCCTCTCAGCCTTTTATTATCTTTTCCCAAAGCATCAGTGGAGCTTAGCAACAGCTAGCCAAGCCTACTGTCCTTTGTGTTATCGTTGCCACACGTTTCTCAAATGTCTGTTGTTATACCAGCTTGTGAATTCCTTTCTGCAGTATGCTATCCCAGTTTACCACCAGTAACAACTCTGCTAATTACACCACTACTTCATGCCAGGGACTGTGTTCTACTTACCGCCAATGATGAATCCTTCTTGCCACTTAGACAGCTGGTGATCCATTTCCAAAAGCCCATCTTCACATCTCCTTTCTCCCACCACTTCCGGTACCAACTGTGGCAGATCTGGTTCCCCAAGAAGGCAGAATCCAAGATGACGACCAGAATGCAGGTTTATTAGGGCAGCTTTTGGGATCAACACCCATGGAAGGGATATGAATGAAGGAGAACTGAACAGAGGGAGAAGCGAGATTATGAGGCAATGTGACCGAAGGCCTCAGACAACTCCGTATGGAGCTATGAAAATAGGATGCTTCATTTGGAGTGAGGGAGTCAGGACTTTATATGCCCCCAGCCCCGAGCCTTCAGAAAAAGCTGACCCAAGAAGGGGGATGTAGCCTTGAGCAAGATTATTCTCTTTACCTGAGAAATGCTGGAGAGCTGAGAGGGCAGAGAGCCTTTGGTGGTAACTCACTTTAGAATGTAATATAATCTACCATGTGAACTGAATACAGGGGAATATGTTGACATTCTCAGTTCTCCAATCCAAATACCTCCATTTATTTCATTGAACCTCTGGTATGGCGATAAAGATGGTGATGGCAGTCAACATTGTCCAAGGAGAAAACTTGTTAACATTTTGCTTTTAAATATCATATATAGTGTAAATGTTTTTGTACATAACCTTTTATCAGGTAAGAATTTCCCTTTTCTTCACAGTTTTTAAAGAATTTTTCATGAAAACAGATGTTGAATTTAACCAAATGTACTTTCTCTGTCTATTAAGATAATCATACAATCTATTGAGATTATTCTCCTTTATTCCATTCACATGACAAATTATAGTGACTTCAAAATATGACCACAAGCTTAGATTTCTTTTTACACATCTGTTGATTTCATTTGCTAGAATTTTGGTATTAGATTTTTATGCCTATAAAATTTTTTGGGAGATCCTTCTGCATATTACCTTTTTTGTAATGCTTTGTCAGATTTTGCTGTCAAGGTTATGCATAAAATGAATCAGAAAATATTCTCTCCATTTGTATAAGACTGGTAATATTTATTCCTTAACTATTTGGACAAATTCACTAGTAAACCCATCTGAGGCCAGAGTTTTCTGAGGGTTCCTTTTCTTTATTAGATACAGGATTATCCAGATTTTTTCTTTCTTCTTATGTCAGTTTTGGTAAGTTGTATTTTTATTAATTTATCCATTTCATCTAAATTGTCAAGAGTTTCCATTCACATTCTCATCCTTTTAGAAGCTTTCTTCTGACGCTTTCTACTGTGTTTTCCTACTCTTTGCCTTGAACTGCTTTTGAATTGGCAGTTGCTTTAAGTGGAAAAGTGGGGGTCTATTAGGCTTACTTCTCTGTGCATTCTTTTCCCCCAGGATCTTGACCTCTCCAATCTTCTTACCTTGGTATCTCTCTAATACTTCCAAAAAGATATCTTTTTAAACTTTGTTCAGTGTTTCTAATTGTTCTTAGCAGGAGGATTGGTCTGTTTATCTATAATAGATGGAAATGGAAGTACTCTCCATATTGATGTAATAAATATCTGACTGGTAAGTACCAATGGCATTCTCTAAATAAACTATCTCATATTCAAACATTGTTAGGAATATTTGTGCTGTGTGAAAACATCTGTGTATTCTTATATTGTACTCTTAAAGACAGTGACAATGTATCTTTCAGTGGAGAAGCAGATTTGGATCTAAATGCTGAAAGCTTATTCAAGCAATTTGAAAATCACTAAAATTATCATTTTAAGCACATTAAATGTTCTCAATTAATATAGTCTATTACTATCACTATTATTGCAAGTGCGTTATTATATTTCTATAAGATAGCTCTCAGCAAAACAATATTGTCACAGTAATATAATGGGGTGAGAATGGCTTAGTTATTTACCAAATTCAGCAAACTTAGTTTAAGGGGCCAAGCAATCATGTAAAACTAAATGCTTGATTCTTTCTTACCTAAAAAACTTAGGTCATAATCATCACTACTTATCTTAATCTCCTTATTAAAATCAGGAACGATCTAGTTTCAGACCAGACACACACATAAAACAGTGTGACACAATCATAAAATACATATGCTACCAAAGAAAGGTTTATGTAGCTAAAGCAAAGAGGTGAAAAATTACATAATAAATTCAAAATTCAATGAAGTTGTCTACCTTCTCTGCTTAAATATTGTAGAGAAGGACAAATTTCAAAGGATGTAAACTCTTCCCATTTGTCTAAATATAAGCCAGTGTCATTAGATGGTTTCTTACATTTCTGTTTTGTCTTAGGAAACTACAATGCCACACAATTCCAAGGAGATAGTATTAGCCCAAATGGGCCACAATTTTAAGAAAGAAATGAAGTCAACAGGGTGCCTGGGTGGCTCAGTCATTAAGCGTCTGCCTTCGGCTCAGGTCATGATCTCAGGGTCCTGGGATCAGGTCCCGCATCGGGCTCCCTGATCAGTGGGAAGCCTGCCTCTCCCTCTCCCACTCCCCCTGCTTGTGTTCCCTCTCTTGCTGTGTCTTTCTCTGTCAAATAAATAAAATCCTAAAAAAAAAAAAAAAAAATGAAGTCAACTGCACCAAACATTTTAGGAACAGCCATACTTTCAGGAATTCTGATAGCTTCTGGCTGCGGGTGGAAATGATAGTGGTAGGAAAACTTCAACTGCTAGTTAGCTTGGTTATACTGTTCTCTCAAATGTCTTTTGTTAACCTGATCTCTCTATTTAGAACTCCTTCCCCTGTGTTTAAAACAAAGGCACCCATTCAAAGCAGGCTGTAATTGCAATCTTTCAGCAAAAAAGCATTTACCAAAACATGCCTTTCAGAATATGGTACAATTTATCACCCCCACAGTGCATGACACACAATTACATTTGTCACTACTTTAATTGGATATTACATGTCAGTAATGACTCATCAGCTCCAGAAGTTATGAAAGATAAATTCCTTACTACCATACCTCAGAATCTGCTCCAAAAATAAAACTAAAAAAAATCATTTATTTCTCAGTAAAGGTAGAAGCTACATTTGGAAGAAACACTAAACCCCTGTTTTAGAAAAATAACAATGTATTTCATTTATTGACAGCAAGATGATTGCCTACAGTGTTTCTCATTACCCCTAGATCACAAATGAGTAAATCACTGTCAGACAAACCAAGGTTAAAACTGAGTGTGTACATTTTAACAAGGTGCAGCAAATAAATAAATAAATAAATAAATAAATATTTTAAGGACTCCATCACTAGAAGAGAATTGTTAACTCAGAGAATTTTTCAGATTCTGTGATCTGATAAGCTCTGCAACCCAGTCATTGCTGGAATTAAATTAGGTTTCAGAAAATGAATATTTCATTTTTAAGATTCTGTTGCTTGGCGACCTGGAAAGAGAAGGCTGGTTTAGCCCAAGACAAGAGAGATGTTATGAGGGCCAGCATTTTCTACTCCTGGAAACTGCCAGAGAATGCCTAGGAAAAATTATACAAGAGAGGCAAAACAATGATAATGGTACAAATGAATGTATTATAAATGCCACGATGCATGTCATTTCTTCCCAGCTAAGGAAGTCTGTGTCTACCTGTCACTCTTATTACTAAGACTTAAATTGGACACAATATCATGATACCATAACCCCCATCTACCTTTTGTTTTAATAGACATGATTTTTTAAAAAATAAATACAGTCTCAGTGGCAAAACAAAGGATACTTTTCTTAGTAAAGAGGTTCAACAGGGATAGAGATATATAAACTTGTATCTACACGTAGGCTGGATCTACACTCACCTGGCTACATTTGAATTATTAAACATCGAATACACTTTCTTTGATCGCCATTTATCTGAAGCTAGAGCACTTGTAAGAGATCTTCCATTTTGGGGGTACAGTAGATGCTAATGGTTTCCCAGATTCTATAATAACAGAACCACTTTACCTGGGCACATGACTGCACATCAAAAGATTACTTTTCCCAGCCTCCCTGATAGGTGGCTGTGGCCACATGAGATTCAGGCAGAAGCTATGTGTGTAACTTACAGATTATGTTTTTTTGTAAAGAGGCTCTTCCCCTCTACTCCCTGCTTTTCCTTGCTGTGAACTGTTGTGCAAAGGTAATGGAGTGAGCCAGATTTAACCATTCAGAGCTATACTTAAGGCATGGCTTAGCAGCAAGATAGATGCAACCTAGATCCTTGGATGATCTTGTAGACAAAGTAACTTAACCAACCTGTACCTCCTGCCCAATTCTGGAGTGTAATGTAAGAAAAAAGATGTTTATCATAAATCTGTATTTGGGGGCCTCTTTTTTACTGCACTGTAGCCTTTCCCTAACTAGCACATTAGATTTTGGTAGACATGATCTGAAGAGACAACTTTACCTCCTATCATTTGTTCAATTTCATCACCATTCTAACCTTGTCTTGATTCTCATCTTCCTTCCTCTGTTCTTTATGGTACCTACAAATTGGGGTGACCATGGCCCTCCAAGGCTTTGTTTGAGCCACCTCTTTTGGTTGCTGCTTGCCACTATCTACTCTCCACGCAGAATTCTAACATGAGTTCCAAATGTGAAATGCATCTCTATAGATGACCCTGCTTCTGTGAACGCAGTGACTGCCCAAGAAATAGGCATGCGACATAAACTCGGAAAGTCAGACTTCTTTTCTGGACTCTTCCCGAAGAACAGGCACGTTCTCTTGTGAAACAGAGATTTCTTGACTTGTGAAGCTCTTTTGAAATGATAAAGAATGAGGTCAATGTTCAGAAAGGAAGAAGACAGATCCCAATAGTGGTTTCCAGTTATCCTAAGCCAGGAGCCTAAATACCTAACCTTCACAGACCGTATGAACACCCCTCCACAAAGAGTTACTTTGGCCCTGGCTAGTTTGAAGTGGGTTCTTCCATTAGCAAATAAAGGATCCCTGATTAATACTCCCTGCAAATTAACCCCATCATTACAACTCTGTCCTTATATGCTTAAAATGGGTCTGTGGGCCCTACCCCTAGAAGCATCAAAAGTCAAACAGTAATAGATTAAGAAAACCCAATGCCCTGTAATATCTGGTTATAGATCTATATCCTATATGTAATCAAATTTCACTTTTCAAATCATGATTTTATTCTTTCAGGCTAAACATGAAGTCCCTGGAATACATAAGTGCTGTCCTAATTTTGTGACCGCCATGCTATACCCAAGGGTCAGTTCAAAGCAGCAACAAGATCAGACGAGAAAAGTATTTTTTCTGTGATGATTTCTGCTCAGCCCACAACATGGAGGTTAACCACCTGGAAAAAGAAAAATAAAAACTGTAATGCTAAACCTAAAAAGCATATATGACACTGTAAGAATGACTTCTCTTTTCTCTACATGTGAATAATGGAAGGTTGATGTGCTATCTGTTTATAAAGTGAGGGCCATCTTATAGGCCAGATTTGATTAAAGAATCAATCTCAGTGCTCTAACTACATCATTTTAAAAAGAAATTGAAGGGGGAAGAGGCAGCCACTTCTAACTTTAGAGTGGGCCACTCTGGGACTCCACGGAGATGAATGTGAAGGCTGCATTAGTGGTGAGTGGGTTGTTCCAGGATCGCCAAAGCACTGATCTGATCATGCAAGATAAGGAACTCTCTTTGAATAACTGATGAAGAGGAATCCTTCATGACAGACGGAGACTTAATTGTAACCAAATAAAACTACTTGCTGAAGAGGGTGCAGGAGCCATTTCTGAGGTGTGAGACCGCATGGGCGATACACATTTAAGGAAGAATTCCTTTCATGTTCTTTGGCACTGGAACTACTCCCAAGAAACCAAGTGGAGAATAATCTCTATGACAAATAGGGGCCGACAAGGACCACCACATCAAAATTCTCCTCTCTCCAGCTGCCACTCATTATTGATTGACCGAGTAGACTGTCCCTGTTGGTAGAACCTCAAAGATAAACTTATTTTAAATCTAATAGCCAGTAGGATTATGTTCTAACCTGTCTCAAGATTGCCTGGCTCGTACAAATATTCTGTGTCCAGCAAGGATTAAGAGAAGCCTGTAAGGAAGAAAAATAGCAGTAGGTGAGTTGTGTTTTTCATTTTTATTATAATTCTTCATTATGCATTAATTATATATCTTGATTATGTATATTTTTGTAACTGTGTGTACATTCTTTATTACATATACATGCTTCATTGTTCACAATGTAATTATTTTCCTTTGGATTGTAGCCGGGTAGAGAAATAAGTTACTTTCTTCTCCAATCACATAATAAGTAGTTACTGTGTTATTAAACTGCTAGACAGGATGAAAAGTTGAAAGAATACCAGACGTTCTCTTTCAAAAGGTTAACAGTCCATTCGAGGGAGGGGGAAAGGACTCAGAGCAGAAAGCAATGTGAAAACCTCAACAACCCCAGACCTTTTGAACATACATCTTACATGAAAGAGACTGATATTTCTTAAATTTCAGTTACATGCATGCTAGTCAAATCTGACGTTTTCTTTTGCCATTCTCACATGCCACAGGAATTATTATTATTTACTCAATATTTTTATGTAACTGAAACTGGTATTTTTTTCCTTAAATAACCCCATAGTCAAAGGAAACTCAAAGATCCCTACCATAAATGGAAACATCATTTCCCATAAGTTTGTAAGTATAAAAGGAAATACACTAAAAATAAAACAATGCTATAAAATTGCAGCTAGATATTTTTACCTGCTGAAAGCTGAGACGTGCTATGGCTATGTATCTCCACCCAAAGTCATCCCGGCACTTCCAGTAATATATGTCCTATAGTTAGAGAGCTCCAAGTTAGAAAGTAATGGCAAGGGCGCCTGGGTGGCTGTTGGTTGAGCGTCTGCCTTTGGCTCAGGTCATGATCTCAGGGTCCTGGGATCGATCCCTGAATCAGGCTCCCTGCTCAGTGGGGAGCCTGCTTCTCCCTCTCCCTCTACTGCTTCCTCTGCTTGTGCTCTCTCGCTGTCTCTGTCAAATAAATTTCTTTCTTTTTTTTTTAAAAGAAAGAAAGAAAGTAATGGTAAAAGACATTCAGAAAAGGGAGTGATCTCTGGACCAGGTGACCTGCTGAGGCTCCATGGCGGTTGTAGCATCTGAGTAGAGCTTGAGTTGATAGGATTGTCCTACTCTTAGACGCAGGAGCAGAAATGCTTTGGGCATTTATAGGGAAGAGCTGAGACATAGCAGTATAAGTGGTACTAACTTTGCTTTCTTAATTAGCCATCATATCTGACCTAGGACTTCAATAACAGAAGACAAGTAACATTTCCTAATTGCTTACTATGTACCAAGCACTAAGCAAGGCATTTTCACCTATGTTTCCTCATTTGATCCTAATAACTTAAGAGAACAGCAGTTATCCCCATTTTATAGATGAGGAAATTGATTCAAGTTTACACAGCTTCGAACGTGGTAGAACTGGGGACCCCAATCCAGTTCCTCCTGTACCCCAAGCCCATGTTTTCTACTGTACACTAGGTTTCCAGTGCAATCATGAAATGAAAGCCATGGGCCATCTTGGGAAATTCTCCTAAAAGGACTCTGTAATGGCAGCTAGGAATACAGAAGAGGTGAGTGGCACTTGAGCAACAGAGGCTAATAAAACCCAGATAGATGTCCAGGTGCTCCAGCATCTCTTTCCCTTCTGGAATGTTGTGGTTTGTCCTCCAGTCTTGAAAATGACAGCTTCGCATTGGGCCTCCCAGCTCTGAAACTGGAAAATATCAACTGTGCATATCAGCAGCATCAATGACCAAAAGTTGACCTTGCTGAGTTAATCAGTAGGGAAACTAATCAGTTGGAAAAATGCAAATTTGTTTTCTGCACAGAGTTGGAAACTCATTACACTGAACCACTCCTTAAATTAAGTTCGGAGTAGTGACTCAAAATCTGGGTCAGATAAGGAAGAATGTAAGGCTGTAATAAGCAGGCTTGGGAGCAGTAGCACCCTTTAAATCCTACATCATTGAAGGTGTTTGTATTAATTTCTCATTAGGCTCCCTAACTGTGTCTACAGAGCAGCAAATGGCCGACGCAATTTGGATTAGACTATTTTTTCCTAGATACCACATATTTATGTGGATGGACATTTCCTTGGAACGCGTTTTGGTTTAGAGTTTGAACAGTGCACCTGCTCCTTTAGTCCAGCTGTCAACCTTAAGCTACTCCATCTTTCTAAATAAACAGCAGGTTGCTACAGCAGTATTGTACCTGGGTCACAAGATTCCAGAGGTGAACATCTCATGGACTAACCTCATCCCTTGCTACCTCAATCCTCTGGGTAACTAAGTCCGAGAAACCAGAACCGTGTTGTTGTTGCTGTTGTTGTTTTTCAAAATGCCAGTTTTGATTTAAAACCAGTGGCTATCATTCCATACCCCGGTGAGACAAATCAGTCAGTAATGGCACTTCCTTTCCTTACACTGCCCTCAAATGATCAAGCAACTTCATGAAAAGTGACACTGCCCCTCTGCCTTTTTGCTAACTTCCCTTCCGGTGTGCTTTAGAAAACTCTGCGTGATCGATTCCCATGCACATCAACTCAGAAAGACACCTGCTAAAAAGTGCCCCTGTTAAGAGGGCACTTAATAAAATGCACAGGATATCCAGTAACAGGATAGAATTGTCTAGAATTTAAATCCAAAATGCCTTAGGATTTAAAATGAAGATTATTCTAACACATTCATTTCTTTATGCCCCAACTATGTTCCTGGCATAAGGTCAGATTGTTGAAGGTTGAAAAGTTAATTGGACACAACACACCAGAAAGCTCAAGATCTGGCAGGCAAAGCAGATACATTATTATGAAACAGTGAGACAAGCGCTATTATAGAAGTATCTACAAGAGGCAAGAGTAGTACACTTTTTTCTTTCTCCCTTAGAAGTCTTAAAATTAACAAAACTTAGACAAATCTGTTTAACCTGGAAAAAAGATAATGGGAGAGGCTGTGGATATCATTTGCTATCTTCAGATAGCTGAGGAGCTACCCCAGAGAAGGTAGAATAGTACTTCTTTGAATAGCTTGAGAAAGCATATCTGGTTAAATATTTATAAGACACATTTTAATTTGACATCAGAAAGAAATTTCTGCTCCAGTGTTCCCATAAGAGGCTAGCTGCATTGTGAATCACTGAGCTATCCTATCTCTGTGATGCCAATGGCCAGTCATACAGTTTTTCCCCTTACTGGCATGTTTTCTAGTCTTTGCTACCAGCTCACTTTTCTGACAAGGTTCTTTATCCTTATGCCCTGTGAAGAGACAGGTCCACTCAGCCATGTAATCCCACATCACCCCCACCCATGCCAGCCTAGATAATTTGTCCTAGATGAGACACATAACTTAAGGCCAGGCAATCATGGGCTGTCTGGCAAACAGTTGGGGTGTCTTTCCTGAGAATCTGATTGAAGAGTCAGAGAGACTGTGGTTGTTTGGTCCTGGAAGTGTCCAGTTTGTAGACTCATGAATAGTGGCACTATTGGGTTGTGTGTGCATAGACAGAGGCAGCTCAAAGAGAAGCCACCAAGAAAAAGAGGTGTGACCAACCATGTGGCTACTGAGGGAGAGAGACAAGACCAAGCAGCTCCTGAAACTGAGGGCAAGGCTTTGATTTGCACCGGCTTCTAATTTCTAGTTCCCACAGAGCTGGCTGTGACTCTGAGTTTGCTTGTCAAATCCTTAAAATAAGCCTCCTTTTTTGTGCTAGTTTCAGTAGGTTTCCGTTCTGTGCAAACCATGATCATTACTAGAACATTAACAAATATAAACAAGCTTATATTTTTCCACCAGGAATTCAGCAGCGGGTGCCTGGGTGCCTCAGTTGGCTAAGCGTCTGACTCTTGGTTTCGGCTCAGGTCATGATCTCAGGGTGGTGAGATCCATGCACACTGGGGAGTCTACTTAAGATTCTTTCCCCCTCCCTTTTCCTCTCCCTCTGCTCCTCCCCCCACTCACTCATGCACGCTTGCTCTCTCTCAAAAAAGTAAAATAAAATCTTAAAAAAAAAAGAGAATTAAGCAACATCTGTACCCACTCCTGCCAGCAACCTGAACCAAAATGATACTTTAATTAAACAATGACTCGTGAACTTTGTTGTTATAATCATTATTCTGTTATCTTTTTTTTCTTTGTTCTTATACATGGAGAATAGCTTGAGAGGACCTAAGAATGCTGAGATCAAAATCAATTCTCCAGAATTTTGGAATTACTTTCCTATTACTGTTCGAATTTTCACGTTACAGGTGAGACATTTGGTGCCAGACTGATTCTCCTTCCTTAATGGTCACCATATTCTTTCTTATTCTGATATGGTATATATTTGTCTCTACATATCCCAATAATTTATAAATCACACTAGGGTATGTCTGCGTGTGTCACTTTTCCCAGCCCCTGCCTAGCATTTTAGTGTGCCTTTTGATCTGAAGACTCCATAACTTCTTCATCTGAGGAATTTTATCCAGTTGTTCTATTATCACTTTTAAAAAAATTTCTTCCCCCTCTTGTATTCTCCTTATGTAAAGCCCATTAGACATCCCATCTCTTAGATTTATCCTGGGTTTCCTCTCTTTTATCCGTAATTTTGATTTTTGTCTCTTGGCTCTGTACTTTGAAAGAATGCCTTGGGCTAGTTTATCAGTTTGCTGTTTCACTGTTCAGCTACTAAGTGTCCATGTTCTGTTATTAATTTTTCCTATTAAACATTTATTTCCTATAAAGTTTTTCTTGTCCACCAATCACTTCTTTTCTTTTTAAGCACATGATGCTTTTACTTCTCAAAGTTATTATGCACTCATAAGGAGGTTAATAGTTTAAAATTTGACTCTCCCTCCTGTTTCCTCTATTAGACCATCTCAGTAGGGGGCCAAGAGTGGTGTATAGTCTGGTCCATGAAAACCCCTTTGACTCCTATACCTATATAGAGAAAAAACAAATAAGAGATACAGTCAGAAACAGAAACAGGATTAGCATCTCCTCGGTGAAAATGGAAGCCAAACGCAAAGCACTGACTGAGGTGATGTTGGGAACCTTACATCAGTGGCTAAGATTTTGGCCCCCACGGAGTATATGAGTCCAAATGTAACCCATGCAAAGTGGCAGACCAAAAAGCAAGGTAGCAGGAGATGCCAGAAGGGAGTGGAGTATACATTAAGTTGAAAGGGAAAAAAATAAACAATATACAAACAACTCCTGCCAACCTAGAATGTTATATTTTGCTAACTTTCAGTCAAATAGGAGGCCAAAATAAGTACATGTTCAGACATACAAAGAGAATTTGTAAAGAGATGTTCTTTGTAAAATAATTATTAGCAGACATGCTACATTGGGACTTTAAGGTTTCAAGTATATACAGAAAGCCTCAATCCCCAAAACAGTGCATATGAATTATGACTTTAGTTGAGTACGATCTCTAGCCAGTTATATATGATATATAAAGTTATAAATATATATATATATACATATACCCACATGTATGGATGGATATGTGTGTATGGACATATATGTGTCTATTTGTGTGTGTGTATATATAAGAAACAGGAGAGATCTGAAGAAATACAGCAAAATGTTCACATTGGTTAGTATGGTATTCTCTATTTTTTTCTGTCTGCAATATTCCATATTAAATATTTTTTTAATAATTTTGAAACAGAAGGTCAATGAACTTGACTTGTACACGAGCATGGACTTAAGGCATCTGAGAATATCAGTAGCCCTTCTCTTGCCAGTTCATCTGCCCATGGGTGTCGAAGCTGTTTCTTATGCTCATCGCAGTAATGCTGCCTACTGTGGACTGTTTAAAAAATTAAAGACATTTTTACAATCGGCCGTGGGTCTCTGAAAAACATTTTCCCTCTATTTGAATTTAGCTTTCCTGGCATTGCCGTTTCATTTTGGGGAAGGGACTGGGTTTGGCGGGATTGTCAACGGTGGGAGAAAAGCACGTGCTGTCTCCCCTGGTGAAGGGGGACTCTGTAACAGTCTCTTTCCTTGGATTCATAAATGGATTTCTGCCTCATCTTGCAGTAAATCTGAGACCAAAAGAATTCATAGGGCCTCCTAATGCTCGTAATGCAGCATGACTGATGAAATGTGGCAGGCACAACCCAATATCTAGTTTTCTGAAAACCACGCTGAAATGAACCATCCTGGCCAGAAAGTTAAAACAATACACAGACTTGAACAACCACCGAAGTTATTTTCCTTGATTCCGTCGTTTCTCAGGCACTTTGCAATTTGGATTACAAAGCACTATCTGTGTATTTTCTGATGGCAGGTGACAGCTACTGTTTATTCCCAGAAACTCAAATTAATGGTTTTGTTAAATCGACTTTCACCACTGCACACATAAGTCATCCCCTGGGGATCTAATGGTCTAAGCCAGCTTCATGTACTTCAAAACGAGTGCTCTTAAGCAAACAGCAAGAAAATTGGTTACCTGAATCTTGAAAGTCAGTTGAGGTGCTGCCTTCAAGGACAGAGGAGGGTCAGAAGAAATAGGTATGAAATAAGAACCAACGTTATTGGCCCTTCCCTAGCATAACAATCATATCAGTAAAATGGACCAGTGAGTCCAAGACAAGAGAAAGCCTGGAATTAAGAAGACTTTGGTCCTAGGTTAGTTCTTTTCCTCGGCCTCTCTCTCAGCCTCAGTTGTCCTGTCTGTAACCCTTGATGGCAGCTTCCTGCTCCGTGATTCCATATGCGAGGATGAGATGAAATCACAGGCATGAAACTATTTCATACATGGTATAACACCATCAATGCATAAGGGATTAGACTGACTTCCAGATAGTTGGTTGAATTTCTTGTTTTTCAAGCAGGTGGTCTGGGCTCAGTAAAGACAACAGACTGAATCACATCTGACTTCTCAGGGTCTGAGAGTGTCCTGTCAAATGAGTGTAACCATCCTAAATCGAGCACCTTCTAAAGCTGTTGTGAGAAGCACGGGAGAAAATAGATGCAGGATCACATTGCAAACGAAAAGAGATGGGATAAATAGCAAGTGTGGTTATTTTTGCTGAGCATTCTGACTGCCTTTCTAAACAAGCAACCTTCTGTAAATGATGAAAGAGGCAGAGAGACGCCAGTTCTGAGCAGCAAAGCCCCAGGAAGGGACTGGGGCTCTCATAGTGTGAGTCAGATTTGCCTCAATTATTTGGATATTTCAAGTAGAAATCATGTTGTCATTGTTGTTTTCTTGCTTCGAGTCTATCTGAGTCACCTGGAAAATTGCCATTCTTCTCAATTTCCTTTTCTATTGGGTATTCTGAAATGAAACACTTAAACCACATGGCCATGATTTGGGGATTCTAAAGAGTACAGGTAGGGGCGCCTGGGTGGCTTAGTTGGTTAAGCATCTGCCTTTGGCTCAGGTCATAATCTTGGGTCCTGCAATCGAGCCCTGCTTTGGGCTCCCTGCACAGTGGGGAGTCTGCTTCTCCCTCTGACTCTCCCCCCACTCATGCTCTCTCTCTCTCTCTCTCTCTCTCTCTCTCAAATAAATAAAATGTTAAAAAAAAAAAAGAGTACAGGTAAAGGAAGCTGTAGAAGCTGAATTAGGTAATGACAAATGTCTTATTTAGGGTGAAAGTGATGTATTTTCTTTGGCTCTAGAAATTCCTCCCAATACCAGCCTGTCTAAAACATCTAAAATCAATATCATCTGCTCAGGGACACCTGGGTGGCTCAGTCATTAAGCGTCTGCCTTCGGCTCAGGTCATGATCTCAGGGTCCTGGGATCGAGCCCCGCATGAGGCTCCCTGCTCAGTGGGAAGCCTGCTTCTCCTTCTCCCACTCCTCCTGCTTGTATTCCCTCTCTCGCTGTCTCTCTCTATCAAATAAATAAAATCTTTAAAAAAATATATCATCTGCTCAAAGATCATAGGAAAGAACACAGGTGGGTTATATCAAAACTATAGGCCTACTCTAAGTGCTTGAAAACTAAAAAAAGAAAAGTTTGAAGAAGAATTTGATTCAGATTCAAATAAAGCTCTTGTCAGAGCAATGTAGCGGCAGAAGTACAAGGTTAGGGTTCACTGGCCCACGGGGCAGGCACTTCACTCTCACATTTGTTTATTCTCCTGTAAAATAGAGATACTACTCCAGTACCCGCTCTTTTGCTGAGCAGAACTATAGATGGGAATGTGGTTTCAAAAGTACAAAGCCCTACGTAAAGGCAAGTGGTCTTGGTTACATGGGTACACAATTCAACTTGGTGCTCTGCACCCACTCTGTGCTGGCCATCAAGGGAATAAATCAAATCTTCACATGCAAAGCAAAATTTAATGCCCTTCCCTTTTCCCCCATCCCGCACCCAGTGTATTGGCAATATTTTGTGTGCTCTTAACACACAGGTCCTCAACCTGGTGTCCACAGTCCCAGGAGAAGCCCAGGATTCACTTCAAGAAGGACTCTGTTTCCCCTAAAATTGTATCATATATGTGTGTTTATTTATATGCCTATGTCGTAAATATGATTGTGTGCATGTGTGCAAGCATGTGTAAGCATGTGTGGGTGCGTGTACACAAAGAGGACATACATTTCATCAAAACACCGAAGAGACCCATGACTCAATCATTTCCTCTTAGTGAGAAGCATTATCTCCATTCCATGGTTATGTATCACCTACACAATCTGTATCTCATTATAATTGTTCCCATTTTCAAATGGAAGGGACACCTGCAATATATTTAAACCAAACCTTCTTATCTCAGACCACGTATCCTTTAAAGGCATTTACTCCTGCAAAGCTTCTTTAAGTTTCTATTCTGTTTACTCTCATTCTCTGGCAGGCATTGAAATATTGATATTTCGATGAATGTTGGGAAGGTGACTCTGAAGGCCAAGGTCCACAGATGGCAACCAGGAGGTTGACTGTTTTGATAAATCCTGATACGTTCTTTGATGGAAAAACAATCATAATATGTTCAGCAGGAGAAGTAGCATGCTGCACATTTGACAGCTACAGCAGCCTGGCCAGTAGACAATTTCCTTCTCTGCACTGACTTATTACCTAGTTGGTTGAGAGTCTCCTGATAAAACTCAGACCACTACAATCCTGCCAGTGATGGCAGTGGGCTCTCCGGCATGCTTCCTGCCACTGGATCATCAGGCAACCATCTCGAATGGTAGCAGAGGACTGTACCTTTCTCACAAGCCCAAACTGCATTGGGTTCATGGATTCCCAGTTCAACTGTAATGCAGTTCTTGTTCTCCCAATGTCACATAAATGATACCTAAGTTTCTTTTAGTTCTTAAATTCTGGGATCACCATGCTTCTTACAAAGGGGTATATTTGCTTCTGTTAGCCACTTGGTGAGTAATACATTTTTGTAAACCAAGGTTGATTGCCGTGGAAGCAGCTGAGCCCAAACCAATAGACTCAGGGCTTGAAACATAATGATATTGAAGATCTAAGCAACAACAAAGTCAGTACTTCTTGTTCCTGATCACAAGAATCAAAGTAGACCTTGCCAAGCCTTCGTAAGGTAGAAAGTGCTGGATAAAATGTCACTGTCTGGTATTTTTTTCCCTTTTGGAGGAGAAAGGATCAAAAGCAGAACCTTTAACTCCTCCTAAGCAGTGGGTAAATGCCCTCAAAACTTTATCCCTCGGTGCAACGGAATATTTTAATGGTTTTATAGTGTTTTTGTGCGTTCAGTATTATTTACAATAGGCATGCTTCATTTTTTACAAAAAGTATAAAGCTTTTGTTTTAATCTTCCACAGAACTCTTTTTATCACCAACTCATGTAGGATTATTTTTAAAAAGAAATAGGAGGGTGGTGGTTAATAATTTGCACTAAAACTTAATATCTCAACTTTCCATCAAGTCCCTCTAAATAGATGACTAATCCAACCTTTAAAAAAGAAAATCAGTGCCCTAGAAACAGAATTTGTATATACACATGGCAATCAATAAAGAGGAGACAATATAAAAGTGTGCTCAATCATTTGTTTCCTAAGTTCTATGGTGTGTGTTGGTGTTTGGTGTGTAAATAGGGTGGTTTATTGTGGAAATAGGACAAATGTGGACTGAATTCACAGCCAGAATAGCAAACAAATGGTCATTTTCACATGTAATGCTTCACCATGGTGTTTTCTTTATGGGAAAATGTATATGCATGTGTCTACATACATAAATACACTCCTACATAATTTACTTGAGCATTCACAAACACACAGATACGATATTTTAATCTCGATTCTCCACTGGTTTTCATTTAAGACCAAAAAAGTTGAGGTAACATCTCAAGTTTAAATATCAGATGTTTACAGCCACAATGCAAACAGTGAGAAGGGGGCTTCTTGCATGCATTTGCCTCCCAAGCATTTTATCTAGAGCTGACCCCATTGGCCAAAATTGTCTTCTCCTCTTCATTGTACTTGATTTGGTGTGTCACCTGTCTCTTGTTTGTCTATAGATTAGCACAAAAATGTCATTGCAAACGAAGTGAATAGGGCACAGCCTCAGCACCTGCCACTTTTAAAACTCCTTAGAAGATTCTCTTGTTTATTTTGTAGGCACCCAGGGGGGCACTTAAATAACTACATTGAAACAAACAATGCGGGTGATGATTAAGGAGGCTTTTCACATGAAAATTCACTTCAGAAAAATGTTTTGCAGATGTACTGAAGAAAACTGTATCACTAAGAACCACTCAAAATACTTTGGTGGACCAAAACACCTTTATATTTCTTCTGGCAGCCTGCCAAGTGCACTGCCAGCTTGAAAAGAATTCTATAGCTGGAGGCTAGAGCAGAAACTGCAATGATTTAAAAGAGAATTGGCTACAGTAAGAACGATAATGCCCTATATCGTTAAAATGCAACTGGCATCTTAGCCTCCCTACAGCTCTTTGAAAATGTGCTTACTCTTCAACTATTTACAAGGAAAAATGCAGAGACAATTGAAATCACAGGAAATAAAAATTATTTTAAAGGACTGAGAAGTATTTGCCAAATGATTTATCAGTGGTGCTTATAAAATAATGACATGTTCTCAACTCTTAAATGAGTAAGAAATCCATGCAGAAATTCTACTCATTATGAAACTTACCAGACATAAACCATTTTCATGATGTCCTAAATTAATTAAGGCAGACTGTAAACACAAAAACAGTTGGCTTTAAATTAAGATATAAACACAAACGGACAGTGTCCTGATGTCATTGGTTTATATCTTAGCATTTAGCAGAAACAATGATATCTTTGGTTACTTTTCTTTTCTGGGTGATTTTGAAGAGCTAAGGTGTGGTCTGGCAAGCTAAGAGAAATCAGAGAAAGTCCACGAACCAAATTAAAAGGGATCTCCAGGATACTTGCACAGAAAACCAAGAGAAGCATCTATCTAGTTCAAATTTATAGTAAGCAGAGAGGACATGCTTTTAAATTTAGGGCTACACACATTATACAACAACCACTTATTTCTTCCTCATGTGAGAACGAGTAAAATTCTCCTTTCAGTTGGGTTCATATACCTTCCCACTTAAATTTGCTCCCATGAATCCACACATGTCAGTGGGAAAGTCAAGAGTAATTTGCTAGAAACTCAACATAGGAATGTGGAGAGGGAGCACTCAGTCTAGCACACCATCCTTCACTGCATGCCAGAACTTAAATAAGTTATTCATGGTACCTGGCCTCAGGGCCTTAGTACTCTCATGGAAGTGTGTAGCAAGTGCAGTGGGAACATCACTGAGGGAATATTTTCTAAAAATCTAAAAATGCATAATCAGATAAAAACTGTAGGAGTGAAGATTTTTGGTAATTTTATTCGAAACTCCCACAGCCAAGCCCTTCTGTGCAGTCAAAAGAGCATGGATTGTCAGTTATACCTTCTTTCCCCACTGTGGAAACAAGGAGTCACCTGTGGAACATGAAAACTAATGACTAAAATAACCAACCACAGTGAATTTAACTCAACATGTGTTTACTATTTCATTTTCTCCTGATGATTTCATGCCCCATCAATGTGCTAAATCTGTATCTATGGGCTGGAGTCACCTCCTGAGTTCCAGATCCCTAAGTTTGACTTCCTTCTTAACATTTGTAGATGCCTCGCTGGCACCTCCAACTCAACAATTTCACAGCTAAACTCACCATCTCCCCCATAACTTACATAAACGGGAACCCATCTTCCATTACCTAACCACACAGTTGTCTAAGGCCAGACCTGGGGCATCATTCCTATCTTTCCCTCCTCTAGGACGCCCACTCATGTCCAATCACTCTGTGGAATCTACTCTGTCGATTCTAACTTAGCTATAGGGTATAGATCGAATGTGTGTTGAAATCCTAACCTCCAATGTGATAGTACTAGGAAGTAGGTAGGACCTTTGGGAAGTAATTAGGTCATGAGGGTAGAGTGCTCACCAGTGGGAATGCCCTTATGAGAAGAAACATGAGGGCAATGATGATTTCTTTCTCACCATGGGAGTATGTGATAAGGTGACCATCAGCAAACCAGGAAGTAGGCCTCCCTAGACGTTGGATCTGCCAGCATTTTGATCTTGGACTTCCCAGTCTCCAGAATTGTGAGAAGTAATTTTTGGTTGTTTAATCCATGTGGTCTATGGCATTCTATTGTAGCAGCTCTAACTAAGATGCTATGCCTTTTGAATATATACACTTGCCTCTATTCTCTCTCCAGGACCCTATTTTAGAGTGCCATTGTCTTTCACTAGATTGCCACTATGGTCTTCCAACTTCATTCTCAATAGCTACCTTGTCCACCCATAAATGAATCTACAGGAGCCAAAATGATCCTTCTGAATTTAAATTTTTGGTCTCTGCACTGCCCTGCTTGAAACTTCACAAAGGCTGACTGCTGGCCACATGACAAAGCCTAACCTCCTTACTGTGACTTAAGACAGGCACATCATAATCTGCTTCCTAAATATCTCTCCAGATTCGTCTCTCACCAGGACCAGTTCACACTCCAGAATAATCAAGTCTCTCAGTTTCACAAGAGCACCACTGCCAGGAAAGTCCTTCTCCCATCTCCTTGCTGACTCACTCCTGGTCCTTTGGATTTGGTATAGCTATTACCTCTTTCAGGAACTCTGCCAACACCTCTGTAGCTAGGCCATGCTTGCCAGTGCATACCAAGATCTCTTATATATGTCACTTCCTTTAAGTGGCCCACTTACTGGACCATTAGCAGCATGTCCTATTCCCTCTCTTCAGTTCTTGAGTTCGGCCAAGAAAGAATTCAGAGCTAACTCTTAAGCAAATAAGCATTTAATAGTGGTCAGAGCAAAAGTATACACTCCAGGAGGGAGAGCAAGCAGGCCCAAAGGTGGCAATAGCACCCAGGGTCAGGGTTGTCTTGTTTTTTATACTTGCATGGGTCATAACTAGGGTGATTTCCCATTGAAGTTACTTCTAATCATCTAAGGGACTCCTCCGATGGGTCTGGAGGGGGAGTTTATGGCCCTGTATGGTCTTTGTTGGAACTGTTATGGCAGCCCTCCTATGGGGGTGGGTCAAAACCACAATATAAATATATTATAATGAAGCTATAGGTTACTTTAGGGCAGCAGTTATAGGAAAAGGTGCATGCATGTTCCCCAGGGTTCTCCCCAGCCATTTGCATTCAGGAGGTGGTTGGTGGTTTCCTTCTTTTTTCAACAGTGGGACAGTCCAGTTCCCTATTCATGTCTAGCTACCAGAGTACTCTATCTGGACTACATTCCCTACCACACTATTACTGCCTCCAAGTCAAGTTAGGGACTATGTCTTATTTTCACTTGTATCTCTAGTTCCTAGAAGAGTTATGAGCACACAGTAGGTGATGAGGCTTCTTTTGGTGTTGAACAAATACATGGAACAGATTGGCCTGCAAAGATCTTCTTACTCAATGCTTCATCCCACTCAGATTTTGCCCTCATGAGTTAAAATGATAGTTCTAAATATAAATATGTGTATAAATGTGACAGAGATATAGATAGATCTATATATGTCACATTTATGTAAACTAGGCAGATGATAATTGGGAACAGAAATGATAAGTATGATGAACTTTAAAACAACAAAGGACCCCAGGAACACAGAAGGAATCATTAATTCTAACATTCAACAAAGGTGGTCAAATATGAAGAGTCTTGAAGTATTATTTTGACTAGTGACCTTGGACCTTAGGATTCCACCACTGGAGATTGATGCTTTCAAGTTGAACATGACTCACCCAAGAATTCTTTGTAAAATGTAAATACTAATAGGAGACAAAGCACATTAAGTCTCTAGACACCTTAGTGCCAATTAGCCTATGGAATCACGTTCTGTCAACGGAACCCTAGGGATGGGAATTGAATCTGGAGAGGACAAAGAAAACTTCGCCTCCTTCATTATTGTATTAAGAAATGTCACTATCAAGGCCTTAAGCCTCCCACACTTTGGTTTTCCACAGTTAGTTAGCTTATATGTATGCATGTATGTATGTTTAAAATCTTATTGACTATTTTTCCTATGCTGTACTTTTCCTAGCGTCTCTGTGCCAGACGGTTTAAATTACAAAAAAAAAAAAAAAAAATAGAAGTAAAAATCAAGGCCCACCAAAGGGCTGCTATATTGTTTCAATGTCACTGAGGTATAATTGAAGTACACTAAATTGCACATATTTAAAATGTACCATTTGATCAGTTTTGAAATATGTATGCCCACGTGAAACCATCACCACAATCAGATAATATTTTTATCACCCCCAAAAGTTTCCTCATGTCCCTTTATAATCCATCCCTCTCTCTCTCCACCCCACCCCTCGTAACCACTTGTCTGATTTCTGTCACTATAGATTGATTAGTTTGCAGTTTCTAGAATTTTATGTAAATGGAATCATACGGCATGCACTCTTTTTTTCTGCAAGGCTTATTTCACTCAGCATAAGGATTTTGAGACTCATCCATATTGTTGCATGTATTAACAAACTTTTTACGTTACCAAGTGATGACATCTTTCAAACCATTCCTTCTAGTATCATAATCATTTCATGGAAGAAAAGGCATTTTTCACCATCAAAAGGAGAAAAAATATGTGTTCTAAATAAGGACGGTTGCTCTCCAGAATGAGAAATTGGCAATCCTATGCTGACAAAGAGTGGGGTCCTTAGGCAAAATCATGTAAGCCCCATCACCCAAAGCCAGTCCTTCTTTGGCCACAAAGGGGGGAAGCGCTGCCCCTCACAAAGCCCTGTACTCCTCCTCATTCAAGGAGGGAGAAAAGCAGATCCCTCTTGAGACCTGTTTCCATGGTAACCAGCCAGCAATTGACAATGTGGCGGCAGTTGGGCCTCCTGAAGGGGAAAATCTTCAACAGAGACTAGGCCACTGAGAGGCCTGAGAAGGCACAGCTCATTCCCAGGCCTCTTGAGGAGACCCCAGGAATCACCGGGCTGTCCCTTTTATTGGGAAAAGCCCTCACAGGTTTACCAAGAAGTGGATGGAGAAGGGAAGAGAGGACTTTCTGAATCCAGCTGGCCCATCGACTGGCAGCAGGCAAGGCAGTGATGATTGCAGAAAGAGCACAGGCCCTAGGCAGATGTCACCTTAGAATCAGTGCCACTTTGAGCAAGCTCTTCAACTCCATAAGGTTCCGTTTCCTCCGTAAAATTAGGCAATACGGGGGCCTCTGCATGGGACAACTCCTGAGGGCATCATTGAGGTTAGAGTCTATGTGCCTGCCTTCATTCCAGTGAGCATATGCCTGCCTTCTACAATGCCCTGGGGGCCAAAAGGGCAGAGGCAGGTGTCTGCATGCAGTGTTCAGACCCAGGAAGGGCTGGAAGACAACAACACTGGATAAATATTTCAGGTGAGGAAGGGGCTTAACTCTGGATGCTCCCTGCTCCCCATTCCTCTCCAAGACAGCCATTGGGAAGGCTCCATGTTGCCAGCATCTGTGGCTCTATGTGAGAGCAGGAGTACCTGTCAACAAATTTTCACACAGTCTTCCCCACTCGCTCCCAGGACAGTCTATCAGATCTCCGGTTGATGGTGGTTCCACCCAAGGACAGCCTGAGAGCAAAGCACATTGACTAAGAATTTAGTTCTGGTGGCAGGCACACCCAGGTTCAAATCCCAGCTCTGCCTTGAAAACTGGGTAATCTTGGATGGGTTATTTAATGTTCTGAAGCCTCAGTTGCTTCGTAATAATAATTTATTTCATAGAGGTGCTGCCAGAATCATTGTAAAAACATGTAAAGTGTTTAGCAAATTCAGATTTTTCTCTGAGCAAGGTAGAGACTTTCTTGGGGCCTTGCTCTCATTCAGTCCTGCCCTAGACATCCGTTCTGCTGTGAGTAACCCAACACAGGCCCGATGCTCTACTTAATGGTAGAGAGAGTGCAAGGCCAGCCATCAGGCAACCTTGAAAAGTAAAAGATCTACATCATTTTCAGTGCTGATAGCCCTCAGAACTACCTGTGAAAGTTTACAAAATGCAAACATTTAGGAGAGCCTAATTCAGTAGGTTCATTTAGGACAGAGTTCTCTACTGGTTTATTTGTGTTGTTTTGTCTTTGAAGACTCCCCAGGTGGCCCCAGTATGTAGCTGAGATGGAACATCATTGGTCTAGAGCAGGGGTTGACAAACTTTTCCTGTGAAGGGCCAGATAATAAATATTTCAGGCTTTGTGGGCCATGAGCTACGTTCTCCATAACATGTTTTTTGTTTTTTTACAACCCTTTAAAAATGTAAAAACCATTCTTAGGTGCAAAAACAGGTGGTGGCCAAATCTGGCCCACAGGCCACTGCTTGTTGAGTCCTGGTCTGGAGACCTTAGCCTTGGAGTTTCCATGATCTAATACATTCTTTGGTTTGATCCAGAATTCAGTGACCACATTGACCCCATTCCCTTTGGCCAACTTGGTGATCCTCTACCCTTGATGCGCCCACCTCACTCTACACCTCTAGCAAGCTACTGCAGGGCCGCATTGCAGCTGAGAGCAAGCACTCCCTGAAGACTGCGGAGTGAGGAGTATTGGCAGAGTAATTGCATTCCCACCGGAAGAACAAGAGTCAGCACCATGCTGAGCTCAAGCATGGATCTATGCCTCTGCTGCCAGAGCATCATCACTCACAAGCATTTATTGAGTACCCTTCATCTAATTCATCCTGCAGAAAGTAGAAAATTGCTACACTTGCACACAATAAACTTTTGGCAATAAAAATTGGGACTCTATACCATTCCTTTCTGATGGATGAAGAGGGTGCCTCGGATTACTCCACGGAGCCACTGATGGAGAACCATTATATAACCGGTCATGGCAAACTTTGGACTTCCTTCCCAAGGCACGGGTGGGATGTACGGAGGCGGCCTTATCAAAGCTAAGGCACTGGCTTCAGGATGAAAACTAAACTCTCTCACAGCCTCTACATCACTCAGATTTTGTGCTGCAGAACTCCAGAAGTCCCTCAGGTGCGAGAGGTTCTGTGCTAAAGTGGAACATGAAGGAAGTAGTGGTTGAGCAGCTTCCTTTTGAAGTTAGGAGGCCGTAGATCTGTTCTTTTGTTTTGTTTTGTTTTGGTGTTTTGGTGTTTTGGTGTTCCACTTGGTCTGCAAGTTCACCTCATTCCTAGCGTATTGTCCTTTGAAGAAGTAGAGTTTCAAATGACAGCTCCTCTGGAAGTTCATATTAAATACAGGAGACCCATTTTCTGTGTCGTAAGATGGAGATGTTTTTATTCTACCAGGTCTCTTGGGATGGACGGAGTCTGTTTGGAAAAGTGCTTTGGTCGGGGCGCCTGGGTGGCTCAGTCAGTTGAGTGTCTGACTCTTGATTTCGGCTCAGGTCATGGTCTCAGGGTCATGGGATCAAGCCCCGTGTGGGGCTTGGTGCTCAGTGCAGAGTCTCCTTGTCCCTCTCCCTCTCCCCACTTGTGCTCTTTCTCTCTCACATAAATAAATAAATAAAATCTTTGTTTTAAAAAAAGAAAAGTGCTTTGGGTTAAAGGGGATGTGAATATGGGTGGGAGAGTTTGGTGGGAGACAGGATGAAGAATTAAGTCACTTTTCCACTGAGGAAGGGAGGAAGATGAGAAAGGGAAGGAGACGGGTGTAGCCAGAAAGATCATGAAGCGATCTCCACTTGGCTTCTTTCCAGACTCTCCCAGGTTTTTAATAGTGTTAGAAAATGCATTAAATGCTTGTGTTTGGATACATTTTTGGCAGAAATGATGAAGACACTGAGCTGCATGCTGGGGGTGATATAGGGTGGAACAGAATGGGAGTAGCACAAGTGAACGAGGAAATGGGAAAATAGAGAAAACATGGTGTCAAGCCCTAAACCCTTCCCAAAATTGTGGACAGTGCTGGATACTTCCTCCAGGTAATGTAACTAGCTGTGGTTTAAAGTTAACTAAATCCCCATTTCATGCTATTCTTTTATTTATGTTATTATTAATTTCATAGGAGTTCCATCTGACTCCTGAGTCACATCTGGTTGTCTTAGCTCACAGTTTTAGTGCAAGAGTAAGTACGAAGTGGTAGATTTATTTCTCTCTTTAAAAAACAAAAAATCAATAACCAGTTTGCAATGCCCTTTGATAGAAATTCAATGACTAACATAAGGTTTTACTTTATCAAGAAGCTGAGATATTGTCAACAGCCTTCCAAGAAAGTAACTGATTCAAAATCCAATTGTCAAAACATTCGCTGGGCACTCATCACATGCCAAAACAGTGTGCACGGTGCTGGGAAGATTAAGAGACATAAGATGCATTCTCCCTCCTCGGAAGAAATGTCACCAAAGAGCACAAGCATGGGACCAGTGGAGCAATTCCAATATGCATTATACAGAGACAAACATGGCAAAGACTATGTGACTTACTCAGCAGGATGAAACTAAAGTAGGACTACCTGGAGTTATATAACCTACCCTGTTGACACTGAAGACTCCAAAACCACAGCTATCAAACACATGCCTAGTTTGGGGGTAAGTGGAAACTTACATCCCTTCAGTGGACATTCCAATGGCTTTCAGCCTGAAATTAGCTAGTACTTGGGGCAGAATGATCAGGAAGTGTTTGTGAGGGATTTACCACATGCCCAAGCTCCAGATTGCCTCCTGAGGAATCAGTCCTAGAGGACTCACAGTTATCTTTTGAAACAGCTTTCAGGAAAAAATTGAAAGATATGTTCTTCCAAGAGCCTGATATCCCAGTGGCCTCACAAGGCATCCTAGAAATGACCTTAGAAGGGAATGGCTGGAGATACAGCCGATGGCAAGGTGTAGGAGTGAGGAGTGGTGAGTGAAGCTTGCGTAGCCCATAGAGGGACACAACAGTAGCAAGGTGAGAATAAGAAAGTGGTTGCCCCAAATCAAATTTCATTCTTTCCTACTCGTACCGGAAGTACTCAGCGATGCAGCATGCACGGGCACATAGCCTATGTTCGATAAATATTTGTTAAAAGAATATGCAAATATGGATGGAAGGTCTAAAAGCAGCCCTTGAGAAGCATGGGATGCTATTCGCGTTTCAAAGCCAAATTATACTTAGGGTATCACTTTAAAAGTCAGCGACGATAATGCCACAGAGACCATTTTCCCTGGGAGTGGAGTTGTGAGGACTCTGAAAACTTGCAGGAAGAGGCAGGCAAGACCAGAGATTGCGATAAGTAAAGTGATTAACCGAGGAGCTGTGGGGGGGTGGGGGGGAAGGAGACTCAACTTCGCCAAGGTTCAGAGATAACAGAAACTTTTCACCAAATGAAAGGTGACTGTGAACAGACTGTCATTGATTTCAGGGAAAGCTCACGGACAGAACAGGGAGACTCAGATAGAGCTTTCAGGTGAAGACCTCAAGGGAATCCAGCTCGTCCAGGCAGCCCCCAAGTCCCATGGGAATCCGGCTTATTTTTGGGAAACCTGAACAAGAAAGATTTCAGAGCTCTCAAAAGGAGACAGGAGCGAAGTGTCCCAGTAAACACAGGAAAATGGAGAATTCCTGGGAATGTCAACTACCAGCAAATGTATGTTTCGGTGTGCTGCACAATTCAGGTTCATTGAAGCGTGTCAAGAGATGAAAATATTGTGGTTGTCTTCGGTGGCGCTGGTGGCCGTGGTGGTGTCGGTGGCAGTGGTGGTGGGGAAAAGAGGGAAAAGAGTGAGGATTGCAACTCTCTCTTTTTTTACGTTTAAGGAAATTACAGCCCAGAAAGATGAAAGTGGCTTGTTCAAGGTCTCATACACAACTGAAAGTCTTTCTTTAAACCTACATATGATATGGGGCACCTCGAGGGCTCAGTCGGTTGAGCATCTGACTCTTGATTTTGACTCAGATCATGCTCTCAGGGTTGTGAGATCGAGCCCCATGTGAGGCTCTGCGCTGGGCGTGGAGCCCGCTTAAGATTCTCTCCCTCCCCCTCCCCCTCCCCCTTTCAAAATAAATAAATAAATAAATAAATAAATAAATAAATAAATAAATATTTTTAAAAAGCTACGCATGATATATTACCAGCTGACATATTATGTATTCTTCTACTGGAATAATCATTTCCATTAAAATGGGAGTTCCTTGTTTGTTTACTGATGCATCCTCAGCACCCAGAACAGTGCCTGGCATAAAGTAGGTGCCCGGTAAAAATGTGTTAAATGAGAGAATGATTGAAATGCCAAGACTCTTATCCCAATGACCTTCAGGCTACATCATACTGAGTCATAAACCTAGGGACCTTGAACCTCTGAAATCAGCAACTATTTATCATGTACACATCACATGCCTGGCACTGTGCTAGGTTGCTTGGTGGGAAGGGGGGATGGTGTGTGTATTGGTGAGGACTCTTTCAGAAGCAAAATGCAAACACCCAACTGAGTCTAGCTTAAATATCAAAAAGGGTGTGGGAGGTGGAGAAGATTGGCTGGTTCATATAACTGGAAAGTTCAAGGTAATGCTTGCAAGAATGACCGCAAATCACAGCACCAAAAAGTTTTCTAGATTTTATTACTCTCTCCATTACTCAAGGCTCTGCTTTTTCTCTGCATTGTCTTCATTCTTCGTCAGGATTTCTCTAGATTATAGTCCTGGTAGTTCTAGGCTTACATTTCACCCACTTAGCAATGGAAAGAAAATTCCTTTATTCTAACAGTTCAAACAAAACCCTAAGTACTGTTCTTATTGATCCAGTCTGGATTATGTGCCCATTCACAATGAGTTACTGACCAGTGGGATGCAGTAATTCACTCATACAAGTGTGGGTTAGGTGTCTGCACATGGAGCCTGGGATGGGGTCAGTCCCATCCAAACTACATGGACTGGACTAACAGTAATTCCCTAAATGGATATTGGGGGTGCCCATCCAAAATAAGAGATGCTGGGAAGGTAAAGGGTACATATTCCCATCCCCAAATCAGGACTGGTAGTAAAAGCCATAAGAAAAGTCTCCAAGCTTTAGGAACTTAATTTTTGTTGGGAGAAAAATCACAAATCAATTTATAAATAACCAAATAGCACTTGATGAAGATCAAGTCTGAATCTGAAGTTATAACAGGAGCATATTGTATCGCTAACTTCTGAAGGGTCAGTTTCCTTCTAGTATTCAATTCTGTGCTGCTTACACGGACATCCCTTCGCCACCTGTGGCTTGACCTCTGTATCTCCCCCCTCCAAGCCACCTCTGAAGCCTCGTTCCCATCTTCGAAGCAAGTTGCTCAAGCAATCGGCAGCTATTTCATGGTGCTTTGCCTCTTAAAAACAAAAATGAATAAAAGATTTAAAAAGAAAGCACAAACATGATTATAGAACGTAGAGTTCTCAGGGCGCCTGGGTGGCTCAGTCAGTTAAGCATCTACCTTCGGCTCAGGTCATGATCCCAGGATCCTGGGATCAAGCCCCGCGTCGGGCTCCCTGCTCAGTGGGGAGTCTGCTTTTCCCTTGCCTCCCCCTCAAATAAATAAAATGTTTATTAAAAAAGTATCATTCTCATAAACTTAATAAAGCTCAAGCATGACCCTTGTTAAGTGTGGCAAAAGCAGCCAATCTTGCTCCTCAGTCGAATGTTCATTGGACCACGTTTGACTGGGAGTTCAAAGGTCAAAGAAGAAAATGCAAGAACGCACACCAAACTCAAGCTTTAGAAATATAGTATTTTAGTTCTTAAGTCTGCCGATTGCACTTATTTCTGGTCCATACCTTTCAGGACTCTCACTTATGAAAATAGTGAGGTACCTATCTGTGCAACAGAACTTTCTTTCTGCTACAACTGTTTCTTAAACTTTTGTTATTCACAATCTTTGCTGTATTTGCATAGCCCCTCTACAAATAGTTAGTATTTCCCATTAACTCCCTTTTCCCCTTAAGTACATCGATGTTTAAAGGAAGATCTGTATCAGGGACATAAATGAAACACCGGTATCCCTTGCCATAAATGGAAAGTATCCAACAAATCTAACAATATTATTAAATTCTAGCTAAACACTGTTCCCTGGCAAGGCTTTAAGCCCAAGGTGGGCTCTCTCTTTATTAAAAAACAAAACAAAATAAAAAACTAAGTGACCAGCAAAGATCAAAGAATTGTTAAAGACACATTAGCACCGAACTTGAACTCTTTTCCTTGATTTAAATATGGGGACTGAAAGAAAATTGAAAAAGGCAATAGCTTCCTCACTAGGGGATATTCTTTAAAGCCTTGCCCATGTGCTACCTAAAATGATCACATCTCATCCATGACAGATGACTGGGGGAAGCATCAGGCCAGAGGAATTAAGGAGAGAGGTGAACCAGGGTAAGGGGCATTGGGGAAGATTTCCTGGAAGCGGTGGTCCTTGAGCTTGGCCTCACAGGGTGGGCGGCCTTTGACCTAGCTGCCATAGCAAATGCCATGTGGTAAGGCTGCAGACGCCAGAAAGGCTTGTGGTCAGGTTTCCCTAAAGGCCCAATTCCCAGGCGTGTCTAAGTGTCTTCAATGCCAGAGTATTTGTGTAGGGAGCAGAGAACTTCTGTTCCATTTGCTCTTCAGTCATTTGTGCTTGGATTTTATTTTATTTTATTTTATTATTTTGTTTTGTTTTGGTTTTGTGGCACTTGCTTCTCACTTCAGTTAGCATTCATTTCCTAGAAATATTTTGCTCACCACATAATTATTGTCACTAATGGTGCCGTTCTCACCGAGGACCCCGTATATGCCACCATCGTCCCCTACGACAGAACCAGCCAAAGGAGAAGCTCGGCTGGGAAGCTGGGCTGGACCTGCACCTGGGTTAGGCCCACCAGGCACTCCCCACCATAGTGAACACTGCCCATGGAAGGATCTCTTTGAGCAGACAGAATGCATCCTGAATGCCCACCGAGAATGTACCGGTGATCCATCTCACTGTATCTCACCTTCGTCCCTCATGATGCGCCCCAACCTCTTTTCAATAAAGAAAGCACACTTTACAAAAAGGCCATTCATCTATGAACATATTGGCTAGGTTAACACATCTTAGAGCTAAATGTGTCATTGTAAATGGACTCATTTTATGTCTCCACATACTGTAGATGTTTTAAAAAAAGGCATATGCACAGAAACTATGGGAACTGAACCAGAGTATGAGCCCAAGAGCTTAAACTCTACTATAATCTGACTTCCGTGTGTCACATTTTCTTTCTTCAATATTTTCTTAATGGGGTGGAGGAGGAAGCAGAGGGAGACAGAAGCTAACGCAGAGGATTGTATTTAGACAAATAGAAATACATTCAGCATATCTTAAATTATCTGTCATCACCAGGATATTTTGTGGTTTCAAAATATTTTGTATGATAATATACAATTGAGTATTATATCATGCCATCATAATTTTTTAAAGGCTCATCTTCCAATATCTAATCAACCAGCAGGTCCTCTTTCTTCTCCTCTTTCACCAAAATGCATCTGGAATTTTTATGTATGGGAATAAATAAAAATATGTTTTATTTATGGGAATCCTCATCGGTATTGTCAAGGTCCTCTCTCATTGGACAAATGGGAAAGCCTCTATCTATCTTGGTCTCCTTCTTTGCACCATTGTCCTCAAATGGCAGCAAGAGGAATCTTCTAATTCTACCACTCTGGTTGTTCAATCCATCAGAGGCTCCTCACTGATGTCAGGTTGAAGTCCTACTTCCTTCTGGAAGCCTCCAGGGCCCTCCTTTTTTTTTTTTTTTTTTTTTTGCATCTTCCTCTCTCTCCAGCTTCATCTCTTACCACATGCTCTCCCTCTTTTTTTTTTTAAGATTTATTTATTTATTTGAGAGAGAGAGAGTGCCAGTGAGTGGGGGGAAGGGCAGAGGGAGAGAATCTTCAAGCAGACACCCTCCTGAGCAAGGAGCCTAATGCAGGGCTTCATATCATGACCCGGAGATCATGACGTGAGCCGAAATCAAGAGTCAGACACAACCTACTGAGCCGCCCAGGCGCCCCTCACCACATGCTTTCTCTCTTATATCTTGTGGACCTTGAGCTCTGGTCTGGAAACATGAATTCCGGTGTGGTGGTTAGAAGCAAGAACTGCAGCCAAACTTCCAAGGGCCAAATTCTGGCCTCCCAACTGATTAGCGAACTGCATGATCTTGAACTAGTTACTTAACCTCTCCACTTGCTTCACCAGTAAGACAGGGGCAATGATGGCTCCCATTGTTCAGGGTATCATCAAGATCACATGAGTTAAAATAACTTTTAGAGCAGTTATAGAATGAATAAGTCATGAACATGAAAGGTACAGCAAAGGGAATATAGTCAATGGTACCATAACAGTGTTGCCTGGTGACAGATGGTAGCTACACTTGTGGGGAGTGTAGCGTAACGTATAGACTATAGACTTGTGGAATCACTATGTTGTACACCTGAAACTAATGTAACATTGTGTGCCAACTATACTTAAAAAAATAATAATAACTTAGAGTAGAACTGAACTAGCCAGAAGGCTGTAGGGCCTTTTAAGATTTTATTCTCTCTGGGAAATATACCTTCTTTCCCCAACTCCTTCCCACTTGGAAAATCCTAACTATTCATCAAGTTCTCTCTGTTATAGGCTGAACTGTATCCCCCCTAAAATTCATATGTTGAGGTCAGAATCCCCAGTTCCTCAAAATGTGACTATATTTCGAGATCGGGTCTTTAAAGAGGTTATTATATTCAAAGGAGGCCATTAGTTGGGCCCTAATCCAATCTGACTGGTGTCCTTAGAAGAAGAGGAAATTTGGACACAGACCAAACAGAGAGAAGACTATGTGAGGACATAGCATGAGAGAGAGTGGCCATCTGCAAGCCAAGGAGACAGCCCAGGACAAAGCAAAGCTGGTACACCTTGGCCTTGGACTTTCTAGCCTCCAGACCTGTGAGAAAATACATTTCTGTTGTTTGAGCCACCTAGTCTGTAGGATTTTGTTATGGTGGCAAACTATTACGGGTTTGCAGATTTGGAACTTAACAAGCCTCCACAATCATGTGAGCCAATTTTTAAAATTCTTTCTCTGTCTCTCAATAAATGGATGGACAGATAGGTAGATAGAGCTAGATGGGTAGATAGAGATAGATAGATAGATAGATAGATAGATAGATAGATAGATAGATAGATAGATGATAGATGATACTAGATCTCTATAGATAAATATTTAGATAAGTAGATAGATCTCTTTCATAGCTATATCTATATATATATCCTTATCCCTCTCTCTCTATTTCTATCTCTGTAAAACCCCCTTGGTGTAGGTTCTCAGGACACCTGCATGCTTCCTTCCAGCACACAGCACCCATAGCATAGAATGTTGCACTTCTGATCATGTGGTCACTATCCATCTCGCCCATCAGATGGTGACATCCTGAAGTGAGGAGCCAGCTCTGTTGTTCATTGCTCCTCCCCAAGAACCTACAATGGTAAATCAGTGTGGGACAAATACACATGGAAAACCCACAGTGGAGACATAAGTTTTTTTGTTTTGTTTTGTTTTGTTTTTACCATGTCCTTGCTCTTATAACTCCCAAGAAAATTAAAAGAACACATATTTTTATAGAGATGATCAATATAGTCACCAATATGATGAATATATTTATTATCCCTCACTTGGTTGCTTTAAATCAATATTTTACTGAGTTTATATGTTCAATGGGAGAAAATTTTTATTACGAATCCCCTATTATTATGGCTCCTTGTACCTTAGAGTCATATAGGTACATTCAATATAAATGTGAGTGGGTGAGAAATGGAACAGCCATGACTGACAACAGTGACAATAGATTTTGGGGCAAGAAGCAAGAAGGGGAAAGGGGAGTTTGCTGATTGCATTCTGTAATTCTATATTTAATATTTCCAGGAAAATAAATTCTGTCACTTCTGTGAGACTTAGCTTTGCTGCAGAGCATGACATGTTAGCCATGATTTTTTTTTCAGTATTTTTGCATCTTGGATTGCAAACTTCTGGTTCTTAAATAAAAATAGCGCCACAGTTCTTATTTGTAAAGTCACTGCGTGGAACAGGGAAAAATGCACCAGAGTAGCAATCAGTGACAAGTAGTCCAACTGTCACTAATTGTGTGTATTTTGGGGGATACCTTCCTTTTCATTACCTCTGTTTTCTCAACTCTGAAACATCTGTCATAATGAGGGGATGACTTAGGTGTTCCTAAAGACCCTTCCAACAATGGTAGCTAAGACTGAATAATCAACTCACCTGGGGGGTAAGACGTCCAAGAAGACCAGTGCCTGCCATGCCACATCTTCCAAGATTCTTCAGAAAATATCCCTCACAACTCTTTCTCTCACTTAAGTATTTTTGGGGGCGGGGGGGAAGGCCCAATTATTAAGAAATTGTACATCCCTGGTACTGTGATAGATGCGGGGGGAAATGATGATGAGCAAGAGACCCCCATCCTCCTGGAGACAGGAGATTCAGTGGGCAATTACATTACTGTGTGTTGGACGCTCTGACAACAGAAGCCCTGGGTATTACCGAATTAACATCCGGGAGCCCCTCACATAATCCTGTGTGTCGAGAATGCTTATTGGAGGGAGTGAGGTCTACTGAGACAGAGAAGATGAGTAAGAGTTGTCTGGGTAACAGAATAGGGGTGTGGGGTTGATTGGGTGGGAAGGACATATTCCAGGCCAAAATTTGCAGCCACACTGAGCTCCTCATGCCTCCTTCACTGATCTTTACTGTCTTGGTATGTTTCATCATTGCCTCCATCCAGAAGCTCTGCTCAGAAGAACTCTGTTCATTCACATCCATCCCATCCTTCAAGACTTGAGTAAAATACTATCCCTTCTTAGAAGCCTTCTCTGATGCCCCAAAGAAGAAGCCAACTCTCTTGGATGCCTGGGTGGCTCAGTTGGTTAAGCGTCTGCCTTCGGCTCAGGTCATGATTCCAGGATCAAGTCCCACATCGGGCTCGGCTCCCTGCTCAGTGGGGAGTCTGCTTCTCCCTCTCCCTCTGCCCCTCCTCCCTGCTAGTGCATGCTCTCTCTCTCTCAAATAAATAAATAAAATATTTTTAAAAAAAAGAAAAAAAAAACAGCTTTCTCTGTAATCACTTGAACATCCAGAGACAGCCTGAAAGACCATTCCTCCATTACAACCCCAGTGATGGGTCACCTTATGCAAGCCATATAAAACTGGGCCCCACGAGGCATAAACGTGCATTCAGGAAAATAATAGTACTGGAAAAGGACACTGACAATGATCTATATCATCAGTACACACTCTTGAGAAGGTACAAAATGAAGGGAACCACACAGACTATAGCAATTCCTTTATTATTTTTAAAATTCTCTTTTCTTCTATTTCTCGTGTTCAGTACTTCCCACACCAACCAGTTTCTACCAAAAATATATCCAGTTTGGCTCTTCAACCTCTCTGGTCACTTTTCTCTGCTTCACTAAAGTCACTCTCCCTCCAGGGCGCCTGGGTGGCTTAGTCGTTAAGCATCTGCCTTCGACTCAGGTCATGATCCCAGGGTCCTGGAATCTAGCCCCGCATCGGGCTCCCTGCTCTGCGGGAAGCCTGCTTCTCCCTCTCCCATTCCCCCTGCTTGTGTTCCCTCTCTCACTGTGTCTCTCTCTCTGTCAAATAAATAAATAAAATCTTTAAAATAAATAAATAAAAAAGTCACTCTCCTTTTTGGCATAATAATGGGGGGATGAGGGAAAAGGGGTGATAATATACATGCATTTTTTCCTATCACACTAATACGAGAATTTGTGCGATTAAAGTCTTATCTTCCTTCCCAGGCCTGTGATTAATGTTGAAGCAGAGGGTTTTCCAGTCTGATTTTTAAAACTTCTACCAACAAAGTTCCCTCCAAAACAAGAATGTTCTTTCCCAGGGAGGAGCGTATCCCTTTCTAATCTCCAATTTTTCCCCATTATTATTCAATAAATTACTTAGCATTTATTGAATATGAACTTTGAGAAAGTCCAGTACCTTCTTGCTCAAGTTCAGAGGGCCTGTGGTTTTCTCCATGTGATATTGTGATTTATAATAAGAAATATGTATTTGGTCTTTGACCTGCTCCTGGCACAGAGCTCCTAAAACCATTGGAATTTCTTAAGTGATGAGAGCCATAGAAGTGTCTTTTCTTAGGTTAGCCAGTGACTTTCAGAAAGCCCTCAAGTCACCTAAATTTGGAGCTGGTTATCCAAAGAATTTTTAGTCCCATTCCCTCCCTCTACCCCCATCTTAGGGGAGGGGAGAGGGGCTGGAAATTGAGTTCAATCCTCAGGGGGCAATGATTTAATCAATCATTCCTGTGTAATGAAGCTTCCATAAAAAATCAAAATGACAGGAGTTGGGGAGAATGATACACTTGGAGAGAGCATGGAAGCACCTTTCCCCATACCTTGCCTTACGCATCCCTTCCATCTGGTTGTTCTCGAGTTATATCCTTTTATCCTAAACCAGTAACCTAGTAAGTAAAATGTTTCCCTGTGCTCCCTGAGCCACTCTGGCAAATTTATCAAACCCAAGGTAGGGGTTGTCAGACCCTCCAATCTATGGGCAGCCAGTCAGAAGCACTGGTGACAACCTGGTCTTACAATTGGCATCTGAAGTGGGGGTGGGGGGGGCGGGGAATCTTGTAGGACTGAGCTCTTACCCTGTGGGATCTGATCCGATCTCCCAGTAGATAGTGTCAGAACTGAGTTGAATTGTAGGACACCCAGCTTGGTGGGGTGGGGAAAACTTTCACACACTGGCGACCAGAATCAGAATCATTAGTCACCAAATATAAAATTAAAATTTCAGAGGAGGTTACCTTAAGACAGGCCTTCATCCATGCTTTTTAATCTCCATAGTATGCTACAGAATTGCTGAGAAAGAGGAGCTAATGAGGTCAAACTCTGTATAAAGTCCAGTTAGTTTTGCATAAGAGGAGAGCCATCTCGTCAACATTAGTCTGCATCTTTGGATACTGCTAGATGTCTAACAAATTCAGGCCACTGATCAGGGCAAAATCAGAAAAGAATTAGTAAAAGCCTTTAAAAAAGTAAAAAAAAAAAAAAAAAAGAAAAGGGGGGGTGCCTGGGTGGCTCAGTTGGTTAAGCGACTGCCTTCGGCTCAGGTCATGATCCTGGAGTCCCGGGATGGAGTCCCTCATCAGGCTCCCTGCTCAGCGGGGAGTCTGCTTCTCCCTCTGACCCTCTTCCCTCTTGTGCTCTCTGTCTCTCATTCTCTCTTCCTCAAATAAATAAATAAAATCTTTAAAAAAAAAGTCAAAAAAAAGTCCGCACCTCTGAAGAAACAGCCCAGCAGGAGGCCTCATGGTGGGCAAGTCAACAGACCATTTTTGTACACAAAGCAGAGCACTTTTCTGATTCAGGATCTCAGAACTTCCCAGAAGGGGCCAAATATCAGGACCATGAATAAAGCTACTACATAAACACAGGAAAAACTGTTGACCCATCGTTTAAGAAGGAGTTAAAGGTATTTCCTTGAGAATTAAGCAAACAATAAATCTTCTCATTCACGAGAATGACCCATGTTCTCTCACCCTTGCCTTTTATGCAATTTTTCTCATCCAGCATAAAAAGAATTATCAAAACTTATGCTAGAAATATTATTAAGAGCTGGCCTGCCTGTTTCAAAATTGATCCCATGAGGAATCTCCACAGCAATTCAGGATAGGCTATGAATGTGATTGGATTAATTAGAACACATCAGAAAAATTTCAAGTGAGGGAAATAAAATTCTGATGGAAATTATTCCCAGGAATGCTCTTAATATATCAGAGTTACCATATGAGTATTGAGATAGTGTGATAATTCACTAAATGGCCTGAAAGTATCTTAGTAAATTGGTACCTGGCTATAAACACATATAATCTATTCATTATTTAATTCTCAAATACCTATTTAGGGTGTAATATGAGTTGACAGAGTTTAGGTGTCAGGAACACGGTGGTGAACAAGCAGACAAAATCCTCTCCTCATGGTCATGCATTCTAGAGAGAGATAGGAAATACTTTCATACTGTCAAGATGGTAATAAGAGGTGTGAAGAAAAACAAAGCAGGGTAAGAAGATAGGGAGGTGTGAGCAGTAGAGCAAATAGTTATTTTAGATAGGATAGTCCAAGAGTTCTCTAAGGAAGTTTCATTTCAACAGAGACCTGAATAATAGGTGACAGGCTATGAGAGATCTGAAGAAAATGTCCCGGATGAATGCAAAAGTGGCAATGAGCTTAGGGATATAGAGTGATATCATGAGAAAGGATGACTAAAACAGATGTTAAGGAGAAAAAAAAAAAAAACCTTTGGAAGGAAGGGATGCAAAGATTGGATGGGTTACCAATGAGGGTGTTGCATTCCCCCCCGAACAGTAAAGATACGACTATGGGAGAGACCTACTGAGCCGTTCACACTGTCAGTGCATGGAATGTGGAGTGTCTCAGACATTAATAGACAACAGCATAAAAAGGGAGTAGTAGTGAAGAGTCGGACAGCATGCATCGCAAAGCAACTGGTGTTTAGGGAAGAGGAGAGAGGAAATGATCTAGAAAGAGCAACGAGGAAGAAAAGGAAATGAACTATCTCCAGGCTCCGGTCCAAGATTATGGGAAGCAATGTCCTCAAAGGGTAGCCAGGTCTCTGAGCACAATGCTGAAGAAAATGTTCAAAGAACAGGATACAGGATATTTTGTTGATGATCACGAGGCTCATATGCCACAGTTTTGGGGGTTGAAGGAGCAGTGGCAATCAAAACAAATTTGGGGCTTTACTGAGTCACGTTTCATTTGGGGGCAGTCAGAGCTACAGATGGGTCAGGATCCCGTAACTTTCTATCTCAGGATAATGCAAAAGACTAGAGTGGGTCATAATAAAGAACCACTGAGACAGTATGCTAAAAAGATGAAGCATTCCAATTTTCTGCATTTTCCTCATTACCCCTAAGCACTACATTTGATCGACATCCAGCTTTATAAGGTACTCTAACATAAGTTTTAGAGGTTGACATGTTATCTAGAAGGACACTGAGATTTCAGAGAGCAGCTGCACTTCCAATTGATAGAAATTTGGGGAGCTGAGAGATAAAACTGACTTCCCATACCCCAATAGCACACTTCTAAGTGGCCAAGAGAACTTCTCCAAGATGCCTTACGTCTCAATGCCAAGGGTGTGTCACCCATATGCACTGACTTTTCTATTTTGGTGAACAGAAGGGGGAAATGACACCATCAGATAAGATAACATGATGAATGTTCTCAGACTGTACTTGTACTTTGTGAATCCTGGAGCTCTAAAAGTTCCTTGACTTCACTGGAGCCTGAGAAATCAGTTGGAACTCAAGCTGGGTATGTAATGTAGATGGGTCAAGCCTCTCCCTCGCTCAGTGCCTCAAATACATTGTTCAAACCGCTAGCTTAAATTACAAAGTGAGTTGGCTCCTCCGAGCTCACGAGGTTCATTCTTCTCCTTTAAACTTCAAAAATAGTTATTGACAGTGTGTGAGGAGCCTGGCTCCTTATCACCGATTGTTTCATTAAGGGACTCCATCCCTCACAGTTGAGTGGGCTGAACTTCTGCTGCAGTTAGGAAAATAAGGACAGAGAGCAGAACAAACAGAGGGAAAAGAAAATAGAAATAAAGAAACGAATCAATACACCAGCAAAGTAAGGAGGAGGGGTGGGGAGAAAAGCCTAATGAGAGAACACCAGGGGTAGTTTTATAAAGCAGGCAGTGCCTTCCTTGACATTCAAGTAATGATTCACTCCGTGTTGCAGCTCATTGTGCTTCTATCGAATTATGAGGCTTAGTTCTGAGCACCGCTAGAAAGGATCCATTAGCGAAGAACACATGAACCAGAGAGGGGACCTACTCAGCTTTCTCCTTCTGCTTATTGAAATCTGCTAATTCACTCTCAGGAAGAACGGAAAGAGCAACCAATGTCATTTCATAGATAATCTAAGGATAGTTTTTTGGTTAACTATGACAGATTTGTGCCATGATATCCTAATTTCTGGCTCTCCCGAAACAATTTCAATACATGTAGGTAGAATGCCTTCTTAGATGGTAAATGGCATTTTCTCCCTGCTTTTCCCACCATTCCCTCTGCCCATTCAAGTGTTCTTGCCACTAGTACAGGTTTTGCCAAGGATTTCTGGAAAGGACCGTGGAATGGAGAATGGAACGTCTCAGCAGTAACCGGTATGGAGAGAAAATTCAAGGAGGGCTTATAATGACTTAGGACCTCCTAGAACAGACATTGGCACAAGCCTTGGGAGCTAGGGGATCTTAATGTGGGCTTGAATTTCCTGGCACCTTGGAAACACAGAAGTTCAGAGTTAAATTGTGTTGATTTATTGTAAATAAAGAAATGCATCTTTTGAGTGTGTGTCCTGAGACCCATACCTAATATACATATCAGCCTCTCTGCAAATGTATATATGCGCACACCCCCTCCACACACACACACCTACGTTTGTATCATATCATAGAGAAGTGTCCTGAAACCATAGACACCAAACTATTGCAGGCTGCTTTTGAGGTTTGATGTAAGTATGCAAGGGCAAGAAAAGGAAAGGGTCTGATTGTTATTTATTTATTTATTATTTAGCTATTTATTTCTTTATTTTTTTAGAGAGAGCACGTGCAACAGTGGGGGCGGGGAAGTGGGGAGGGATGCAGAGGAAGAGGGAGAGAGAGAATCTTAAGCAGGTTCCACACCCAGTGTGGAGCCAACCCAGGACTCAATCTCATGACCCTGAGATCATGACCCTTAACCGACTGAGCCACCCAGGCACTTCAGGGTGTGATTGCTTTTAAAGAGAGAAAAAGACCCAAGAATGTGTCAGATACTCGTTTTCATTTACAGTCCGATGGGTTCTCTAACTAGCATGAACTTTCCGGCAGTTCCTAGGACAAAGTGTTGGACTTCTCAGGAAGCAAGCATGGTCGCAGACCAATAAGGTGAACTAGCAAATGGTCACTCTCGACTCACCTACTTGAGGAAGGGAGGCCTCTGTGTCTTCCTTCCTCCTCTCACTGTTTCCTTGGTCCTTCTCTCCCCTCTTCCATTCTATTTTACAGCCGTATGGGGGTATAGCTGAAAGACAAGTGTACATACTCGATGTGTACAATTTGATGATTTCAAACATGTAAACACCCATGATACCATCACCACAATCAAGATAATAAGACATTTCCAGCCCCTCTCAGACTTTCTTTGTCCCCCGTTGTTTTTTGTTGTTGTCATTGTTGTTTTGTGGTAAGAACTCTTCATATGAGATCTATCCTCTTAACAAATTTCAAGTACATAAATACTTGTATTATTAAATGTGGGCCTCACGTTGTCCTGCAGACCTCTAGATTTACTCATCTAGCATAACTGAAACTTTCCTTAAAATAATTCCGTGCAATTCCAGTAACCACTCCAGTTGGTTGACCAATATTTTAAAACATAAACACCAACAAGGAAACAACAAATTTCATACTGAGGAAGGCCAGCATGGGCTGGACAACATGAAAGGCACAGGGCACACAGAGGCAAACAGGCTGATTCAGTTACATGTCTCATTCTGATGGAGATCATATAATACCAGCAAGTCTGGATTAAAAATTCTAAGTTTGAAATAAGAAACTTCTAGAACAAAACATGTGCTTATCATAATTTGAAGAATTTTGCTTCCATGAAGGGAAAAAGTAGGTCGATGTCCACATTGGACATGTTCATCTATTTTTGCCACAAGAAATTTTGCCTTTCATGCCCCAATTGATGTACTCATGGCCTCTGTTCATGTCCCAACCACAGAGGCAGCTCTATGCTGTTACATGAGGGTAGCTATGGACCAGGATGGGGGCTGGCTGGTGACCTAAGTAGCCTGACTGAAAGAAAAGCAGAGTGGACATTCAGATTCTTTCCATTAAAAGTCTTTCCAAAAAGACTTTTCTTTTGGAAAGAAAAGATTCTTTCCAAAAAAGGGGGGCACCTGGGTGGCTCAGTCGGTTGAGTGTCCGACTCTTGATTTTGGCTCAGGTCATGATCTCAGGGTCGTGGGATTGAGCCCAGTCTTGGGCTCTGCACTCAGCACAGAGTCTGCCTGAGATTCTCTCTCTCCTTCTCCCTCTGCCCCTCCCCATCTCACACTCTAAATAATAAATAAATAAATAAAATCAATCTTTAAAATAAAACAAAACAAAACAAAAAAACCCACTTTACCAGGAGGTAACAGAATAGAGAGAGGCAACCTTGGAGTGGGGCTGAATCACACTTAGAGCAGAGCACTGGAGTGAAGAGCCTTCAGTCTGGCAGTTAAGAGCTCCAACTTTGCCACCAGGCAGCATTTCTTTCAAATGCAGAGGCCAAGTTGCCTTGGTCAGAAGATTCTCTAAGCTCTATCTGTTCTGATGTAGCAAAGAAACACCAACTGAAAGTCAACCAAAAAGAAAGCAAAATATGCATATTGCATTTTCACACAGAGCAGGCTGGACTTCAGTCCAGAAAATTCTCATCTCCATTTATCAGAATTCAGGAAAAATGTGTAAGAACCACTTCTGAGGTAAATACGCTGGTGGCAAAATAGCCAGGGGACTATGCTAGTTCATTGTTTTTCCTTTAAAATTGAAAGAACAATAGATATATGACATAATGAAAGACTCTAATTCGGTTTATACTATTTATAAGAACCTGAATCAATAAAACAGTTGTTGCTCTTGTTTTCATTTGAAAAGCATTTATAAAGCACCTACTAGTGTCAGGCACTTACTGTGTGTTAAGGCTTAATGCACATTCACATTTAATTCTCATAACCATACCATTAAAGAGACACAATTATTTTCTCCATTTTATAGATGGAAATGCAAAGACACAGGTTACAAAATCAGCCCAAGGTCACACAGCTAATAAATGCCAGAGCTGGGATTCAAACTTGGGTCTGGAACCAAACTTTTTTTTTTTTTTTTTAAGATTTCACTTATTTATTTTGAGAGAGAGAGAGACCATGAGCGGGGAGAGGGGCAGAGGGACAGAGAGAGAATCTCAAGCAGACTCCCTGATGAGCACAGAGCCAGAGAAGGGGCACGATCCCATGACCACGAGATCATGACCTGAGCCGAAATCAAGAGTCAGATGCTTAACTGACTGAGCCACGCAGGCACCCCGGAATCAAACTTTTAACTGGTAGCCTTTGCAGCCCCTTTGCTGTATGAGAGACAGGGTCATCTTCCTGTATGTCTTCTGAGGGTAAAGACAAATAACATCAACAACAATTTAGAGCATTTCTTTTGGTAAGGATGAGGCACCCAACAGTTATTGCAGGCTGGGAATCTGTTCTTTGTGGAAATCTTCTGAATTAGATCATGGTGTGTTATTAAACTCTGGCCAGGATGCTAGTACCCCTCTTGTAAATTGACAAGCTGATATCCCAAGATTCTCTGCTCCCAGACTCTGCTTTTCTATTCGTGTTCCAGAGCCGGCATTAGCAGATTCAGGAAGGGGTCCGTTGTTCAGTTTTAAAAAAGATTTCAAACTTCTACTTAAATCTTCCAGCTTTAAATCATTTTTCTTTTATTCATTCTTCTGAGGTTTCTGAGGGATTGCCAATACTTGACTCTGCTTTGACAAAGCTATCCTTGGCTATCAGATTAGATAAGATGATGAATTGTACTTAAGATTCCACATAAGTTAAAAGCCCAGGAGTTTTAGTGGAAAACTTTCTCAAACACAGTTAAATCTCACAGCTTGCAAAGAATGGAGGGGGTTGGGTTGCCCGATAAAATAATCCAGGTCATTGATGTTGCTGCTCGGATTACTGAAACCTGGCAAACAGGGAGATTTTCTACATTTTCCCCCCAAATAAGCCTCCACAGCCAGCAGAAATCCCCTAGGTCATGGGAGGAAAACATTGCACTTTAAATGGAAAACAATATCGAGATTATGACCAGGGATAAAATTTTCATACTTCATAGACTCTAAATGTGTATGTTTCACATTTCTGAAATTGGGTGCATATCATCATCACACAGGTGGTGGTCATGACGTAGTTGTCATTGTGCGCTCAGGGGCATCCAGGTGTGGAGACCCAGTAGCAACTGGCTCATAAGAAAATCATAAAAAGACAACATTAGACTTCCTTAAGCAAAATGTTGATCACCTAGACTCTTTGCGGCCTCACCAACCCAGATGAAACACTACTCAAGTGAAGATGTTTCAGGAATATTCTCATGAAGTTATTTCACTTAGACTTTCCTTTCTATGGGTAATAAATGAGTGTAAAAGAAATCTTTCAATAGGTCAAACGTGAAAGTTCTGAGTGCTCCCGTTTCGTGGACACTGGTTTTCTTCATTGTTCTCAATTCCACATAAAATAACAATCTGACTTCAGTCAATGGTGTCTTAGAGTCAATGAAGCATGATAATGATCAGTAGTATAACACAACGCTCATGAACTCTGGTTTTGACGTCAGATAACCTGAGGACAAAAATTGAGCTTGACAATAGTTTCTTTTGGTTGATTTTCTCAAATTACTGTCTTCTCAATACCTCAGGAACTCCTCTAGAAAATGAAGGTGCCCATTACACAATAAGGACGACTGAGGGAGAGGATGCATGGAAGACAATTAGCAGAGAGCACACGAGCATTTAACCTATGAACAGCTCTTGATCTTGATCTGCTTTGGCAAAGGACTTACAGCACCCCCGCTTTTTGCCTTTTCCCTTGGGAGCAGGAGGCTCTAAAAGAATTGTGATTGGCTTCCTTACCAGTTCTGCAAAACTATTTAGAGAAAAGTAAAATTGACTAATAAAACTCACCGCCAAGTTGAGCAGTGTGACCTTTCGTCGTGACTCTGGAATATATCTTTGCAGCCACAGAAGGCCAGATGAGGGCACCTGGAAGTGGATAGGAGAGTAGTCAGCTTATCATAAGATGAACATTAACCAACGGGAAGCTAGAGACGGGGGGATGTCAGACAGACAATTTCCCCCTCTTTTCACCATTCTGGGGTTCTTTCTTAGAGCCCTTCTGGAAAAGTCCAGTGTGCCAAGCAAATCTACTCACTGAGGGACCTGCTGTGTTAGCCTGTGGCTCACTGGGATGTGGCCAGGCCAGGAACACATCCTCCCAAATGCTTTGCATTACTTCCTTTTTCTTCACCTTTACCACTGTAGACTTGCACCACCCAAATCAAATGTCAAATCCTTGATATTTAATCAAATATTAAAGCATTGTCTCATGTCTGCTTTCCAGAGTACTCAGCACATTCTCATGACCCATGTGTGTGTTCTGATGCAGAGTTCATGGGGAGCCCTGGGAAAGTTGTTCTGACATAGTTCTAGAATCAGACAACGTGGTTTAGGCAAAGGCTGATGCAGTCGTGGAGTCCGGTGTCCTAGCTGCAGCCTTGGCTCTAGTTCTCTTTAACTGTGTGACCTTTCACCTCTCTCAGAGGTCTCATGGAAATCATATTACCTGCCTTCCTTATCTTGAAATGCCATCATCAGGATCAGGAGAGATAAGGTCTGAGAAAGTAATGTGTAAGCCATAAAGCAGCACACAAATGGTAATTATCACTACCAAACATGAATTTGGTCCAATGAATTCTGTTGCCCTTTTCAGTCAATACAAGATCAGTGTTAAAAATGTTATAAAATTGGAAAACTTCAGGTAGTTCATTGTGTTAGTTTCCTAGGACTGCCGTAATAAAGCACCATAAACCAACAGAAATTAAAACAACAGAAATTTATTCTAAGACAGTTCTGTAGGCTAGAAGTCCAAAATCAAGAAGCCCAGCAAGACCATGATCCCTCCAAAGGCTAGAATCCTTCCCTGTTTCTTCTAGCTTTTGGTCACCCCAGGAGTTCCTTGGCTGTGGCACCATAACTCCCTCCTCTGCCTCCATCTGTCTATGGCCATCATCTCTTTGTGTGTCTCTGAGCCTCCAACTCTCTCTTCTTGTAAGGAAACCCATCATTGGATTTAGGGTCCACCCTAATCCTCTATGACCTCCTCTTAATATAAATTACATCTGCAAAGATTCTGTTTCTAAATAAAGTCACGTTCACAAGTACCTGGGGTTAGGACTTCGACATGTCTTTTTGAGTGATATAATTCAATCTAAAATAGTCATGTCAACTCTTAAAAATATATATACATGTTTGGAGCACTGGGTGTCATATGCAAACAATGAATCACGGAACACTACATCAAAAACTAATGATGTAATGTATGGTGATTAGCATAACATAATAAAAAATATATATACATATATACATGTATATGTATATACAGTACTATGATCTATGAAGTTAGCAACACGAAGAGAAGTATAATTCTTATCAATAAACAAAATAAATAGCTCTTAGAAATCTCTCCCCAGGATCCATGTTCAAATTTCCACTTTTTAAACTCAAAGTTTCCTGTCTCACATATATCACAGCTTAGCCATACAGCAGCCATTTAAATCTGTGCCATGAAACCATCCTTTAAAGAAGGCTTTCAGAATTCCAATAACTGAATCATCTTGGCTAAGGAAAAGAAGAAAAAATGGAGAAAGGAACTCACACTTCTTGAACACTTACCATTACTCAAAGTTACCATAATTCTTTCATTTAATCATCGGAACCAACCTGTAAGGGAAATGCTGTGTTTTTTGTTTGTTCTATAGATAAACAAACCGAAGCTCCAAAGAGTAAAGTATCATGTCTAAAGACTCATAGTAAATGGGAGAATATAAGACGCAAACTCTGGCATTCTGAATCAAAATCTCATTATAACTTTTCTTATTGTCAGTTTAATTCTAGAGTAAATATTGTGTGGAATAATTGTCCCATTTCTTTAGCAACTAAGCAACATCAAAGATATAATCTGAACAGGGAAGCGCAGTCCCCCAATCTCTCTATACTTTAGTGCCCAAGTTTTATAGTTGAGGAATCTCTCAGTTAGGACTCTTCTCCTATGTGCTGAATCTGAATGGCCCATTATACCTACCTCCCATTTCAGTGCTTGGTAGTTCATTCATTCATTCAATGAATATTATTAGACATCTACTATATTCTATGTGTAGGGTTCCAATGGTGACTAATACAAGTCCTTACAAAGCTTATAGTTTCATGGTAGCTAAAATGCTGGTCCTAGAAATCAAACCAGTGTTTCACTTTGTACCAAGAATGAACATAGTTTTGGTCATATCAACCTAATACTCAAACAAACGGAAGGAGAAAAAAGTAACATGCACATACCCACTGTCCACAGAATGCTCCTTGGCTCACAGCCAAGTAAATGATATTAAGAGAGAGACAGACAGACAGACAAAGAGGGTGCTTGAGAAGGAAAAAGAAGGAGAGAGAGGGAAGGAGAAAGAGGAAAAGAAGAAGGAAGAGAGAGAGACAGAAGCTAAAGAATGGAGAAACTACAAAAAAAACAAAAAGCATAGAGGGGATAAAAAAGACTATCCATACAGGTAACTGATGGTTGAAAACTTCCTTTTTCATATCATAGGGATGGTTGAAAAGAAGACTCTTGCTTCTAAATGCACAAATACTGACCCGTGTCAATAATTCATATCAGAATATAGGCTCACAGAGCCTCCAGACTTCTGCATAAAATTGGAGATACTGGAGGTAGGAAAAGGTACAGTCTAATTAAAAATGGTAGACGGGGCACCTGGGTGGCTTGGTTGGTTAAGCATCAGACTCTTGATCTCAGCTCAGGTCTAGATCTCAAGGTTGTGAGTTCAACCCCCACATTGGGCTCCACGCCAGGCACAGAGCCTACTTAAAACAAATAAATAAACAAACAAACAAGCAAAGGGGTGGAAGCCAGCTAGGCTGAGTTGGGGAGGAGTAAGGTGGGGTTAACCTCTGAAGCACCAGGGAGAGAGAGAGCCCTCACTGATGTCAGAGAACTGGGGACAGGTGAGAAGTAGGGGGTCTGAGGCACCTCAGTTTAGTGTTTTTTCTTCCTATAGATTCCTAACTTAGTGGCACCTTTGAGATCTTTCTTTCCCCTCTGTCTTCTGAAACTCATGATTTTCAGTGTAATTCATTTGTCATCAAGACAGATTAAGCATATCTGCAGTCAGCCAAGAAGAAACATAGCAATGGCCCAATTGTATCTGCGTCTGGATTTTACTAGCCCTATGCGGTTCTCAAACGTGATCAAGGTCAGAATAAGTTCCCATCATGAATATGTATGTGTGAATGTATGTATAAGAAGGGAAAGGAAAAAACCCCATCAAATGCTCGACGACAAGGTACTGGTTAAATAAATGAGGGCCATGGAATACTATGCAGCAATTTTTTAAAAACTGAAGCAGAACTACATGGTCATGGAAGGATGTATGACATTTACCATCAAATGAACCAAAGCAAGTTACTGAGCCATGGTATTTCCTGATGCCACTTGTATGACACACTTCTTACACAGTGGAACAATACATAAGAAACCATTAGCATTTCCAGTTTGGAAAAGTAAATAAGCAGGAAATTTTTGTTTTTGTTTTTTGTTCAGTCCTTAAAAGAAGTTAAAAGGCATCATTTTTCTAATTAAACCAAACAAATAAAAAGCAACGTCTGCAACAGAAGTTCTCCCAGTAAGCGCGGCAAAAGATGGCGCATTTCTGGGAATCTGATTTCGAGCTCTGCTTCTGGTAATGAGTATCAGACGTTCCCCGTCAAAGCAATCTCCTTTGCAGGGAAGTTACTCCCTGATCATCTGTTACCTCCTACTTCTCCTGATTTCTCTCCCCACTTCCCATCATGGCTTACAGACTCCGGCCCATTTGGGCGCGGTTTCCTCTTTGCACCTGCGCTCCCGCCTGTCCTACCTTGATGCCTTCCACCAACTCATTGGCCTGACTAAGTGCGGACATCATCACCCCAAAGCGGCCGGAACACCCTCCTATGTATTCCCAACACACCTGCTGCAGTCTCCCCCATTCCAGGGTCCTGGTCTGCTCCCCCGCTGAACTCAGCTCCCACAGGCTGGCAACTGTGGCTGACCAAACTTTGCGCCTGGTCTTGGGTACGCTTTTGTAAAAGCACTCTTTCACTAAATATTGACACTGTGTCCCAGCCACCTTCCCTATAAAATGAGGAGGCTGAATTATGTTTGGTTCAATTCAGCAAGTGTATACCAACACCTACTCCATCCTGGCGTGGCTCTAGAAAGGACAGAAACATGGGTTTGGCCTTCTAGTGGGAAGGATGGTCTAATGTCCCCCAAAATGCAGTCTTCTGGTTCTCAGGACCAGAATTTAAACAATTTGAGTTCAATTTTTGGCTCTGCCCTGACTTGCTGAATGATCCTAGGAATACTGTTCTACCTACACGGGAAAGTTCCTGGCAAGGAACCACACTGAATAAGGCACCCTGACCTCACCAAGGTGTGGAGGAGGGGACTGGTGTTTTCCCTGATATACAATATGCTGTGATAGGGTCTCCTGGCCTCTAATCATGCAATCTGCATAATTTATCCTTTTAAAATGAGCCACAATCCCCAGAGAGTGCTTGCCTATTGATATCAAATGTAAGAGGGTATTTTTAAGGACACAGCAGCATCGCTGCTATACATTAACCTACACAAAATCAATCCATTTCCAAGTTAAGCACGGCCCTAAAAATTCACTAATGGAGCTCAGTGTAGTTTGTTCATGAGATGTGCAGTCAGGAATCATGCATAATGTAATAGTGCAAATGCTAAAAGCAGCTCCCACAAACTAATTTAATCTTGGTTTAATGGACATAGGAGAACTGATCTTCAAAAGAGACTGCCAATGAGATTGTTGGGGACCTCTCAGCAGCACGAGAGAAAGCTCCAATATTAGCTTTTGGTTAGTTCCCCCTTTCAACTAGTGCCTATTAAAGGCAATCCAATATCGTCATTGAAATTATAAATAACTTGTGTCAACTTTCATGGACTATATAATATAGATCTCTCCATGCATTTGCATAGATTTGGGGGATTGAAATTTTGCTGCCAATACCTTTTGGTTCATGTGCATCTACCCCAGGCAAGGGAATCTTTTACACTCTGGAAGATCAGAAAGCTAAGCAGTATCCACAGCCCCCAGGCCATGCCAGAGAGATAGTGTCTGAATAAAGATCTAGGATATGGAAGCCTGTATACAATCAAAGGGATCAGAATCATACTGCTGTAGCTTGTCTCCCAGGGACCTCCAAAGCCTCTAAACATGCACCTCCCACCTGACACGATTAGAGGAAGAAGAACATTTGCCTCCTCAAAGACATGTGCGCGTGCTTGCGTATACACACACACACAGAAAGACTCCCTCACTGGTGTGAGCCGGGTTTATATCAGATGATCTCACATCATATCTAGCTAAATAAATTGTAAAATATCCAAATTTAGGACCTTTCCAGTGAATCTAGTTCAAGTCATATATTTTGTTTTAGATGAATGTTTCAAATTGACTTTGGACTTTTCGAGTGGGATGAAGAAGAACGCATCACAAAAGCAGCTTTGGTGGGTAGACAGAATAAATTGTGTGCAGGTGAAAGAGTGATAGCAGAGAACAGGACTTGGAAATGGGAGGGAGACAGAGAGAGGAGGAGCTGATAATGCAATATTACAAGTCAAGGGAAAGTTGATGAAACAAATAGAGGTTAAATAATGTTATCTAGATTTAGAGAGGCAACCAATGAATGTATTAATATAAATTTCAAACACTGGGAGGAGGAAACAAAGGGGAGTGGTCGATACGGGTGAGCTTACTCCTCATTTTCCATAGCAAGAGTTAATAGATATTGACTGAGTGATAAATTAAGAAATGAAGTTAGGAAATAGTTATCAAAAGAACAACAACAACAACAACAAAAACCAAACCCAGAAGCATTAAATAGATTTTGCCTTTAGAATGGGAGGTGGTAAGGGTGCTTTCCTTGTGATTCTGCATTATTTCATTTGTTACAATGCATACACTATAATTTGAGTTAAAAAATTTTCAGTAGGTGCTTCTGGAAAGCTGTGCCGAGAGTAGGGAAGGATTGAGCAAGGCAATGCTGCTTTTCCTCAGAAGCAGCCAGACCATTTGTGTAAAATCATGAGTACGTGTAGTGTGACACATTCTTATTTCTACGTGCAATCGTAAAACAATTGAGAATTTGTACAGTAAACTGTGAATACCTCTAGAGCAACAGTGTCCAAAATACTTACTATGATAATAGACAGGATCTAGTTCTGCATTGTTTAATACAGTAGCCACTAACCACACATGACAGTTGAGCACTTGAAATATGGCACTGGGTTTTCATTCTCCTTCATTTTAATTAAATAAATGTAAATGTCAACATGTAGCTAGTGAATACCAGATTGGGTAGCACAACTAGAGAATCATATGGAGGTGTGAAAGACTTTTTTTTTATTACTTTCTATATTTCTGTATTATTTGAAATTCTTGCAATAGGAATATGATACTTTCATGATTTAAAAACCTCAAAACTTTTCAGTTTGAAACAAAAATGAAAAGCAAGCAAAAGGAAATAGCCATAAAGAGATGCACTGGCAAAAAAAAAAAAAAAGAAAGAAAAAAAGAATCCTACAAAATGGATTAAAATATTCTGAGAAAAACAGCTAAATAGATAGATGAATACATATTCTTTGGGACGACTTCCACCTCTGAACTTTCACATGAGCCTCCAGAGCAAATATCCTTGCATCATCTTCTTATTCGGTAAGCACTTAGGTTTCAATTCTCTCTGGTCGGCTAAGTTAATTATTACTCTTTGTTCTGCTTTCAATCTTTCAAAAATGGCTTGACATCTCTCCTCTGTGGATGCTCCGCTCCCATTCTTTGTCTCTGCTGGTAGAGATCTAGATCCAGATAGATAGATAGATATGTAGGTTTTATTCCTTTTCTCTCCTGTGAACGATTGTGTAAATACACATGCGTTCTATTTGCCGTATTTACTCTGACCCATGGGGAAGAAATCAACCAAGAATTAGCGGCAATATGATCTAGATCATCTAATCCCTGATCTGATCCTGTTCCATTCATCAAGCTGTTCCACCATCTGGAATCTAATTGTCTCTCAATTATCAGGCCAAACAATGACTCTGCCACTTTTTTAGCTGCAGAATTTCAATCAGTTACTTAAACTCAGTTTCTTCATCTATAAAATTGACATAATAATTGAACTGACCGCATTGGATTGCGGTGAGGATGAGAGATAGTGTAGAAAGTGCTCAGCACAGGCATGCCAAATAGAAAGTACTCCATAAATGGTAGCTGTTGTTTTAAATATAACAAAACTAAGAAATCCCTGCCCTGATTGTACAAGGCAAGGGATTTCTAGTCTTCTAGCTCTTAAGCTATTTATCCATCTCTTTTCTTTTGAGGCACATCAAGCCAATTAGAGGTACAATTACTTTTAAAGAAATGGCAGATAATACTAAGTAGATACATACTATGTTGGTAGGCAGTGTTTTTCAATGCAAAATGATTTACATAAGCAGGAAATGGCCCATTTCATGGTGCATCTCATCTCCTCATACAAAGAGTAGATACAAATGGGCTGGAAGAAATTGTGTCCATTATACATGGGGTGAGGCAATTAGAAGGGCCCCTTATTCTTGTCTAAGCTTGAAGGCCATTCCCAAAGTTTCTCCTTCTTCCTCCTCTTCTTCTTCTTTATTTTTTAGGAAATAGCTTTCTTCTTATTATAAAGGTAACAGACACATAGGAAAGAATTAAGAAAATTCAGAGTAGAAATAAATTCACTTATGATCCTACCATCTAAAACCACCTAAATATAATCTGTTAAAATTTTGATATATGAAAAACTGGAATGGATATGGACATATATGTCAATCTAAATCAGTTGAAGTCCAAATAAATGTATATAAAATATAATATGTATGCAAATATAATTAGACATGTAATTCTATCAATTATAATTCTAAGTTCTAAAAATAGAACATACAAAAAATAAAAACAAATAAAAATAGAACATAGACAATATAAAATTTTATAAAGACAAAAATAGGATCATATCGTTCATAATGATTTAAAACATCCTTTTATTTAACTATGTACTATGGATCTTCCAATGTCAGTAGGTTTATATATGTATCTTTTTTTTTTTTCCTGAAGATTCATTCTTTATTTTGATACAAAAAATAAACTTGCAACCTGCCTGTAAAGAGTGTCACTTGTTTTCATATTGTAGAGCAAACTTACAGAATAGGAATCTGTTACCAGCTCCAGGGGTATCACATATGCTTTAGAAAAAGTCATTGCTATTTGGATTCAAACCAACATCAGTGTGGAAGGAGTAACTAATTATCTCCTTCTCCTGATTTGTCCATAATTTTATGAAATCATCACTAGGAAGGCTAATAGTTGGGAGGTCACATAATTATGCCAGAGTCTGGTAAGGGTAGTGAAACCAGCCGTGTGAATCCAGTTAAACTATAAAAACATGACCTTTCATTGTCCTTCTCTCCTGTTTCTGGAGTTAGGAATAGCCCCACGGGCCAGCAATAGGCTTGAGTTATAATGTGTAGTTTCCTTCTGGTTATACTTGCAAAAGAAGCCATTGAATTCTTGAGGGTCTGACATCTAGAAAGGAGCAAGCTAGGAGGCAGACTGCTGATCTAGATTTACTTAGATGGAAAACATTTATTTGAGGAGGAGTCCAGTTGATAGTCTGTTAACATTGAAAAAAACAAACCTGTACTGTCAACAAGTTCAGTCAGCTGATCAGAATACCATCCCTAGACCTGTAAGGGACACATTGGAAGTTCTCACTGTAAAGTTGTGGCTCCATCAGCTATGATTATCTTCTTTGATTTTCATGCCCATTAATCTTTACCAGCTATAGCAGCCATGGCTTGGTAAAACCTTGCCATGAAGTCTGCGTCACTGACCTCCAGCTGCCTGACAAATTCATTATGGTCCTGCTCAGCCCAGCCTCGAGGCCACTGATCCCAAAGACATAGCTGGTGCTCAGAGATACAAGGTGGTCAGTCTGCTCCAGTCTGCTCCAGTCTGCTCCAGACACACTAAGCTGCTCCAGCCCTTCCAGCAGTGGTTGTAATTTCCTTGGCACTGCGTTAGCCACCAGATATTATAGGAAACCATCACGTTAGGGATCTGACCAACTGGTAAACCAGTGAAGAATACACTTCATCTCCTAGGAAGTGACGTAAGACATCGGGAGAGGGGAAGAGTTAGTAATACTGTCTGGTACTGAGGGTAAGGGAGAAGGGAAGGATTGTGGTATTGAAGATTAAGATGATTCCAGTGGCATCCTCCTCTTTCCTCTCACAGGGCACCCAGAGACCATCACAGAAGTGTTTGAACTCCAACTGTTGCTGTCGCTTCCATGTTTTCTGAAAACCCTCTATATATGTATTATTTTTAATTAATATAAAATTCTCATATTTACTGCATATATTTTTTATTAGTCTCCTCCTAATGGACATTTAGGTTGTTTCTTGTTGTTGTGGGTTTGTTCTGTCTGTTTTTAATGACCTTGTTTTACAAGGTCAATCTCTGAAACACTGTGACTCCCTTAACAAACTTTGTTGTGTGATGAATATCATCTTTGTGAAATCACTGGGTGAAAGATGAGCACATTTTTAAGGCTTTTGATATTTAATGCCAAAATCCTCACAAGGGCAGCGAGTTACCCTTCCCCCCACGAGGTCAATGAGAGCACCATTTCTCCATTCTCGGACCTACATTGAAAATGATCAGTCGTCTTACTTTGGCCCATCTGATGGGTGGAAAAAGAATATCTGCTGCTTCTCTCAATTTTGATTCATTTCAATTTGATTATTTTCATTATTGGGGGTGGTCATTACTATTTCTTCTTCTTTTGTGAAAGTCTTCTGCACTGTTCTCCATCTTGGGGAGGTGGAGCAAGGAATGCCCTGCACACCTCCACACCTACCTATTTCACTATTGCCTATCTTTTAAGGCTAGCCAAAGGAACTCCACATCCACGAAATCGTTTCCAGAACATCTCACTCATCTAAATTCTCAGAAGTCCTTTTGTAAAACTATCCTTGTGGCCTTACCATTTTGCCTTGTTCTATGGTTACTTATATCACCATCTTTCTTCCTCTCACTTTCTTTTCCTGTTCAGTCAACGCTGAAGAAGAGAACAGAACAGTCAGAAGAGTGCATGCCATTTAAATACATATTTATTGTGTATCTATTGGTAGCAAAGTAGATATATATAATTATAAACACCAACACTTATTGATCTATGTATAAGGCCTAGCTCTGTCATGTGCAGTAACAAAATAACACTGAATGTCAGCAGTTAAGCCCAACAAAGACATTTTTCTTACTCTTGGGGAATCTAACGTGGGACCAGTGGCCTTTCTTCGTCTTGTAACTATTCTGTCTGGAGCACACTGATTCCAAGGTTGCCTTGGCAGGGAAGGAGAAACATGGAGGAGGCACACAGGCAGTTAAATACCTAGGCTCAGAAATGACATGCACGCCTTCTATAACAGTCCATTGGCCAGAACTAGTGACTTGGTCCCCATCCAATTACAAAGAAGACTGGGAAACCAAGGGGAGCACAGGGATACTTAGTGAGCATTACCTGTCTCTGCCATAACAGGCTTCAGTGTTTCAGGAATTTCATAAGCATAAACTCGTGTGTACCTATAATCTAGGTAATTATAAGTACCTCAGTCTTCCCAGATGACAACAGGAAGTTTAGAGAAGTCAAGCAACTTACCTAGGATCACTCAGCCAGTAAGTGGTAGAGCTGGGATTTTAAACCCCATCACTGTGATTTTGAACTCTCCACTCTTAATTAGTAGCTTATTAAATTCCATTTCGTAAGCAGCATGAAGAGAAGCTTCAATTAGAACAAAATGTGTGGGGTCTTAGGCCCTCCTTAGGCCTTACCGTGGGTAAGAACAGAAATACTGTTCTTAGCTTCTCTGCCCATACTCTGTACCTACTCATAGATTGAGTGGCAAGGTCCAAACCAGACTGTGCATTTACAAAAATAAATCATGATTCTCATTCTATTAGGAAACTGTGTATTCATCTCCTGATAGCAACTAAAGTGAAAATGGCTGAGAGCAATAAAAATCCATTTTGCTATTTAGTACAGTTTGTCAGACTAGAGAAATGGGATTGAATTTCAAAGCCACAGGCAAGCTGGCTGCAATCTGTGGCTACACAGTTGATGGGTTTTTTTCTTCTTTATTTACAACTCTTTTGATAAGCCTTCAGCAAGTTACATAGGTTGTTCTAGTTGTATCTCGTTTGACTGGATTAGAATACTTGATGACAGTTTGGATAAGTTTGAGGCAGATGGTTCTTGACATTTTTCATGGCATCAGTTACAAACCATGCAAGAAACTCTTTCATCTTTTGTTTATCCTTCACTTAGAAGCCACTATAGTAGATCGTTAAACTTTCATTTTTCACAGTGCTGATTAAGGCATACTACAAGGCAGATGTTATTCTGTACCATTTTTAACAATTTACATTTAGCACCAAAGCTGGCTTCGTACTTGTTCCAGTGGGGATCAATTCACTTTTTTAAAACTTCAAGGTCAATCTCTGAAATACTGTGACTCCCTTAACAATCCAATGTTTCGTAAACTTCTCTTGGTTACAGAAGCCCTGCTACTCTTCCGTGTATGTGTGTTTGCTAGTCAACACACACATGATGATTCAATAGTTCTCTCCCTCGAGTAAGAGCATTATTCAAAAGGCAGTTCACTAAACAAAGAAAAGAGTCTTAAAAAAAAAAAATCAGAATATAACCTATCAGAATATCTTAATTTTTCTAAAGCAGTTCTAGACTCAGAAAAGGTGGACAGTCCTGAAACACAAGGTTCATTGCACCTCACAGATGCAGAACAAAGAGAAATATTTCTTTCCTTTTCCATGATTTAGTGATTTAGTAAATTATATACTATTTAGTTCAACCTAAGACAAGAGGATACAAGCATCTTTATATACAATGCAATATTGACAAATAGGCTTATTTAGCACAAATCGTGACAAAACTTGATTGTACCTTAGAAAGTCACAGCCTTTCACTTTTTCTTTCCTTCTAGAATAATTTCAAAGTAGATTCCATTTATAGACAAAAGATGATATCCTGTTCAGGAAAAAAACTGTATGGGAAATCCTGAAGACAGTCTACATAAAATATGTTCAGATATATTCCCCACTTATTGGGGAAAAATACTTGAGACAGGATTAAGAGTCATGGGAGGTGGAGTGCTATTTCTTCAAAAAGGAAACAAAACCACAAACAACATAATGACAAATGAGTAAACAATAGTATCCATGACCTTCATTCTACCACTGGCAGAACCGATGCACAAACAACTTTAAGGGCTAAATGGGACCTTGAAAAATCATTCGGTCTAGCCTTTTCACTAAAATAATAGGAAACCTAAACTCTTTCCTTCTCTTACCTACATGGGCAAGAGGCCAGAAGGATGTGCACGGCAAGTAATTCAATTTGTAGAAGTAGTGCTCCCAGAACTTTAGATCAGTCTTTGTGTTAACACAAAGTAACTCTCATGGAACAACCTGTTTGCTAATGAGCCCCATTTAACGCAGAATCTGGAAGTTCTAATAAACAAAGGAGGACTGATGAAGATTTGCATATTAGTAGGCAAGGGAATCTGAACAGGTTAAGTGCTCTTGCAAAAGTGTTTCTCGTGTGTGTGCGCGCGCGTTATGCGTGTTTAGAGGGGTAGAGAGGGAGGAGGGGGAAGAGGGAGGAGAGAGAGAATCTCAAGCTGACTCCATGCCCAGCAGAGAGCCTGACTGGGGGCTTGAGCTCATAACCCTGAGATCATGACCTGAGCCAAAATCAAGAGTTGGGTGCTTAACCAACTCAGCCACGTGCACACATTCTTTCTTTCTAGCTCTCAAATAAATAAATAAATAAAATCTTTTTTAAAAAATTAAAAAGAAAAGATAATTTTGTTATACTCACAGATTCCAGGAGGAGGGGGACCCAATGCTGGGAATAGTGGGGAGCAAGTAGGGAAGCACCAGGTCAGTCAGGAGGCAGAGAGGGGAAACTGCACACAGGAGCCTTTATTGTGGTTCTTGAGGGAAGAAATGGGTGAGGGCAAGTAAGGAGGCTTAGGATTGGCTAGTTTGCATCATTTCTGGGGTACAGGGGCTGCTAGTTCTCTACTACCTGCCTTGGGGTGATTAGGGCAGGGACATAGTGGCCTGGGTGGAGGATGAGAGCCCCATAAAGGAGGTGGTTGGGGATGGGGGCTCTGGATGGGCTGGTCTGCGTTGGCGAAGTGCACTCTCGGGGGAGCTGATTACTATCTCTGGGAAGTTACTAACCACAGGTAGTTGGATGTGTAGTCCTTCCAGGGTCAGCAAGGCCCCAGATGTTAAAGCATCAGAATACAGAAAATAAGAGACGTGGTTAACACAGGAGTATAGGTTTTTCCTGACCCCTTTGCTAAGCTAGGCCAAGGACACCGAGACGAGGGCCTCCAAGTTCCAGGTGGCGGTCAGTGACGACAGAGGGGTGGTGTGGGCTGAGCCAGGAACAGGAGGCAGAGCACATGATGTGACACCTGCTAGTACTGCCAAGAGGATGACTCGGGAGTCTATTACTTATCTATTGCTGTGCACAAATTACTCTGCGACTTAGCGGCTTAAAACAACAAACATTTACTCATCGTTTCTGAGGCTCATGAATCCTTGGTTTCATGAGCATAACTTGGTTTGGTGTCTCTGACTCAGAGTGTCTCATGAGGCAGCAATCAGGTGTTAGAGGCTGGCATTGCTGTCATCTCTGGGCTGGACTGGGCCCGGGTCTGCTGCCAAGCTCACTCAGTGGCTGTCGGCAGGCCCCAGGTCTTTGCTGGTTGTTGCCGGAGGCATCAGTTTCTTGCTCCTTGGACTGCTCCATAGAGCTACTCACAACGTGGCAGCTTGTGTCTCCCAGAGCCAAGGCTCCAAGAGAGTGCAATGGACAGTGAGAGAGCATGAAGAGGTCAAGCAAGATGGAAGCCAGAGTCTGTGACATCCAATCACTTCTGCTGGATTCTATGAGTCGGAAGTGAGTCACTAGATCCCCTTCACATTCAAGGGCAGATCACACACCAGATGTGAATACCAGCAAGTGGGGATCACTGGGGGGTCATTGTATAGGTTGCCTACCACAGGAGTGAACAGAAATTTTAAATACAAAAAACCCAAACCCCAAGCAAACAAATACAAAATCTCCTCTTCCTAACCACATAATGGAAGAAAGTAGTCATCATGCTCTACGTGGGTTATAACTATTCCCATTTTACCATTGCATCTGGGGAGAAGTAGACTACTCCCTTTAGATGATGTTGAATAGAACTAAATGCCAGCTTCCAGGTTCTATCACACGATCACTTTCAAAACAGTAAATGGAAGTTCATAGTCTGACAATTCATAATGTTCTGTGCAAAGGGCTAATTAGCATCCAACAAGATGTGTGAACTCGGTAATAATCTTAAAGACAAAAATAAGAACAAAGAGAGTTGATGCTATGGTGTTTTAGCCTTTTGGCTTGGCAAAGATTAATTGGATTGCTATCACCCAGTGTTCGGGAGCATATGGAGAAAAGACATTCCCATACCCCGGTGAAGGGAGTAAAATGGATATGAAATTTTGGCAGGCAATTTGGCAATACCCATCATAAGTTAAACATGTATAGGGCACCTGGGTGGCTCAGTCGTTAAGCGTCTGCCTTCAGCTCAGGTCATGATCTGAGCGTCCTGGGATCGAGCCCTGCATTGGGCTCTCTGCTCAGTGGGTAGCCTGCTTCTCCCTCTTTCCCTCCCTCTGCTTGTGTTCCCTCTCTCGCTGTGCCTCTCTCTGTCAAATAAATAAATAAAATTCAAAAAAAAAAAAAAAAAACTAAACATGTGCAGACCCGTTGATCCAGCAATTCAACTTCTGGAAATTCAACTCAAGGAAATCATCAGTTAGTTAAGCACACATAGGAATATATGAACAATCATTGCTATGCTATTTGAAAATAGATAAATAGATTGATACGTAAAAACAACCAGAGTGTCTACAAATGGTGGATAGGTCGGATAAATTATAGATTAGATAAAATATAAGCATTCATTACAATTGGCAACTTATATCTGTATTTATTGACGAGGAACAACCTCTGTTAAATATTGCTGGAAGAAACCAGCAGAAATAGGAAAAAGGAGACATAGTGATTCCATGCGTAATTGGAAAGTTTTATTATAAAATGTTAATTTTGAACTACAGAACACCTATGAAAGAAATTGAGGAAGACACAAAGAAGTGGAAAAACATTCCATGCTCATGGATTGGAAGAATAAAATGTCAATTTTGAAAGAAAAAACAAAACTAAAATGTTAATTTTGTTTTCTGATAGAATGTCTGGTGATTGGAACTTTTTCTTTTTGTCTGTATTTTCTCACATTTTCTACAATAAATATGCATACATTTTTTAAACAAGAACTAAACAATAGAAGTCAATTATTTTCCATGGTTTCTCCTTTAAGAATATGGTCCCTAAACCAAGAATAGCAGCTGATTTTATTTTTTTGACTTTTAAAGGAAAGGTCAACACAGTCAACATCCATTCCCAGTTTATTAAGCGTCACGGAGACAATGTTTGTAAGGAACAAAGGGCTTGGAGTGTCAAGGGTGAGCTTTCTTTTGGCCAACTGTGAAGGTCTAAGGACACTTTATGTAGCTTACCCACCATTGAAAAGCTTTTCCCACTCAAAACACATGTTTGAATCACTTGGAAGAGCACCTTTCCAAGCCATAAGATGTTGCTTAAATATTATAATAATTGTCTTGAAAAACAGTTCATTAAACCTTGTGCACTTGATTTTTCAGGCCTCGTGTATCTGGATCTTTCCTATCCCAGACTCAGCTACAAAATGGGCTTCTTCTTTCACTCTGAACCCAAGCCAAGAAGACATCTGTGCCCTCAACCCTTCCAATATATTCCATCTGCTTATTTCCTCAAGTCCAGAGCAATATGGAATTTACAATGCTGGCTTTTGTATATACCCTTAAGTCATGTTGCTTTTTTAAATGTGACTTTTCTAGAATTACAATTTTTATAAGGAAATCCCAGCACTTGAATGTTCCCATTTGGACAATAATAATTGGAAATCAGGTTGGACTCTTGCTTTAACCAGCACCGACATCAAAACTTACCTTCTCTACAAAGGTCTGTGAAATGAGCTTGCCATCAGAAGGTACTCCAGTCAAGCAATTTCCTGCTGCTAAGTTAAGCCAGCATCATCTTCTACCTAAATAGAATAGAACGGTGTCTTTGGAATGAAGGAGACATTTGTTTGACGTTCAGCTTGCCGTGCAGAGAAGACATAGGTCAGGCTGTCCTTTTGACAAATCGGCCTTAAAGAACAAATCTTAGAGACAATAAATATCTCATATGTGTTCCATAATGGAATAGAAAAATGTCCCTACCCACTGATCTCCTGTCTGCTTTGTAAATGGGGGGGGGAACCCTCTTATTTATAGGAAAGGAGGAATTTAACTTATTTTCATGATTAGATAACATTCTCTCATAATTTTTCAAGTTATCATGAGACAATTTGATGTGGATTAATGTATGTCTGGCTTTTATCACCTAGATGAAAAGCATATCAACACCAAGATGGGTATAGGAGACATCCCGTGATTTAATTTACTAAACAATCTTGTGCTTTAGTACACAAAAGATAACAGCTAACATACTGCTAAGCATTTACTGATATACAAGTCAAGACAAAGATAAAAGGTTTCATTCCAAAGGAAAAATACTCCTAAGGAAAAACAGCTGTCATGGGGTTTTGAAACAGAAGTGAAACAAAAATTAATAGTGGAAATGTGAGGTGCTCATGTAGGGACGTGATTGGAGGCACAGTACCTGTTTCAATATTCCATTCTCTTTCTTCTTTCTACTCACATTCTAAGTGCCTGCTTTTCTTTCTCCTATGGGATTTGTATAAACCCACATTCATATCCCACAATAACCCTATTCTTTGCCTTTGGAATAGGCCGTGTTTCTATCATTTGCTACACCCTCAGAGAATTTTCTCTCCCTAATAGTGCTTCTCGCTGCCATGAAAACCTCACAATAGCCAAAGCCCGTTTGGGTGCATCGGCCTACTTTCTTTTCCTGTACTTGGTACCTCCTGGTTTGGACAAGCTAACACAGAACCCCTTCAAATCACTCCAAGATTCTTTGAGGTTGAATGAAGTGAGAAACAGAAAAAGAGTTGCCAACAGCTTCCAGCTTGTCCTAGCTTCTCCCTACACATAGCTCTTCTTCCTGACCAAGTTCCAGCCAACAGTGACCCTGGTTCACCACTAGACACAGAGGCAGCAGATTTCCAGAAAGTTTTTGTTTTGTTTTGTTTGTTTTATACCAGATCCCTTTTGTGACCCTGCTCTGGCAGCTGGGACATGCCTGGCTTCCCAGGCTTCCCTATAAGTTATGACTTGCCCCCCTGTGCCCATGTCTCAGGAGAACTGTTGGTTACTTTTCTCTGATCCTATAACAACCTTTTCTGGACCTTACTTCTCCAGCTCCTTCCACATTTTGTAAGATCTAATCCCCAAGTAAATTATGCAGTCCATAATACTCACAGTGATTCTGCTCCTTAGTTGAACCCCAATGGGGACAGACATTACCTGGTTCTGACCATGATTAACCCAACAAGAAGACCAACAGGTCATTCTCAGAGCTGCTGAGGCCACAGGGAATGATAAGCCCAGAGGAGTAGTGATTCTGGGGCAACATGAAAGCTGCCACAGCAGCTGTAGATAGTTGGCTAATGCATAGCCCCCAACCTCCTTCCCTTTTGCCTACATTGCCTTCCCAGCTCACCTCGCAGCGAGGGGTGGCCATTTCACCCAGTCTGACCAATGAAAGATAAGCAAAAGTCTGCAGGGGGACTCGAGGGAACATTATTTTGCATCCTGAGAAGAGGAAAGGGAATGAAAAGAGAGTTATAGATTCGACTCCTCTCTTTCTTCCTGCCTTGAATTCATTCATGAGGGCTGGGGCTATGGCAGCCATCTTAGGGCAATAGTGCAGAAAGCATGAAGAAAAATGCCAGTAACGCAAAGAATAATAAAGCAGAGAGGCAGAGCCTGGGTCCTTCATGAGATTGGTGAGCTACCAGACTTAGCTGCAAATCATTGAGCTTCCTATTAAATAAATAATGCATGTCTTTATGATAAAGCCAATGTTATCTGAGTTTTCTGTCACATGCTTGTTGCCAAGTGCATTTCTTATCTATACAGGTGTCATCGGGCATATAATTAATGAGAAAAGAAAAATTATTGAGCATCTACTATGTGTTAGACATATGTTGGGCATTTTCACACGCATTCTCCTATTTAATCCTCACAATTTCTTGGTGGGGTAGGGACTTTATAGAGGAGGAAATTAAGACACGGAAATTAAAAACTAGCCCAAGATCAACTAATTGGTGGGGCCGTAACTTGCATCTTTTGATTCAAAGACCAATTTAATCTTATTAGGCCATGAATAGATAAGACACGTTCTTTACTCTTTCGGGAAGCACACTTAGGATTACTGGAGAGATGTTAGACATATAGGTTTTGTCTCCTTCAAGGTCATAGGATTAAACTGGTGTGAAGAAGTAATATCTAAGAACCAGAGATAACTAAAAAATCGAATGGTCTTTCTTAGAAGGTACCAAGTTTCTTCATCAAGGGAAACATTCCCATGCAAGTAAGACAGATGGTCATGAAAGACCCTTGTGAACAAATTCCAGCCTTGAGTAGGGGAGTGATATGAATAATTTCTAAGATCCTGTGACTTTCCAGAAATGTCAAGGTACTTTCCAATTTATTCTGACCGCCATATGTTTCTGAACTGGAGCTGTTCTTTCTAGTGCCTCATCTTGAAGATGCTATCCTTTAAAGAATGGGAAATCAAAAACCTTTTCTGGTTTCTGGCTTAGAAAAGAAAACCTTTCCATGCATCAAGGCCATTCCTTATGGAAAAGCCAAGATGACTGGCAACTCACTAAGTTGGTAAAGTAGCACCAACTCAGTTTAGAGACACCAAGAGGTGATAAGAGGCTTGATACATTCTATAGTTCATATATTACATTAAAGAAAATAATTTCTGGTCAACCAAAAGTATACCTTCTCTTTTCTCAAAACAAACAAACAAACAAACACAAACCATAGACCCAAGGGATCACAAAAGGAAGAAAGTATTTCCTATTAACAGGACTTTAAATGATTTTAAATGAAGTTTGGGCAAAAGATCAAATGGATTTGTAGATAATGATGATCTTTCTTTCCTGGTTCAGAGTAAAGATCTAGCAGAGAAGCAATGTGGAAAAGTAAAAACATTTTAATATTCAGTCCTGCCGATCATTTTGAAAATAATCTCTGCCTTTACAGCCTCTCCAGTGAAGGTATCAGTGAAATTTAAGATGTCTCTGAGATAATATGAAGGGATTCTTTCTTCATTCTTTGGAATCCACAGAAGCGTGATTCAGTTTGTTGAGTTCCTACTACATGAGAAGCAACTGAAAACTGTCCCCCCCCAAAAAAGCTTGAAAATAATATGAATATATACATGATAAATACAATGAAAAATGGGATAAGCAAATATAGAAGGATTTCAGAAGCAGAATAGATCATATATATTGTTCCCTTGTGGAAACATCCCTGTTCTTCCCCTCTGTTATCCTTCAACATGTCTCTTGTTTTTCCCAATTTTTTAAGATTTTATTTTTAAGTAATCTCTACACCCAACATGGGGCTCGCACTCATAATCCTGAGTCAAGAATCCCACACTTCACTGACTGAGCCAGCCAGGCGCCCCTTAGTTTTTCCATTTTTATGCCTTAGGATAAATACCTTCTCTGACCACCCTATTTAATTTGGGTATTGTTTCCCTATTCTCCATCAAGACACCATGTTGACTTTCTAGTTAGCATTCATTACAATTTTAAATTTTATATTTATTTGTTTGCTTGATTATATATTTTCTGTTGTCTTCCCTTTATAATGTTATCTTCTAGAGGGCAAAAATGGTATCTATATTACCTGAACTTTCACACAGTGTTTGGCATTCAGTAGGCATTCACTAAATGTTGGATAGATGGATGGATAAGATGGATGATGAACAAATGGGAAAAAGCTTTATGCAGGTGATTTAATCAAGTCTTAAAGAACACGTGAATTTTGGCAATTGAAGACATGAAGAGCTAAAGAAGGATGCATTCTAGGTATAATGGACGGCTTGAAAAAAAATGATGTATGTGAGGAAAGTAGGCCAGCGGCATTAGAGAAACAATGATTCCTATATGATGTGATTAGATCTCCCTCTCCAATTCACTACCATTGTGGTCATTTGGAATGAGCAGGAAATGGAATGGGAGCAGAACAGAAAACATCAGTCAATTTATCTTTGGTTAATTACATCATTCAGACCACAATTTGTCACTTTGCAATTTTTTAAAAACAACACGAGTAAGCATGGATAAATTTCGGTAGCAAAAAAAGATGCCTTCCCTTACCAGGGTTAAACCCTTAACCATCGGGAGAGGATACACTCCCAAACTTCTCCCGTGCATTTAACACACTCACAACTGCACACATATGTTCACACACACACATGCCCATACATGTACATCCTTGCATGTGCACACATCCATTCACAAATACACACAGATACAAACAAAAATTAACGATGAATCTGTTGTAGGCAGGAATAAGCTTAGTGTTCATGTCTGGGAGTATGGAGGCCCCCACTCTATTCACCGTGGGAACTCATCATGGGATTTGGGCTTTATCATTCCCAACTCAGAAGGTAGGGCTTCCCTCATCAACCTCAGAGACCCTCAGCTTTCCTAAACACAGGTATAAAATGTAAGAGCACCACACGTGGCAGGAAATGCTGCGGAACTGGATTCAGCACATCTGTACACATCTGTACACTTTCCCTTCAAGTCCTATAAAAGTTCTCTGCTTCTTATTAGTTTTAGGAGCTGACTCTTCCGGCACCCCCAAGTCCTGACCTCGCCTAACGCACTTGCCCCCGTCTGAAATTCTATGGACTGCGGCCATCCAGGCAAAAGAATTTCTTAAGCTGCTCTGACTCCTCTCCACATTCCTTTACCCACGGTAACCTCCTCCTTCCCCAGGGCTTTGTACCAACCAGGCAATTGCTGGTTGTGCAGGAGAAATGAGAGGGGTCCCTGGGAATGGGCCCCAAATGGCAGAAGAGGTTCCGGTGAGTTCTCTAAACATCGTGCACACTCCACTCGGCGACATACCAGCTGCCCAGAACAGACACAATTTCGGGCCTCAGAAACAAACCCAAGCTCTTCTAATAAAACAAATATTTCACAGTTCATTTAATCCAAGATATTGAAAAGACCTGTAGAGCCTCGGGGTTGCCCTCTCCCCAGGGATGCTGCTGTATTTGAGTAAATACAGATGCTGCCCCCTTCCCAGCTCAGCAGCTGCTTTGCCAGCACCCCCCAGCCTTCCTACTCTTCTGTTTGTTTTCTGGAATTGTCGCTGGAGTCAATCCAAAGGAGCCTCAGGTGGGGCTCTCTACCTGGGGGTTCCTTGGCATGGACAGTCACAGAAAAGTACAGCTGAAGAATAACTTAGGGATGTCCAAGAAAACGTACGTGAACTTTACCGGTCACTCAGGATTTACCGAGTGCTTATCCTGTGCCCGGCACTGTTCCAGGCACTGCATGTCCGGCGGTACATAAGACAGGCGAAAATCCCTGGTTTTATGGAGCTGATGTCATAGCAGACAAGAGACAATAAAGACATAAGACATAGTATGTCATATGAGTTCTGTGAATAAAATGACTGGAGAGTCCTGGGAGCTGTGTGTGGGGAGGGAGGAGGGAGAGGACAATTTTAAATAAAGTGGACCGAGAAAGATTCCCTGAGAAAATGATATTGCAGCAAAGACCAGAATGAGGTGAGGGAGGGAGCCATCTAGATTTCTGGGGCAGGACTTTTCCAGGCAGTGGTAACAAGTTAAAAGACCTTGCCTGGGGATACCAGTGTGGCCAGAGTGGTATGAGCATGGGAAGAATGTTCAGGGATGAACTTGCAAAGCAGTAATAGGAAATTAGATCTAGTAGGGACATTTACCCAAGCTTAAGGACTTTGGTTTTGAATCAATTTCAAAAGAAAAGTTGCAAAGCAAATTTCAGCTCTGGAGGAAACATTTAAGGAAGTATTTCTCTGCACCCCACCCTGTCTTTCTTCTGGGGACTGTTATCTATCATCATGGATGGCTACCAGAGGAGCTGCCGTGGCCTTACCTGCCCCTGGCCATGTTCCAAACACTCAGTAGGAGGCACCTGACCAGGAACCAACAACTGAGTCTCCTCCATGAGAATCCGTTAGACTTGAGACTCAGAGAGTAGAAATCAGACCCTCTCTCATGGCAGACGCTCTCAGGTATAAATCTTAAGAGTTGGGGGTGGCCCTGTTTTCTACTTTGTAGGAATGATGGAACACAAGGCAGAGAACAGGAAAAAAAAATAAAAATAAAAGACCAGGAACAGTTTATTTCAACTTGCATTCAAGTTCCTGGTGAATTCTATTTATATCCCTACCTACTTACTGTTCGCTTATTTAATCCTTCCTTGGATGCAGGGAGACATGGAATAGAGCCACTAGAACCTGCTGAAGACAAAGGCCAGGTCTCAGGGAAGGAAAGCAGAGCACAGCACAATCTAGAGTGGAATTGAAAATTATTATAAACCCCACGTGGCATTGTAATTCCTGATCGTAAGACACAGAAACATTAGCCTGTCTTCACCATGCCTTCTGCCTTTACCCCCACTGATAAAACCACTGAATCCAACGCTAATCGTATTGGTCTCGATGGTTCGTTGCCCTGAAAAGGGGACCCACAGGTGCTGGAGCCAAGGTGAAAGTGGAGATCATGATGGATTGACTCTAGATAAGCGATCCTTAGATGTACAGATCATCTAAACTACATGAGAAGCTATCTGCAAGGACAGATGCCTGGCCATAACCCCAGACCCACTCAATTGGCCCAGCTTGGTCAGAGATTCAAGCACCTAGACTTTCCAAATGCTCCCCAGAGTTCATGATCATCCGGCCAGTATATGGAACTGTTTGGTTCAGGCCTTCATTATGTGGAGAAAAGGTGAAAATCCCCAACTCTGGGAAAACAGTTCATTCCGGCACAGTGGCCTACTGTCTGTTCCTTGACCATGTCATCTCAGCGTTTTTGTATTTGCTGTGCTCTTCGCCTGGGACATCCCTCCACTAGCCATGGCCCAGTCTCTTGCTTTCTTTGTACATTTCCTAGAATGTCACCTTATCATGAGCACTTCCCTGACCTCCCTACCTAGTATTTCAAACTCCCTTACCCTCATCATTTCCTGTACCCCCTGATTTCTCTCTCCATTAGTATTGATCATGCTCTTATATACTCTATATTTTATTTACTATATTGTGTATCATCTCAATCTCTCTCTGCCTCAGTAGAATGTAGGCTCCAAGGGGGCCAGGAATTTGTACCTTATTTGCTCATGGCTGTATCTCCAGGACCTGGAGCAGTCCTTGTGAGAGAGGAGGTGGTCAAATGTTTGTTGAGAGAGCAACCACCTTCTTGGCTGTGTTTCTGCGATGCTTAATGATCCCGTTCTCAGAGTCATTTCAATCCCTACAGTTAGGAACCAAATTTCCAAGTCAGTTAACCTTTTACACAGCACCTAAGTGCCTGCTCTCATGCATCCAAACACATTTCTACATGCTTGGAAAACATCTGAAAATGGTTATCTGGCTCAGAAGGGGCAGACACTGGCCAAAGCGGAGCCTGAGGCCAGCTGGTTGTGAACTGACAGGAAGATGAAGTGTAAGTGTGCACCTGTGTGGGAGAGCTGCTGCTCGGGATGCTACCCCAGGCTGACAAAGCCTCTGTCAGCCCTGTGTCTTAAAGAGAAAAAAAAGAGCTTCCTCTCTGTCAGCTCCCCAGAAAGTGTCCGTATCCTTTCAATGTCTTTCTGGATGAACGGCACCCGGGAAATGTGTACTGGGGTGCAATGATTTAAAGAGGGGTGTCGCCTCTGTGCCTTTTGTATAAAGTGTTCCGCATCTGTGTAGAGAACTTAGTATTAGCCAAATATCTTCCAGATACCAAGAAACAGCCTCAACGGCTTTTGCACAAGGGAACTGGGGGTAAGGGGAGGTGATTTTTTTCTGGCTGGGTAAAGAGAAAAAGAAATGACCTCTGTGAGTGCTGGGCCGCCCAATTTTTATTTGTTCTGGTCACTTCCTCTTCAAGGGAAGGCTTCTAACACGCATAAAGAGATCCACCTTTTTGCAAGCTTCCAATGAGGGACTAGAGGTGGGGAGTGAATCCCGGATGGAGATGAGCTCTCAAGATGACTTCACTTTTTGTCTTCCGAAACGTGGGGCAGGGCGGCGGTGGGGAGGGGGAGGGAATAGAGAATCTGGATGATTTATCCTCAGCCACAAAGTGGCACACAATGAGAGGCCCAAATCCAGGCTGGAAGTAGAATTGAACTATTACACATGCAAAGATAGAAGGAACTTGAGGAAGTTTCCATGACTAATTTATGATAGGAGTGCAAAAAGAGAATAGGTGTTCTAAACTAAAATAAATGCTTCAAACAGAATCAATAAGTGATGAGTGACTTTAAAAATGTCTATTTAATTAGGCTGCAAGAATACAAAAGGAGTCTGCACTCAGTTGGTTCTTGAATTCCATTAAGTTCTCTTTCCTCTCCAAAGAAATCAAAGTAAAATTCATAGCCAGTACGCCACAGGTATGATTTAATGCAAGAAAGGTGATATGCATCCAATTAGGGGACCCAGACCTAAAGAAAAAGCCTCGATCCTGGAGAAAAAGACTATATATGGACTTTGTCTATTTGTGGGGGTTGGGGTGAAAGTGTTTAGTTAAAACAAAAAGTTTAAGGTATCCAAGGTATCAGATGTTTTGTGATTCCTGGCTTTGACTGACTTTTTCAATTATCTGAAAAACCAACAAGTCCCTAACCTGATTAAAGGATAAAAAATACCATGTTTTGTTCTTTCACCAAAGTTCCTCGAATGCTGCCTTTATATAGTGTCTTCCATTTCCTTGGATTTTTCCAGAATGCAAATAATTTCTTTGGCACATGTTTCATTTGGTCATGAGAGGATAGGATTTGGGCAGAGTTGGTGGGGGAGAGGAGAAATACCAACAGGACAAGATAAAATTATTTTAGCTTTAGTATTCTTTCGAAATTTCTATTTTAGAGCCACTATTACATAAAGATAATTATTTTTGTTTTAATTATTTTTTAAAGATTTTATTTATTTGAGAGAGAGAGAGCACACAAGTGGTGGGGGAGGGACATAGGGAGAGGGAGAAGCAAGACTCCCTGCTGAGCAGGGAGCCCTACACGGGGCTCGATCCCAGGACCCTGAGATCATGACCGGAGCCGAAGGCAGATGCTTAATCGACTGAGCCACCCAGGGGGCCCCTGTTTTAATTATTTCTAAAAGCAAGAACCTACCACATAAAGGCACAGGGACTGGTATTTTATATGCTTTTATTCCTTTAATAGTATAGAAACTATCATCCCCATTTTACAGATAGAGAGGTTCAGATCCGTATTCTGATCTTTATGTGTTCTTTCATGCAGAATTATTTCAAACAGATTTTGAAATACTTACATTTCAGTTACTATTGGCATGTGAAAACCTACCGCATAACTTAGCATTTTAAACAACCATTCTTTTTTTTCATGTTTACACATTCTATGAGTCAAAATCCAGGCAGGGCCCAGAGGGAACAGTGTGTTCTGCCCCATAATGTTTGAGGCCTCAGCTGGGAGTTAGTGATGGCTAACTAACTCTAACCAGATTCCAGCCACCAGGATGGCTTGGTGGCTAGAATCTGGAATCACCCGGAGGCATCTTCACTCACAACTAGCAGTTCACGACAGCCATTGGCTGGGTCCACAGGTGGAGTTGTTGGCTGTAGCTTCTACTCCGTGTGGCCAGGGTTTCTGCACAATATGGCGGCCTCAGGGTGGGTGAGCTGCTTGAATGGCAATGCTAGGCCCATGGAAAGGACATTGCCTTTTATTAACCTTCACTAGAAAGTGACACAGTGTTACTTCTGCCACACGCTGTTAGATCCAGTTGAGGCATAAGCCTGTCTCAATTCCAGAGGAGGCAAAAAAGGAGAGAGAACATAATCTCTTCTTTCAGTGAGAGTAGTGTCAAAGATTTTGTGGTCATTATTTTAAACCATCACTGGAAGTAATAACTTTAAAGTGCCTCTTAAAGCAATCCCGCTTCAGTGATAGACTTTTACTACTCATGATATTCTAGGCATCATCTTTATTAGGAAGATACTTCAATGAAAAAGATTAAGAAGGATGAAGTATTGAGGAAGGCTTTGTAAACTCAAAGGAGTACACAGGCTATGCAGCTCATATTAGCAAACGAAAGAGGCCAACTTTACTAACAGGGAGCTTCTGTCATCAAAGAGAAACTGAAAGTCTGGATTTTTGTGTGAAATCTCCTGATTTTTAAAAATGCTTTGCAGACAGGAAAAATATCACATACAAGCCATCAGTTTGCTATTCCTGTAACTGATAGATTATACTATATTTTGTTCAATAAATATCTATGAAAGTGATTATCATTTGCCTGGGAATTTTCTGGGTCCTCTAAGTCAATGACAAGCTACCTCCTGTTCTTTATGAAGAATGGCTCTTCCCATATCATAAACAAAATTCCCTGGTTAGAAGAAAATTAATTTACTCATATCTTGAACATCGACTTTGCAGAAACAGAAATAACTGTCCATCTGTTCTAAAACTTTACAGAATCATTATTTGTTCCATTAGCTCCATAAATGGGCTGTCGTCAGTAATTGTCCTGTGTACTGTGAACACCTTCACTGATACTACATCAAGCTTAACTCCCAGAGTTCTGAAAGACTAGTCAATCAGTATTCAAACGCTTTACGGCTACACTCACATACCTTGCACCTTAAAATTAAAACATGTGAAAAGTAAAATGTTCCTTTCCTTTTATAATGAATAGGTAATGAACATGCCCTCACTACTAACTACTGTGCTAAGTTATCCCGAGGGATATCCTAAAGCCAAAGGGATAATGTAATATTAGTAACCTTCCTGTTATTGTAAGTCATTTATTAAAAAATAAACTTTAAGCCTTTCATTTCCAGCTGAGATGTAGTAACAGGGACCCTTGTTCCTAAAATCACTCAAATACAGGAATAAGATGTGAAACAATGGTTTTCGAGACACTGGGTATCAGTCAACAAGGGACAGGTGTCCCTAAAAAGCAGGAAACAAATGAGGGGAACCCCACAGTTGCCCCAGCTTCCTCCACTGAGAGAATTTCCAGTCCATGGCACAAGAAAGGGGATCCCTGCTGGAGCCAGGCAGATTCCCTTCTTGAGGATCTGAAGGGGAGGGTCCAAGGAGAGCATGGCGACTAGCGTTCACAGGGCAGAGTGCCAGATAGGAATGAGTTACACAGACAGAGATTCTGTAACTCTGCAGAGAGGCCCCCTGGAGAATTCAGCATATTACTGGCAAATGTCTGGCATCCAAAAAAAAATTACCAGGCATTAAAAAAAAAATGGAAAAATAGAATCCATGATGAGGGGAAAAATCAATCCATTGAAACCAACCCAGAATTGACTTAGATTTTAGAATTATTAGAAAAGGACATTAAAATGATTATAACTGCATCCTGGATATTAAACAAAATTAGAGGAAAGACTGAACATGCTGAGTAGAAATATGGACAATTAAAAAGGAAAAACTAACAAATTGAACCTGGAGAAGTATCTACAATGTGTAAAAGGAAAAGTACGGGAGGGGATTAATGACCCATGAGACAGCGAGGAGAGAAGATTAGTGGATTTAAAGACACAAAAATGGAAACTATTCAAAATGAAAACAAGAAAGAAAAAAGAAGAAAAATGCACAGAGCATCACTGAGCTGTGCTACAACTTCAAGCAATGTAATATGCGTGTGTTTTGCTGAAAGGAAAACAGTAAGAGAAAAAAATATTTGAAAAAAATTAATGGCTACATACTTTTCCAATTTAATAAAAACTACAAGACCAGAAATCCAAGAAGCTATGAACACCAAGCACAAGAAACATGAAGAAAAATATATACACCAAAGCACAACATAATCAAATGTCTTAAAACTAGAAAAAAAGAGAAAATCTCAACAGAAGCCAGATTAAATAGACACAATATGTATACAGGGAAGAAGATAAATATGATGGTAGATTTCTCGCTGGAAACAAGGCAAGTGAGAAGACTGTGGAGCAACATCTTTAAAGTTCTGGAAAACAAAGCTATCAACCTAGAATTCTATAGCAACCAAAATATCTTTGAAAACCAAAGGCAAAATGAAGACTTTTTCAGACATCAAAAACAAACAAAAACACTGCCTGAAAGTCAAATTCAATAGTTAGGTATGTACTCCCAGATGTGTTAAAGAAAGCCCTTCAGGCAGAAAGAAAAATGATACCAGATAGAAATACAGATCTACACAAAGGAATAATGAATACTAGAAATGGTAACAGCATTAATAAATATATTTTTCTTATTATTTAAACATATTAAAAAGAAAGACTAACCTGGGGCGCCTGGGTGGCTTAGTCGGTTAAGTGTCCAACTCTCGATTTCAGCTCAGGTCATGATCTCAGGGTTGTGAGATAGAGCCCCACCTTGGGCTCTGCACTGAGCATGGAGACTGCTGAAGATTCTCTCTCTCCCTTTCCCTCTGTCCTTCCCCCGCACTCTCTCTCCCCCTCTTTACAAAAAAAAAGAGAGAGTGAGAGAGACTAACCCTACCTATCTTTAAGAATTCTTATAAAACTACAGTTATCAAGACAGACAGTGTGGCATTGGCATAAATTTAGACAAATAAACCATAGAACAAAAGAAGTCCGGAAATAGACCCACACATGTATGGGCAACTGATTTTTGAGAAAGGTGCAAACACTTCAGTAGGTAAAAGTCAGTTTTCAACAAGTGGTGGTTTATCAATTAGATATTCACATGCAAAAAAATTAAAGTCAATCCATACCTCACACCATATATAAAAATTAACTCAAAGCAGGTCATAGACTGATATATAAAAGCTAAAACTATAGAGCTTCCAGAAAAAAACAGAGGGGAAAATCTTTGCAACTCTAATTTAGGCAAGGATTTCTTAGCTATGACACTAAAAACATAATTCATAAAAGGGAAATTTGATAAGTTGGATTTCCTCAAATTGGGAATCTCTACTGTTCAAAGGACACTGTTAAGAGAATTAAGGAAAAGCCACTGGCTAGGAGAAAATATTTGCAACCAGGTACATGATGAAGGATGCATATCCAGAATAAATAAAGAGCTCTCAGAACTCAACAAGAAAAAAACAAGCAACCCAAGGAAAAAATGGCAAAGGTCATGTATCTGTCCTCTCCTCTGTACCCCCACCACAATTTCCCTATTCTGAGTGCCCTTCATTTCCTCCTGCCCACATCTGGTAGGCTGGTACTCTTCTCCCTGCCTCTGAGATTGGCCGGCGGCAATGTGTTCTCCCAACAGCAGCCAGGGCCTTCATTTAGAAATGCAAATTGGATCATGTCAGTTTCCTGCAGTAAAACCTTCAGTGGCTTCCCAAACTGCCCTCCTTGCCCTACAAAGCTCTGCTTTATCTAGCCCCGGCCTCTTCTCTCTTCACTACCCTCCTCCTCTGTTCTTCTCCAGGCATTCTGACCTTCTTCTGTCTCTCATACACGTCCCCCTCCTCCCTGGGATTTCCTTATTGTGATTTCTGCATTCCCGCTCTTCCCACACCTCACATGGCTGGCTCTTTTTTCTGAACGGGCCTCAGCTCAAATATCCCCTCCTCAAAGAGGCCTTCCCTGATGACTTGATCTAACCAGTCTCTATCCTGATACACTGCTTTACTCTGCATGGCACTGGATCTATCACTACCTGAAACCACCACAGATGTTTGTTTCCATCTATCTACCTGCACTGAGATGTAAGCCCCAGCGGGGAAGGACCAGGATGCCATGCTATGCTATCAGTACTTAGCCCACAGACAGGGCCTGGCCCATGGTTGCAGGATATTGGCTAAATGAGAGAGTTACAAATTCCTTTTGCAGTAAGGAGTCACCAAGCCTCTTACTTCCCTTTAAAAATCCAAACTTTGGACATTTCCATAGCTCTGCTTTGCATTTCTTTATGGCACACCAAAGCTCTGGCTTTCCTGTTCCTTAAAGCACATATGCAGTGTTGCAGGCAAGAGAATGAGTCTCTAAACTTCCAGTTTAGCTTCAGAGATACGTTGCAGAGAATCCGAATTCCTAGGTTCTACTTAGCATCAGACTGCCACGAGCTGCAATCATCCAGAGAAGGCTGATATTTATAGGGGAACAAATCAAAGAACATAGAGATGAATTTTCTCATTAACAACTATAGACTATCCAGAAAGAGTGAAGACCACTTTCCCAACACACTTACAACACACGTGAATGTAGGGTGCAATTCGGCACACGGTGTGTAGGTTCCAATTCTGGCTCTGCTACAAATTTACTGGGTTTTGTGGCTTTGCCTCTCTGCCTTTGTTTATAAGCTGAAGAGAATGCTCAAATCTGACTCATAGGATTGCTGAACGGACCAAGCGAGACCTTCCACATGAAGGACACAGCACAGTATTTGGTGTGTAATGAAGTGTTCAATAAATAGTGATAGTGCCAACAACGATCAATTATGATAATTTACATTATTCGTGACACCCGACATCTGTTCACCTTTTATATCGAATTTAACATTTTTTAGGATCTGCACACGGAACATAAGGGTGAGGAACTATATGGCATGCAAGAATAAGGCATAACACTGGCACCTTACATCTTATGGTTTAAAAGGAAGAAGGAAACGTGAAGGGGGCATTTATAGATTTCATTATTTTTTAAGATTTTATTTATTTATTGAGAGAGAGTATGGGTGGGGGGAGGGGCAGAGGGAGAGGGAGAGAGAGAATCTCAAGCAGACAGAGCTGAGCACAGAGCCCGACTTGGGGATCATCCTATGACCCTGAGACCATGACCTGAGCCAAAATCGAGTCAGACGCTTAACTGACTGAGCCACCCAGGCGCCCCTAGAAACTTACTCTGTTTCCTGCAAGCATTCTCCCTGGCTGTAATTGCTCAGAAAATCTACTTGACCGCTGACGTAGCGCGGCCATGTGTTTGTGCCCACAGCACTGCTCTGCCCTCTCTGGGATTCCTTCTCTTGCGTCCAAGGAGAAGAAAGCTCTCCCTGCGATGAAAGATCATCCACCACCATTGGTGTTTCCAGGAACGGAGTGCATGAGCAGACAACCAAGGGCCAGCGGTGCCGGAGTCAGAGGCTGAGCAATCCTATACCTCTGGGGCCAACCTAAACAGGAGTATTGTCCCACCTCTGTGTCAGGGAAGAGGTAACATGCCTGCACCCCCGGGAGCTTTCTCATGGCAGGAGAAGAAAGGGAAGCTGTCAGCTTAAAAAGCTGAACACAGGAGGTTCAATCGACAGAGAGCCCCTCATTCAAGTAACTTGAGACCTGGGAGGGAAAAAAAAAAAAGCGAGAGAAGAGCTGGAACCCACTCAGGTTGGTTTTCTTTCTTTCTTTTGCCGAAGCTCCTGTTGGGCATGGAGGGAGGGAGGAAAGGAGAAGGGTTGCATGACACAAAAGAGACTGCCCAGAGCCGATGCCAACTTAGTGCCTTAAAATTAGCACATTGCAGGAGCTGGGAGGGTTGGGGCCTCTCCCCAGATCCCAGCAGATGAGTGAAAGTGATCCTTTCAAAGCCATTTGCTCAATGAGAGCAAATGAGCATTAGGAATCATGCCAGGAGGTTTTTGCTTGTTTTTCACTGCATTTGGGAGGAAGGGGCAAAAAAATGATAGAAAGTGAAGGAGGTATTAAAGAGGTAAAAACAGAGTGGAGATAGATAGTGTAGTGGGGTGAGAAAAAAAAAAAGAAAACCTTCCTTTAACAGCCAACAGGGAGTTTTCCATAAGGAGGGGACTTACGTCCATCAGCGGCGTGTGTCTCCAGGCCACTCAGCGTGGGAGGTTCTATAAGGAGACGGTGCAATCAGAAGATAATAAACTTATCTGCATAGGAAGTTCAAAAGAATTTAGAGCAATTTAGCAAGGGTTACCCCTTGTGAGAATGGCATGATGACAGGTAGAAGTGTATTGCCAAGAGTGATCACTGAGAAATTCCAGCATTTTTGAAGAAGATTTGATGTCTAATGTGTACTTTCAAGTTGTTTGCAATTTTGAAATGCCAACATCTCTGCCATCCAGACTTGGAGCAAGACTTACCCAATGCACTGATGCCTGGGAAGAATGGTTTGGGGTAATCAAGGTCATGGGGCTTGTTCCTGATCTGAGAGGCAGAGAAGGAGAACAGCGGTCAGGTGTGAGAATGGAATATGGTTGGGAGTTCACTGAGGGCAGAACCAGCTGACAGAGAACTTTCACACAACCCCTCTGTCCCCCTCCCCTAACTCCTGCCCCCTCCAACCACACACACACACACACACACACACACAGAAGCACGCACACGTGCAGGGAAAACAGTGCCCTTACCCTCTGCATTGGCCATGGGAGTTTGTGCCAAACTTTATTTAAATCCAAAGGACAGGGTGACCCCAGCTAATCCTTGAGTTAAATTAATTAGCACACAAAGCAAAACCTGGTCCATGAGAACTTCTCAAAAGAATGCATTAGATAGGACTCTTTCAGTTGCATGTTGGCACAGGCACAGAAAGAATCATGTTGACCCGGGTAAAACAAACCATGGGAAAAAAAAGGAGTGGAAATGGTTTCAGGATTGACTGGATCCAGAAACTTAAATATCATGGGGACTCTCATTTCCCATTCGTACCTCTCTTGGTGGATCTTTTTCGTTTTTTTGTTTTGTTTTGGTTTTGGTTTTTTGGTTGTTGTTGTTGTTGTTGTTTTTTTTCACACAAAGAGAACTCATGCTTGCAGTTTTTAATGTTAGCTTCCAGAGGAAAATGATTTGCCTAACCCAACGAAATACATCCAGAAGGTGTGGGGAGAACATGAGACAGTGGGTATCATCACCAACCTGTATTTCTAAATGCTGATGCCAAGCTTTTTGACTTTCATTCTGGAGAGGTTGGTGATGTCTCTTAAGAGCCCAGAAGAGGCAATCATGGAGGACATTCTGTATAAGCTAACCTAGACTTGGAATAGTGACAGTAAGCCTCAAACTATTCCCCAAAATGGAGCAGTCATTTGTATCATTTTCCAGAGTAACCCTGGAAATGTCCCTCCTATCCCACTAAAAAACAATAAAAAACAAAATTCAATTTCCTCATCTTGTTCTTAAAATACAGCATTTCACAAAGCTTAAGAGACCTGGCCCAGCCTAATTCTCCATCTTGTTTTGCGCACACTTCTGGTGCCATTCTCCTCTGAACTCACTCATTAACCACCTCATCAATCATACCAGTTATTCCTTAACATGCCACTCTCTTCCCATCACAGGACCATAAAAGGTGCTGTCCTCTGTACCAGAGTTCCTCTTCCCCTTACTCTACCCTGCCATATCCCACCAGCTGACCAATTGAGTTCCCACTCATTATTCAGGTCTTGGCTCAAGTCACTATTGACCACCTTCTTCTCTCCTTCTCCCACAATTAGGTTAGAGCCCTTTGTTACATGTTCAGAAACACCATGTACTTTTTCAACATAACCATTGTAATTGTAATTGTATGTTTAGGTGATTCTTTGATGGATTTAAGTTTCATAATGGCAGAAACCATATCTATTTTGCTCACCATTATTTCTCTGGTACCTAGCACCTGGACTGGCACAAAGTTGGTACTTAAGATATTTTATAGAAATAAGCAAATGAATTAATGAATCAATAAAGAAATGAAGAAATGAATTGATGGGTGAAGAGATGAGGAAGGAGGACTAGGGTAATAATTTAAAAAGGTGGACTGTAGGCCCAGTGCATTTTTCTTTAAATTACAGAGGAGGGAATATTTGCCTTTTTCTCCACATGTGACTGAAACTGGGCTAAATATTTTACACTTGATTTATATTCAGGTCATCTTGATTCTAATGCCCAATGGACTTTTCACTCTATTCTGTAACTTCTGCAAACAAAAGGATAAGTTAGACACCAAGGAATTTGGGTAATACAGAAGAGATACTCCTTCTTTCAAAGACACTTATATTCTATGGGGCTCATAAACATTAGTTTATATAACAAACACTTAGATATCACTTACTAGGTGCCAAGAACAGTTCTAATGCTTTATAAAATATTAACTCATGTAATATTAACTTTATGAAGTAGCTTCTATTATTATCAAAGATAGCTCCTTGAATCACAGAGATCAAGTAATTTGCTGACGGCTGTACTTCAAGAGAGTGATAGAATCAAGAATTGAATCCGGGTGCCTGGGTGGCTCAGTCGGTTAAGTGACTGCCTTCGGCTCAGGTCATGATCCTGGAGTCCCGGGATCGAGTCCCGCATCGGGCTCCCTGCTCAGCGGGGAGTCTGCTTCTCCCTCTGACCCTCCCCCCTCTCATGTGCTCTCTCTCTCTCATTCTCGCTCTCTCAAATAAACAAATAAGAATCTTAAAAAAAAAAAAAGATTTGAATCCAAGCTTATGGCTCCAAAGCCCAGGTGTTTTACTACCACTGTAGGTAATTTTCATAATTAAAAAAAAAAAAAAAAGACCAGAGCTTAGCTAAAGCCTCAGAAGATCTTTCTTTTTTCCTCTGTCAAGGGATAGTTCAGGTTGTGTTCAAAATGGAGTAAGCACATTCTACTCTGTCTCTCCCATTCAATGGAACTAAAAACCCTAGACAAAATGCATGACTAGCTAAGGATTCTGGAAAGTAAATGACAGCAGGAAGTTTAGGGAAAAAAAAAAAAAAACTCTAAGTAATACTATACTAGTGGTAAGCTCCCCACTTTTCCTCTTCCAGTAATTCCTGACCTAAATTCACAGGCATCTTGAAACCTAGAACTGTGTATGGAGAGCAGACAGAAAGAGCTTCAAGAAAGCTCAACTTCCGTGGTTGCCTGGGTGGTGCAGTGGGTTAAGTGTCCGACTCTTGTTTTCAGCTCAGGTCATGATCTCAGGGTCTTGAGATCAAGGCCCACTTCAAGGTCCATGCTCAGCAGGGAGTCTGCTTAAAATTCTCTTTCCCTCTGCCTCTGCCCCTCCCCACCATGCACTCTCTCTCTCTCAAATAAATAGATAAATCTTAAAAGAAAAAAAAAAGAATGAAAAGAAAGCTCAACTTCTGGTTTAAGAAGTGGGAAGGGGGGAGCCCTCTGGATAAAAGATAGGTGAAAAATATCCCATTTTTCCCATTTTCTCTCACCCCACACCCCGGGACAATCACACTGTGGTAGTGTTAATGATGGCACCAGAAGCTGAGCAGGTGCTTAAACTCAGAAAGGAGGAATCCTTTTTGACCTTAGAGACTGGTCCCAAGAACCTAGGAATAACACCTATTGCTTTTTTCCTCTATATGTCCTCTTGCCACTTAGCCCCCAAAACAGACTTGTTGTGTGAAGGGCATGGCAGAGAGGAGGAATTAAGTTGTAACTTTCTAATCAAAAGATCAAGAAAGGAAATTCCTGTGAGCCGGTGAGTGTCTGGGAGGTCACCGAGTAAAGAGCTTGTGAAAGTGATGCCAAAATATTTTGTATGAACTCCTTCACTCACCCAAGCTATGCATATATGGATCTGGTGCCAAATAACAGGCCAAAAACTTTAATAACTGAACTATATGATAAACCACTGCCTCATCTCCAAACTGGCGCCTGAATGGCACTCACATGGGATAGACCAAAATAACACTGCAAAGCCTTTGAAACTTGACTGACACAGGGACAATAGCTCAGAGGAGGCAGGTAGGAACTTGTAACCTGAACAAAATCTGGTTGCCTGCTGGATAAACAAATAAATAACTTTCTCCATATGATTTCATAAAAGCAAGAACACCCTAACATAGTATTGAAAAAGTCCAGGACACAATTCAAAACTAACCTATATACAAACAACCAGAAAAATCTGAACATCTGGAAAGGGAAAAGACAATTAACAAATACTAATCTAAAGATGATACAGATACTGGAATTATCAGATCTAGTTTTAAATCATGTATGTAACCATGGTCCAAACAGTAAGAGTGAATAGTCTTAAAAAAAAAATGAAAAGATAGAAAGTTTCAGCAGATAAATAGAAGGTATAAAAGATTTTTAAAAAATGAAATATAAATATTTGAACTAAAAAAACACACTAACCAAAATAAAACCTTTCCTTGATGGGCTTGATAACAGAATGGAGATGTGAGAAGAAAGAGTTAGTGAACTTAAAGATAGATAAAAACAAATATTGAATCTAAATAATAGAAAGGAAAAAGTTTGAAGAAAAAAGAATGACAGAGTCACAGAGACCTGTGGGACAATATCAAATGGCCTAACATTCATGTCATTAGAATCCCACAAGATGATAAAGAACGTGGTACAAAAAAAATTAAAATAAAATAAATTATAGCTGAAAACTCCCCAAATTTGATGAGAAACATAAATTAACAGATTTAAGAAGCTCAGCAAACTCTGGAAGGAAGGAAGGAAGGAAGGAAGGAAGGAAGGAAGGAAGGAAGGAAGAAGAAAGAAAGAAAGAAAGGAAAGAGAGAAAGAGAGAAAGAGAGAAAAGAAAGAAAGGAAAGAAAGAAAGAAAGAAAGAAAGAAAGAAAGAAAGAAAGAAAGAAAGAAAGAAAGAAAGAAAGAAAGAAGGAAGGAAGGAAGGAAGGAAGGAAGGAAGGAAGGAAGGAAGGAAGGAAAGAAGGAAGGAAAGAAAGAAAGAAGGAAGGAAAGAAAGAAAGACGAAACAAGCTTGGATACATCATAATCAAAATGCTGGAGATTAATGACAATGAAAGCAGCCAGAGAAAAACAAGGGATTGCATATAAAGAAACAGTTATTTGAGTGAATACAGATTTCTCATCTGACATCATGTGAGCCAGAAGACAGTGGAACAACATATTTAAATTGCTGAAAGAAAAAAAATTGTCAACCTCAAAGTTTTATATCCATTGGTATTCTTTAGAAATAAAGATGAACGAATGAAATTCTGAGGTGAAGAAAAACTAAGACAATTCATCCTCAGAGGATATTCTCTTAAAGAACTAAAGGACATTCTTCAGAATAAAAGAAATTGATCCCAGAGGGAAATATGGAACACCGGGAGTGAAAGAAGAGCAACAGAAGTGGTAAATTTCTGGGTAAATGGAATAGATTGTGTTTTTCCTCTTAAGTTTTTAAAAATAGACATGACAATTGAAAGCAAAAATTGTAACTTTTTCTGGTGGGATTTCCAATGTTTCAATAGATGTAGCACATATGAGAAAATGCAGCTTAAATGGAGGGATATCTTAAATGGAGGAAGATAAAACCCTTTATACAGTGGTAAGGTTTATACATTCCACTTAAAGTAGTAAAATATTAATTCTGAGCAGTCTATAAGAAGTGATGTATGTATATTTTAACCCCTGAAGCAAGCACTACAAACTATACAAGGATATGGTTATAAGCTCAATAAATTAAATTAAAATGGGACACTAAAAATACTTAAATAATCAAAAGAAGACAGGAAAGGGAAAACAGAGAAATAAAAATAGAGGAAACAAACATAAAGCAATACCATGATAGAGCTAAATCCAAACATATTAATAATTACATTAAATGTAAGTGGTCTAAATGCACAAATTAAAAAGCATAGATTGCCAGAATGGCTAAATGAAAAAAAAGCAAGACCCAACTATATGTTATTCATAAGGAGCTTACTTTAAATATAATTATATAGCCAGTTATAAGGAAAATGATGGAAAAAGAAATGCCATGCAAAAACTAATCAAAATAAGTCTGCCTAATTAATGTTAGGCAAAGAAAACTTTATGGCAATAAATAATTACCAGGGATAAAAAGGGACATTTTAAGAGATAAAAGCATCAATTCACAATTCACCAAGAAGAAATAACAGTCCTGAATGTGGATGCATTTAACAATAAAGACTCAAAATATATGAAGCAAAAACTTACATAACTGAAAGGAGAAACAGCCAAACCCACAACTATAGTTGGAAATTTCAACATTCCTTTATTGGTAATCAATAAAACAAGTAGACAAAAAAATCAACAGGTATATAGAAGAACCAAAGAACACTGTCAGCAAACTGGAACAAATCCATATTTATAGAACATTATGCCAAACAGCAGAATACACATTCTTGTCGAGCATCTATGTAATCATCACTAACATAAACTATATTTGGGTCATAAAACAGACCTTAACAAACTTAAAAGACTTGAAATCATATAAAGGATATTCTCTGATCACAATGGAATTACATTAGAAATAAATAATGCAATGATAACTAGAAATCTCCCAAAACATGAAAGTTAAACAATAGACTCCTAAATAACATAGGGGTAAATGACAAGAGGAATTGGAAAGTATTTAAAAAAATGAAAATGCAACATACCAGAATCTGTGGGAAACAGCTAATGCAAGATTTAGAGTACAATTAATGGTTTACTGTTTGTATTAGGAAATAAGAAAAATCTCAAGTCAACAGATCATTTTTCCACCCTATAGAATTTTAAAAAGAAGAGCAAAATAAAACCAAAGCAAGCAGAAGAAAGAAAATAAACAGCAGAAATCAGTGAAATTTAAAGTGATAAACCAATAGGAAAAAACAACCAGTAAAAACAAAAGTTTATTCTTTGAAAAGACCTATAAATTTGATTGGCACAAGATTGGCAAAAAAAAAAAAAAAAGAGAGAGAAAACATAAATTTTCAATATCAGGAATGAAAGACAGACTCTCACTACAGAACCACAGACATTAAAAGAAGAAAGGTGGGGATACTTCCAGATTCATTTACAAGGCTAGCATTACCCTCATACCAGAGGCTAGCCTTACCCTCATACCAAAGCCAAACAGACAGTAAAAGAAAAGAAAACCACAAACCAATATACCTCATGAATATAAGAAAAATCTTTAACCTAATATTAGCAAATCAAATCCAGCAATACATAAAAAGAATAATGCACCGTGACAAATGAGGTTAATCCCAGGAATGTAAAGCTAGTTTAACATATGAAAATAATTTAATGAAATCCACCATGCTAATAGACTAAAGAACAAAAAAACACATAAACATATAAAATTATGCAGAGAAGCAGGAAGATTAATATTCATTTCAAATAAAAACTCCCATCAAACTTGGAAGAGAAACATCCATAATATGATAAAGGGTGTCCAAAAAGGCACACTGCTGACAACATAATGGACAAAGACTGAATGTTTCTTTTCCTAAGATCAAGAACAGACAAGGTGCCAACTCTCACCACTCCTATTCAGTATTATACTGAAAGTCCTACTCAGTACAGTAAGTCAAGAAAATTGAAAGACATACAGATTGGAAAAGAAGAAATTAAACTGGTCCTATTCACAGGCAACATGTTTGCCTGTTTAAAAAAACAACAACTAAGAGGCGCCTGGGTGGCTCAGATGGTTAAGCATCTGCCTTCGGCTCAAGTCATGATCCCAGGGTCCTGGGATCGAGCTCCACATCGTGCTTCTGGCTCAGTGGGGAGCCTGCTTCTCCTTCTCCCTCTGCCTCTCTCTCTGCTCATGCTCTCTCTCTCTCTCTCTCTGTATCTCTGTGTCTCAAATGAATAAATAAAATCTTTAAATAAAAAACACACAACAACAACAACAACAACAACAACTAAGTAATAAATCTAGGAGAAAGTTCTTTGAAATAACAGGAGAGTTTAGCAAAAATAGACAAATTTACCCCAAAAATCAAATTTCTGTATATTATCAATCAAAAGTTGGAAACTGAAATTTGAAACTGAAAAACAATACAATTTAAAATAGCTCCAAAATATGTGATGTTCAAGTATACAACTGCATGTGCAAACCTTATATGCTGAGAACTACAAAAGACCTGTGAAATTAAAGAAACTCTGAGTAAATGCAGAGACAGGCCATATAAACAGATTGGAACACTCAGTGTAGCTGACATGTGAATTGTCACGAAACTGATCTATGGATCTGATGCTATTCCAATCAAACACCTGTTGGGATTTGGGGGTAATATATAGAGATACATAGATATAGATATTTATACGTGATATATACCTATGGATTATAAAATTTGCATGAAAAGGTAAAGGAAATCCAGTAGCTAAAAATATTTTTGAAAAATACTTTAGATGAGATGATTCACGATATCCAATTTTAAGACTGCTATAAAGTTATAGTAATCAATACTGTGTGGTACTGGTAAAGGGATACACACAGGTAAATGGCAATACAATCCTTATAAAGACGCCCACACAAATATGGCCAGTTGATTTTAAACAAAGACAGAAAGGCAATTCAATGGAGGAAGTATAGTCTCTTCAACAAATGGTGTTGGAATAATTGGATGTTCAGATATCAAAAATTGATGTTAACCAAAACCCCACATCTTATACAAAAATTAAGTAAAAGTGGCTGAAGTTTGGTAAGAAAGCACTATGGCATTTTGCTTCCCAAGTCCAATAACATTTCATGACAAAAATTCTCAGACAACTAGAACTAGAGGGGAACTCCCTCAACATGACAATGGCATTTTATGACAAAACCCACAGCTGACAACATAGTCTGAGAACTTCCCTTCTAGGATAAGGAACAAAGCAAGGATGGCTATTATTACCACTTATTTCTATACGATATGGTGCTGGAGGTCCTAGCCAGAACAATTAGGCAAAAAAGAAATAAATAGCATCCAGATTGGAAAGGAAGAAGTAAAAGTCTTTATTTATAGATTGCAGAATCTTTTATATAAAAAAATCCACAAAAACAATCATTAGCACTAATACATGAGTTCAGCAAGTTACAGGATATCAGTTGAATATTTAAAAAAAACCAAATGTATTTCCATACATCCGTGATGAACAACATGAAAATAGAATCAAGAAGACAATTCCATTTACAACAGCATCAAAAAGAATAAAGTGCTTACAAATTAACAAAAGAAATACTAAACTCAGACACTGAAAACTATAAAATATTATTGAAAGGAATTAAAGAAAATTGAAGTAAGTGGAAAGACATTCCATGATCACAGATTGGAAGATGTAATTTTTTTAAGATGTTAACACTCCCAAGTTGATCTACAAATTCAGTATAATCCCTGTCAAGATCTCATATCACTTCTTTGCAGAAATTGACAAGCTGATCCTAAAATTCATATAAAAATGCAAGGGATTCAGAAGAGGCCAGTAGGAGGACTTACATTTCCTGATTTCAAAACTTACTACAAAGCGACAGTAATCATGACTCTGTGGGACTAGCATAAGGATAGGCATACAGATAAGTGGAATAGACTTGAGAGTACAGTGATGAACCCATAAATCTCAAAACATTACATTTATATGTTTCCATTGATATGACATTCTGAAAAAGGCAGAAGTCTAGGGATGGAAAACAGATCAGCAGTTGCCATGGTTGGAGGGAGGATTTAACTGGTAAAAGATCATTGCAAAGGGGCCTCTGGGACCCGGTGATAGAATTTTGATTGTGGTGGTGGTTGCATGATTCTATGAATGTGTTAAAAACTCACCAAACTACACACACACACACACACACACACCCCATGGGGTGTGTGTGTGTGTGTGTG
>NW_027397118.1:3533247-3560750 GCF_003265705.2 Callorhinus ursinus | reverse complement strand
TCTTTCTTTCTTTCTTTTCTTTCTTTCATTCTTTCTTTTCTTTTGAGAGAGAGAGCAAGAGAGCATGAGCAGATGAGCAGTGGGGGAGAGGGAAAGGGAGAGAGAGATTCTTAAGCAGGCTCCATGCCCAGCACAGAGCTGGACGCAGCCGGATCTCACAACTCTGAGATCGTGACCTGAGCCGAAATCAAGAGTCGGACACTTTACCAACTGAGCCACCCAGGCACCCCACCCACATACACACCAACTTTTAAAATCACACAGAAAAGGGAAGAAATAAATGGTCCAGGATCAATAATCCAAGACTTCAAAAGATGCCAACGGGTTATCATCCCTGCTTAAGAAGATTTGTGATCCAGCTAAAAGGACAGAATTAGCAAAATCTGGAGAGCTATCACTAAAAATAACACTAATTCCTGTCATTTGTCAAGCATTTACTCTGTGCCAGGCCTTTACTGTTGCCTTCCATCAACTAATCCTCCCAGCACTTATTAAGAGTTAGATAGAGAAATGGCGTCCAAGCCAAAGCTGACTGGCTACAATGGCCAGGCTACCTGGCACAGAGAAGTCAGAAGAATTGTAGAACCATTTCCTTCTCATTAGGGTCTCTGTCAGAAATCAGAGTTCCAGGAACACAGTGGCATGCCATTTGTCACAACTGGTTTGTTGCTTATGAAGATGCAAGGGTGTTTTTTTCACATGGATTCCCCATCATGGCAGCAAAACCATCTCAGCAAGAACTTAAGGTATGGTTCATAGGTGCTCCTCATTCCTGGCTGCTGTGTGGTACCTGACACCAAATGGCTCCTGATCTAAATAAAAATTGTTGGTAACTTCTCCCCGTAAGAAAATGAGAGGTCATTATCTAGTCTGAAAAACTAGACTGGGTCAATCAGAAAGGTAATTAAAGCATGACAAGGACTGCAGAAACTTCCCGATAAAGGAAAAATACTGTCAATGTGCTGGAAGCTGGAGACCACTAATGTTACTAAACCCTGAATACAAATTTTTTACAGCATCTAGAGTTAATGCTAAATTTTGGCATCTTTAAGAAGCAGGTATTTTCCAGGAAACAGACTACCCAGGACTGAATAAGCAGATCTAGGCCTCCCTAAAATGCTCATTTTCAGGTTTCATGTCCTTGCTCAGAGACTCCCCCCAATGCCTGGGTTGTTTTGTTTTGTTTGTTTTTACACCAAATGAAGAACCAACAACCTTAGTTGGGACTCAAAGTGTTCCCCATCCTGCCTTCTCTGACTCATATAGCAGGAAACTTGGCCACCGTCTCCCCAAGTTTTATTTCTTACAGTCTCAGCCACCCTGGGGGATGATGACTTTTCCGGTTCTACATTTTCTGGGGAATAACACGTATTGGCTTCCCCTTGGTCTGATGACCATGCTTAGACCAGCCCAGTGTGACCAGTGAGGCCGACACAGCTGTGAAATGGGGTGGGAGTGGAGCAGAAAAGACAAAACACTATTTTTGATCAACTCCAGAGCTTTCTCTCTCCCATGAATAGTATCATAAAAACTAACATTTACCAAATATTATCATGTGCTAAGCACTTTACGTACTTTCATTCAATGCTCAGTGAGGTAAGCACTGTTATGCCCATTTGTAATTGAGAAAATTGAGGTACATAGATGTTATGTGACTTGCCCACGATCACAGAGTTGGCAAGCGATAGAACCATTGCCTGGGCTGTGACCACAGTGCGTTATTGCTGATTTGTGAAATATGAACTATCTAATCAACTCTTTTGGTAATAACAAGTCTCCAAGGGTATTTATCATTTCACACTTATTCCCATCTCCCCAGCTAGACTGAGGGTGGAAGCCAGGTCTTCTCACTCTCTATCTATCCCACATCTTAGCCTTGGACATGCCCTGCAATCAAGGCCCAAGAGTGCCAAGGCCCCAGGTGACATGCGATCAGAGTGCCTGCCAAGGAAGGAACAGATGGGTCTGCTAAGTGGTGAAATCAAGTCCCTGCCACTATAATGGCAATAAGCATTCCACATAAAATAATTACTTCCAGTTTGCTTGGCAGGTTGGACAAAGTCCGAGGGAAGGTTAATTTATCTTTCACAGCTTTGAGGCTTCAAGCTGTGGTTTCCCAAGTGAAAAGGGCTGCTCCTCAATGATTCTTTGCAAGATCCATTTAGTCATGACAGAATTACCTCCTCATCACTGAGTGGCAAAGTCTATTTGGAGTCCACTTGTCAGCGAGGGACCAGAATGGAGGGAATTATTTAAGTCACATGGAGATTTAAGTCCATAGCAAAGGTCTATGGTACAGTAGGTAGGATGCTGAAATAGGTTTCAGGTTAAGATGCCAGCTACCTGTACCATGTAAAATTTGTGCCATGATTTTCTCATCTAAGAACTGGGTACAATCATAGGTGGCCAATCTAAGGAATATAAATACTATTAAATGAGATTAAGCCTACTAAATGAAATTTGGCACAGTTAAAGGTGCTTAAAAACTTCCAGGAAGAGAATCCAGGCATGGGTCCACCCATGCCTTTTAATCTGAACTGAAATGGCAGAACTTCCTGTCTTTCCTGCTGGTTAATGTTTCTAGACTTCTTCCTCACCTCTGTTTTCTGGCTCTACCTTCCTCCCATTAGACCCATCTGTTAAAGTCCTTACACTAGGGGGATCAAATGAGTCAAATAGTGTGTGTGTTCAATAACCAAATACCTCTTCCCACTGAATGGTACAGGTCTAATCTTGGTAAGAATTTGGTGTCAGTGTCATGAGTATCTGACCCAATTCAATCCAACCTCTTTTTCAGAGAAACATGGTTTGCTAAGGTAATCCCTGGAGGCCAAAGCAAAGATACGCCAAGGATTTCATCCAAAAAATGCCTTATTTGGTACCACAAAGAGACATTCATTCCTAATTCAGTCTTGCCTACTTGGCCTGGGTCAGAAACTACTCCCTCATAGAAGCAAAGATAATTGTACATGCTGGGAAGAAAAAGCAGAATGGTAAATGTTGTAAGACTTGTCAGCAGTGGAAGATATTCAGTATTCTTTCTAAAAGAACAGAGTCAAAATTAAGAGAAGCAAAAATATTTCGGTTGATGTGGAAAATGGCTTTAATTATCTGTTATATGGTGATGTATTCATTTGGTCTCCCTGGTAGCCATGTACCCTTCTACTGTTAACAGAACTTTTTATGTGTAATTCCCTTTCCGTCTCTCTATTGAGATTTAGAATTCATGGTTGACAGTCATTTTATCTTAATACTTGAAAAATGTTATCCCATTTCTTTTCAGCCTCCATGGCTTCAAGTGAGAAATCCACTATCATCCAAATTGGTGTTTATCTGTAAGTAATGCCTAGTTTCTTAGTGGCTTCTTTCAAGATGTCTCCTTTATGTTTCATTTTCAGAAGTTAAATTATGATATGTCTTGGTGTGGCCTTGTTTGTATATATCCTGTGTAGGGTTAGCTCAGTTTCTTGACTAGGTCGGTTTATGACTTTGGCCAAATTTAGAAAGTTTTCACACAATTTTCTTTGCACATGTCAATACTTTTTTCTCTTTGCTCTCCTTCTGATGTCAGAAGATGTCAGCTCTTTTGTTATTGTCCCACAGGTTTCTGAGACATCGTTCACTTTTCTTTCAGTCTATTTTCTTTTTTTTTTTTTTTAAAGATTTTATTTATTTATTTGACAGAGACAGCGAGAGCAGGAACACAAGCAGGGGGAGTGGGAGAGGGAGAAGCAGGCTTCCTGCTAGGCAGGGAGCCCAATGTGGGACTCGATCCCAGGACCCCGGGATCATGACCCGAGCTGAAGGCAGACGCTTAATGACTGAGCCACCCAGGCGCCCTTTCAGTCTATTTTCTTGTTGTTGTTTATTGCAAAGCTGTAGTGATCAAGACAGTATGGTACTGGCAAAAAAACAGACACAAAGATCAATGGCCAGAATAGAAAACCCAGAAATGGACCCACAACTATATAGTTGTCCAACTAATCTTTGACAAAGCAGGAAAGAATATCCAATGGGAAAAAAGACAGTCTCTTCAACAAATTATGTTGGGAAAACTGGACAACAATATGCAAAAAATGAATCTGGACCACTTTATTAACACCATACACAAAAACAAATTCAAAATGGATGAAAGACCTAAATGTGAGACAGGAAAACATCACAATCCTAGAGGAGAACACAGGCAGTAACCTCTTTGACATCGGCTATAGCAACTTCTTACTAGATACGTCGTCTGAGGCAAGGGAAACAAAAGCAAAAAACGAACTACTGGGACTTCATCAAGATAAAAAGCTTCTACACAGTGAAGGAAACAATCAACAAGACTAAAAAAGCAACCTTCAGAATGAAAGAAAATATTTGGAGATAACATATCTGATAAAGGGTTGGTATCCAAAATATATAAAGAACTTATAAAACTCGACACCCAAAAACCAAATATCCATTCAGCTAAAAAAATGGATAGAAGACATGAAGAGACATATTCTTCTGTTGTTTAAATAGGATAAACTTGAGTGGTCTATCCTCGAGTTTACTGATTCTATCCTCTGTCATTTCTTGCTCTACCATTGAGCTCATCCAGTGAATTTTTTATTTCAGTTATTTTATTTTTAAGTTCTATAATTTCCACTTTGTTATTTTTGCTGAGATTTTGTACTTTTTCATATGTTTCAAAAGAATTCGTAATTGCTTGTTGAAGCATTTTTAAGATGGCTGCTTTAAAATCCTCAGATAATTCCAATTAATCTTGATGTTAGCATCTCTGATTGTCTTTTCTCATTCAACTCTTGATTTTCCTGTTTCTTGGTATGATGAGTGGTGTTTTTTGTTTTTTGGGTTTTTTTTTTTTTGTATCCTGGACATTTTGGATATATTATGAGGCTCTAGATTCTATTTAATCTTCTCTTTTTAAGCACGAAGTCCTCCTTTTTTGAAGTCGTGTGAGGGCTGAGTGTGTTTGCTCAGCTTCCTGCTGTACTTCACCGACATCACCTCCAAAGGGTGGAGCAATGACTCACATCACACTGTCACACCTTGCTGCAGATAGATGGGGTAGAAATTCAGCTCCATCCTCAGCCCATCAACATCTTTCCTGCAAAAGTGGGGCACCAACTCAAACCAACTCATTATCTTAGGGGGGGGAGTGTAAGCTCAGCCCCCTATTGATGTAGTGAAGGGTGAAGGCTACAAGGCCGAGGGTTAATATACCATTTTGTTGCTGCAGGGTAGGGATGGAAGTTCAGCTTCCTACCGGTCCCTAGTCATGAAGGGTGGGGAGTAAAGTGTCGATTAGTTCCACCTCTCATCACCTCATTCTACCTGTTGATGCCAATTGAGGGTGGCAACTCAGAAAAGGGGTGCAGAAAGCAAGAGTGCTGAGTAGCCCTGCTTTATATTGCTTCATTTGATCTCTTTGCTGTGGGTTGGACGGGGGATGTTCAGCTCTCCACTAAACCCCACTTGCCCTCCAGACTCAGGGAAAGTGGAGTGCAGACTAGCTCCAATTTGCACTGCCCTATTCATGCTCAGTGACGGTAGATCGGTGTAAGGACTCAGCTCACCATTGCACTTGGCCAAACACTGTAATTTGACCCCTCCCCACCAGTGGTTTGTTCAAGAAAGGGCTGAAATCAATCCAAGGTAACTCAGTATTGGGGTTTTGTGGGGACTATTGGGAAATATAGGGTTATTGAGAGAGCCTATCTCTTTGTGCTGGATTTGAAGTTGGTGGGAGTAGGCCTGGAAACTGTGGAACTATTACCTAAGGATTAAAGAGAGTTTAGACTCTTTTGGCTTCTATATGTAGTAAACGCAGTGGTTAGGTACGTATACCTGATTTCAAAGTGTAGCTCAATTATGAGGCTCTGATCACAATATCTTACCAAGTAAAATGGAAATAATAAAAGTATATTCCTGATAGGGTTATTTCAAGCATTCAATGAGGTAAGGCATGTAAAGCAGGTGCACCCATGTTTGGTATATTGTGAGTTCTCACTACATGGAAACAATGAGGAATAATTGATGATGGTTGTTAATGGCAAGTCAATGTCTTCTACTTTTCTTTTATCTTTCATAGGACTGAGCTCATGGTAAGTGCTTAATAAATAAGGACAGCACCAACCAATGTATCAGGAAAGAGCAGATTAAAACCTGTTAACTCAATTTTCTTTCCCATCACAATGCTTGTTTTAATGTAAAGATTAGAGCTGGCTGACCAATTGCATCCTCATCATCTGCTGTCACACAACATAACATTACTGCCTCTTCCACATCTGTCTCTCCAGGGATTCTGTATCAAAAGCAATTTCCCATGAGACTGACATCCTTATAGCTGCACAGAATAAAACCTCCTTATCCACAATAATGTAGAGACTCTCCCCTTCCTCCTCTAGTCTACCAGTTTGCTATCACCACTTGTTAAAAAATCACCCCCAGGGCGCCTGGGTGGCTCAGTTGGTTAAGCGACTGCCTTCGGCTCAGGTCATGATCCTGGAGTCCCGGGATCGAGTCCCGCATCGGGCTTCCTGCTCAGCAGGGAGTCTGCTTCTCCCTCTGACCCTCTTCCCTCTCGTGCTCTCTATCTCTCATTCTCTCTCTCTCTAAAATAAATAAATAAAATCTTTAAAAAAAAAAATCACCCCCAGTAGAACCTGGATTCAAGGAATAAAAGTCCTGTGAGGAATCGAATGTGGGGAACCGTCAGTTGGCGCGGATGTTAATATTGCAGTAATGGAGTCGTCTTAGGTTTTTCAAGATAGTTACATGGTGAGAAACGCAGACAGATTAATGGCACTCTGCCCTCACATGTGCAGTAAGAACCGTCCTGCCAAGTCGACAGAACCTCAAGCACGGGGGCTCTAAAGTGGGTTTGATCTGAGGGCGACCAGGCTCAAAGAGCTTTTCTTATTCTAAACTCTGTCAACATCATTGAAACACATGGCCTGGCATTTACCTCAATCTCGTTCACCACAACCTAGTTGGATCTTTTCATTCCACTCTGGTAATAGGTATGAGTATATCTGGAATGACATTTTTATTTGTATCACCAATCCTTGAGATAGCATGGAATTTAGTTTTCTCCTACACTAACCTCCCATTAATCTGTTTTGTGGCGACTTACTCAGTCCCATTCCTACTCCCCTCTGTCATGCCTTTATCATCCCAAGAGTAGTCTTCTCAACAAGAGGCAGTTTTGCCCCTCCGCAGGGGACATTTGGCAATGACAGGAAAGGTTTTTGACGATCATGACCTGAGGAAGAGTGAGGAGGTGCAGGCCAGTGTTATTGGCACCTGGTGGATAAAGGCCAACAATGTTGCTAAACATCCTACAGTATACAAGATGTTCCCTATCTCCCACCAAAGCATATGACCTAAAAAGTCAATAATATCAAAGTTAAGAACCCTGATCTAGAGGCCGGCAAAACAAGATCATGGTGCCAAAGTATCTTTGCAGCTAGACTTCCACATGTGCTCAGTTAAGAAGCAGAAGTGAGACCCATGAGACCACAGCTGTAAGGTCCTCCTGCAAACTCATTGACCGAGGTGTTTCATCCTTCTGCCACTGTGGGGTTCTGGCTCTAGTCTCTGATCCCTAGATTCTGAGTGGCAAGTGTGAGCCGTATCAAGGTTTCCACTGGAAGTATCCCATGTGTGATTGGGTTTTTCTCTTGGCTTATTTGTTCCTACTTGCAGAGCATTCAATTTTGTTTCTCTGGCCCGCCTAGACATTCTTCAAGTGACTTCATGGCCTATAATAAATCCTTTTCTGCTTAAGCTAGTTAGAGTGCATTATTTGGGTCTGCAATTAAGGATCCTAAGTAATACAGTAAGTGATTATAAGCAATCAATCTTCAAGAAGATGGGAATGTGAGATTGATTATAGTTAGAAATCAATGCAGATTTAGTTAGCATTAGATGGTGGAACTCTTGTAGGCCTTGGAGGGCTAAGTGGCCGCTTCTGTATGGGAAGTGGATTGGTATGGGGTATTAAAGATGGTCACAAATTTTTTTATCACTCATCCTTCTGTTCCCTCCCTTTCCCTTGAACATGGCCATCCCTGTTATTTTATTCAATGAATAGAAATATAACAAAATAATCACGTGAACTTCAGAGGCTGGACCTTAGATCTGCAGTGTCTGCCTTTATCTCTTAGAACGCTCCCTTTTGGGATTCAGCCACCATGATGTTGGGAAGCCCAAGCAACCATGAAGACAGGCTACAAGGAGGAGAACCAAGATATGCTTAGCTGACAATCCCAGCCAAATCTCCAACCAACATGCAGCATCAACTACCAACCATTTTTGTCATGTGTTGAATGTCCCAGGCCCTGTTGACCCTCCCATGCTTGTCATCTCACCAGTCACTGCTAAATACCATCAATCCACAAAATGGTAAGAGAGAATGACTGGGTTATTGTTTTAAGTCACTAAGAGTTGAAGTGGTTTGTTACACAGCAATAGATAACCAAAATAATTGGCTACTTCCAACTGTACTGGCAAGTTTAAAAAATAAAATGACAAGGTGAAGATTTAAATTCTCTATTCAAGACATAGTCAGAGAATCAGAGTTTCTATGACTGCCCTAAAAGAAGGTTGCTATAAAAATAAGATGCCGTGTCTAATCCTATGGGCTGCTCAAAATTCAACACAGGTTGAATAAACAGCCTCATTGGGTCTCTTGTGTACATGTCTGAACACAGACTAGGAAAGAATAGGATGTTGAGAATAAAAATGGTGATATTTGAGAGGATTTGAATGATTCTGAGGACATCTCACTTTCCAAATCTGACTGTCTGTTGCCAATGGAAGCAGCCCTTCTTTATCTGTTGAAGCTGGCCCTGCCCACTAGAACAATCAATAAAGACATCATCTAAAGTAGTTATCATCACAGAAATACCAATTATCCCCTTGCCTCAATGTACTACCTCTCAGTGGCTCCAGGCCTAAAACTGAAGTCAGATCTTAACATGCCCTGGGGCATCAGTTACAGAGTAAAACCATAAAAGACGGGGCACATGCAAAGAACTACAAGATTTTGCTAAATTATGTCAGCAAAACTTGGGGAACATATGTGAGAAGATTGTAGATTAAAGAGAGAGTAATATAATTCTGAATGAAGATGAATTTAGTGCTATGACTTTATGTAGCAGAGATTCTAAAATCAATGGGTTCACAGGTTTCTTTTCTGGTTATTGTGGCAGGGGGTACCATGAACAGCAAAGTCTCCCGTGACACCCTGTACAAGGCAGTGTGGGAATTCCTGCACGGGAACCAGGACAAGTGCCTAAAGTTTTTGGAAATGGGGGAGCTGCAGATCAGCTTGGGGAACTATGACCTTCAGAAGGACAAATGCTTCTTGGGCACCGTCAGGCTTAAGTCCACTCCCTGCCCCAAGTTCTACATATGTGTTTTGGGGGACCAGCAGCACTGTGATGAGGCCAGAGCTGTGGATATTCCCCACATGGACATTGAGGCACTGAAGAAACTCAACAAGAATAAAAAATTAATTAAGAAGCTGGCCAAGAAATATGATGCCTTTTTGGCTTCAGAATCTCTGATCAAGCAGATCATGAATACTGGGCTCAGGCCTGAATAAGGCTGACAAGTTCCCTTCCTTGCTGACCCACAATGAAAACATGGTGGCCAAAGTGGATGAAAGGAAGTCCATGATCAAATTCCAGATGAAGAAAGTGTTGTGTCTGGCAGTGGCAGTTGGCCACATGAAGATGACAGATGATGAGCTCATGTACCACATCCACTTAGCTGTTAATATCCTGGTCTCATTGCTCAAGAAGAATTGGCAGAACATCAGGAGCACCACGGGCAATTCCCAGCACCTGTACCAAGGCACAGCTTAATAAATCCTAGTGCTACTATTACCTGTCTGTCTGTGACTAGGGAGGGGGAAGTGCTTTGTGAGCTGACATTGCATGCCAATGCACTGTGCTGATGACGGCAATTTCTGGCACTCAGTGATGGGCAGTCATTTTCTCCACACTGCAAACCAAGAAATGGATTCTATCTACCTTCAAAACCATACAGTCTTATTTAGATCTCTTGGATACTTAAAACATGGGACAGTATGTCTGCTAACCAGGACTAAAGCTTTTCTGATAACCCTCAGAAGGGCAGAGTGGACCTTCACATTGAAGACATTGACTCAGCCCTTGGCAGTGTGCTTAACCTATGGTCTGAAGTTGCTTCCCTTTAAGCCAGGTTATTTCCACCGGCTTTCTGTTTTGTTTCATCCCTCTAAATTGTGCCTTTGGGCTCTAGGTCTATAGGGATCACAAGGAATGTTCCAAATGGAGATTGGGTTCCTAGATTATTCAGAAGGGAGTGGTCCACAATCCTGAGAAACTGATCTAGTATGTGCTTGTCTGACCCCACGTTAAATACCCTATGTTCAGGGTAGCAATTTGCTGTGTGAGATGTTTAGGAAAACACAAGTAGGAGATCTGTACAATACTTTAATTCATCTACCCTGTTTTCTAGGGGAGTTTTGCAAATGGGTAGAATTAGGCTGTGGAAACTTACACGCCCTTTGTCCCCCATGTGGGTTCTCCCTGACCTGAGGCACTTCCCTGTTGGAGTTCTTGCCTCCAGCACCGAGTACTGGAAAGTTCGTTTTGGTGTGGTAGGAAATACCTGTGATTTAACCTTTAATTTGAATCTGCTTCATTTAACTTTGGTAAAGTAACTAGTTTATCCCTCCATCTTTTAATACAGCTGAAAGTCTACTTTAAACCATAAATAAAAATGTTGCACCTTCTCAAAACAAGCTTGAACCACGAAGAATACAAGGTTTTCATCAAAGTAATAAATAAATAACATTTAAAAAAAATAAATAAAATCAATGGGTTCACCCAGGTACCTGGGAGTGCTTCTAAAGGGTTGATAGAAATCTTGACTCAGGGCACCTGGGTGGCTCAGTTGGTTAAGCGTCTGCCTTGGGCTCAGGTCATGATCTCAGGGTCCTGGAATGGAGCCCAAATCGGGCTCCCTGCTCAGCAGGGAGTCTGCCTCTCCCTCTCCCTCTGTGATCTCTCTCTCTCTCTCTCACACACACAAATAAATAAATTTGAAAAATTAAAAAAAAATAAACTTGATGTTTAAAAAAAAAGAAAGCTTGATTCAGTGATGGCATACTGTAAATAAAGTCGATATTCATGTAATTCCTTGGTATAATGTAGGGCGAAAAGAATGTTGGAGTAAATTTGTTATAATCCATTCACTCCCCACCTTTGAGAGGGTTCAAAAACACTCCCTTACCAAAGTATTGAGAAATACATTGATGAGAGCAGTGGCAGAGTCTTTGAAAAGCACTGGAGTGGCTGCTCCAAGCTAGAAGTGAAGGTGCAAGATGCTGCCGTTGGAAAGGGCTTTCTGATTTCAGTGGTGTTGATAGGCTGACACAAGCACCAGAGGCAAGGTGAGCATGAATACTATAATAGGCCACGTAGTTGAAAAGACAAACAGTATGGTTTGATCTGTAAGGGTCTGTATCCTGCGGTCCTTAAGACAGCTAATCAAGGTCCAACTTGATCCATATCTTGAAAGACTCAGTCTGGTAAAGAGAGGCTTGACTTGTATCAGCATGACAAAGAATCATGGTCTGATCCAATTCTGAGGCCTGAATCTCAGAATTGACCCAGAATTCCTTGAAAAAAAAAAAAAAAGAGGAGAGAGAGAGAGAAACTTCGTACCTCCCAAGGAAAGAGTCTGCAATAATATCACAAATGTGTGTTTCAAATCTCCCTCCTAATCTTCCCTAAAGGAAACTGTGGCCCTGTGCCATTGTAATTGTGCAGTGGGAAAAGGGACATATATAGACCTTTATGGCAACATTAGACTGCATTACTCTGAGTTATCGTTAATTTCTGGGACCTCACAACACAATGGTAGACCAAGGGTTGAAGTGGAGCTGATAGTAGAGTTTAGGCCTGAGCCATCTAACAGTAGTTCAGCAGATACATAAACCCATGTTGGTCATTTCCTTAGTTCCTGAGTTCAGTCAAAGGGAAGCTCCTGGAGCTTTCCTCCATATGAAAATAGTAAACCAAAACCAATAATAATTCCTATAAGAATAAAAAGATTATTGCTACCAACCAAGTCTTGGAAAATCAACCCTATCACAATCTCATTTTGTTTGCCTATTTAATCTGTGCAGAAGATGGATGGATCTTGGAGAATTACAGTGGCTTATTCTAAGTTTAATTAGGTTTGACTTCAATTGCAGCTACTATTCCAGATGTAGTCTTCTCAGTGAGGCAAATCAATACAGCCTCTGGCACCTAGTGTGCAGATATTGATCCATCAAATGCATTTTTCTCTATCCCGATTAGCAGAAAATACCAAAAGTAATTATTAAGTAACCATAAGGCTGCCAATTTAGAGGGAGTTCAGAGCAAGAGAAGGTTCTCCAGCTAGGCCAGCTCAGCTAGCTGAGCTAGCTTTTGTGATACCTCAGATCCAATGATGTTTGATTTGTAACTGATCAAGTTGCTCTATGAGGCTTGAGTAAAGAAGTGTTAGGAGAATCACAGTTGCAGACCTTCAAGACTGGTAGGAAAGCCATGCTCTTTTCTCCTTTTAAGAAGCAGTTCTTTCTCAATGCACCTGAATGCCAAGAATCCATGAAAACTGAACTGTTCATCATGAAGTGGGAGTTGTCTGATCCATCAAGCCATAAATTCAGGCAGGCCCAGCATCAGTCCATCATCACGGAGATATGATATAAACAGAATTAGTTAGGCTTGAGCAAATCTTTAAGATGTTAAGTTATTTACCAGAGCCTCATAATCCAAGCACAGTTACTCCGTCCACACTGCAGTCCTAAAACTCCTGAGGATTTCTTATGATCAGTTGAATGAAGAGAAATATCAAACCTGATTTCTGGTGCCAGTGAGAAATGGATGGCTGTGCCATTTCAGCCTCACTCAAGAATGGCCTTGAAGGACAATGCAGAAAGGGAGAATTTTCCAATAGGTAGGATTTTAAGCCCTTAACCTTGTGATGCAAGGTCCAGGCATTTGGAAAGAACAAGCTTAGATGATTGGTAACAAGGTTTTAATGAAGGATGAGCAACTCCAAATGGGCTCAGCATAAGAGAGTAGTTGGTCCCAGGTGAGTGCTCAGAAAAGGGCCTCCCTGTGTAGGAAGTTCTCAATAAACATGTTGCAAATTATACCCCTGTGGATGTGTGTCAATCTCTTTCCAGACACTCTAGTGAATAGGTTCATGGACAATGTGGTCATGGTAGCAATGAAAGGGGTAATACACAGGTTTAATAACAAAATTAATTCTGGTTACCACACTGTTCAGTGCACCAGAGTCTTAAATACTGCATCATTGTCTGAGGACCAGACTGCTATCTGGTAGCAACTGATTATATTGGAACCCTTCCTTTGTGAAGGGACAGAATTTGTCCCTACTGGAATGTCCTTACTGGAATTCTCTACAGGGTTTTGTATTCCTTGCTCACAGTGTCTGGCAGTCCCACCAGGCATGGAATCACTAAATGCTTTGTTTGAGATCATGGTATCACGTAAAACACTGTCTCTTCATTTTATAGCAAAAGAAATATGGCAGTTTCTAATGTTCATAGGGTTTACTTATCTTTCCATGTACCCCGTCATCCATAAATAGTTGGTCTTGCAAAATGATAGCATGACCTACTGGATTATCACCTATTGGAGACAATATCTTGAGAGACTAAGTAACTATCCCGTAGCCTGTAATCTATGCTCTCAGCAAATTGAAGACCAATATTATGGTGTCATTTCTCTTAAGGCCAGAATATAAGGGAGCAGGAAACATGAATGGAAGTGTGAGTGGCTCTGCTGACTATCTCAACTAATAGTAAACCACCTGAAAAAGTATTCCCTCTTTATCTCCATGCTTCTGGATTTTGCTGATTTAGGGGGGTCTTCATACTCCAGGAGGAAACGCTTTCTTCCACAAAGGACACAATTTTTCCATTGAATATAAAGTTGAGACTCCCTAATGGCCACTTCATGTTCCTCAAAAGAAAGTGTTGGCTAAGATGATCAATCTTTGCCATGAAAAGGGTCTTTGCCACATAATGGATGTGAGGAAAAATAATAATAGGAGAACCCAAAAGTTCCTGGTGCTGCCTGTTTCAGTGATAAAAAATTAATGAAAGATGCCAGAACTACCAAATTGGTAATACTACCAAGGCTCAAACCCCTGGAAATGAATGACCCACCAGATGAACCCCAAGAAGATGGATGCTGACTGAAGGAAAGGGGATATGGACTGGGAGGTGGAGGAATAGAGTCTTCAAAGCGAGTGCCTCCTTTCCCTTGGCACATCCCCAGCACTGGGTGATAATATACTTAAAATGTTTGCATTAAATCTTTCATTAGAAATGTTGCTGGAGATGCCTGACTGGCTCAGTCGGTAGACCATGCAACTCTTGAACATGTTATGAGTTCAAGCCCCGCCTTAGGTGTGGAGCCTGCTTTTAAAAAAAAATGTTGCTGATTAGTAGTGAGGGTAAGCAACTTTTCATCCCCTTATTGGCCATGTGGAGTCCCTCTTCTGTACATCTTCTATAAATAACTCTACTGAGCTGTCTTTTGTAATATAAAATGGGTGATGCCCAAGATGCAATCCACAAAATCACAAGATAAATAATCTTTTAGGAAAATCTGCCACATATATATAACATATTTGTGTGTACACATATATATGACATCATATATATGATGGTTATTATCTACTTATTATCTACTTTAAGAAGGTCTTTATGAGTCCAGACTTTTACCCTCAGACAATGGAACATGGCATGGAGAAGAATGAAAAAGCTGGTTGACTTGCTCAGAAGTCTGTAACCACACCCCCACCCTACCCCACACATAGACATAGCATACCTGGGAAGAATTGAGAGCCCAAAAATAGTCCAGTGGAGAAGAGAAAGTTTTGTTCATTCCAAATGGGAAAACATAATGGAAAATGTGAACTGAAAAAGATGAAAAGAAAAAGCTGCGGCTTTAAATAATAATGAGTCAGGGCAGGGCTGTGATGCCCAGGCTTCGAGTCAAGGGCAGGGAGTGAAACAGCCTTATAAAGGTCACCCTCCACCCACCTTTTCTGTGCCTCCCATGCTGTTCACCACTTTTAACCACGGTGGGGGTGTCTCATCAGCCACATCATGCAAAGGACCCGATCTTCACTCATGTGCTTTTCCACAACACACCTAAAAGGTAGAATGCCTCTGTGGTCCTCACAGCTGCCAGAAGACGAGAGTCCCAGGAGAAAAGGGTTGGGGATGACTCTGAGAGCCTGGCCTGCTCCCTCCCACAGTTCCCAAGCCTTGCAGTTTTCTTACCTCATTCAGGTTGTTATAACAACATGCTAATCTGAGAGAGAAGGATGATTTTACTGATCCACTCCCAACAGAGCAGTATAGATGCGTTTCCTGCAATGATGAGTTGTCGACACATAAACAGATATTTAATTTGACAATATTTAATCTAACATTAAATATGGAAGAAAGTTAGAAGCTAACAAGGACAATAGGTAGCATGTGGGCACATACACACACTCCTTTTTCCTACATCCATAGTAGACATCACCAGTCAATCACAAAACTCTTCCCTTTTGAGCCTGGACATGGCTCTAAAATGTCCTTTATTCAATGCTCCCTAAAAACACATCTGAGTTGGCATGTGAAATTAACACAATTTGCCTCCCTGACCAACATTTATCTAGAGATGATAAAGGGACTGTTCAGAGGGGGAAACGAGTTGTCTGATAGAAGTAAGCACGAGAACCAGGGAGGGTGGAACAGGGAGAGGGTTGGAAAAGGACAAGAAGTTCAATTTATTGAGTGCATTTGTGCCATGTTCATCAAGGCATTGTGCTTGCAGCTTTGCACATGTTATTTTGAAACAGAATTCAGGTCTTGTGAGTGTGCTAAATCACTTATTCTCTTGATCAGTGTCCTTTGTGGACAACAGCACAGGTATACATGACAAAGTGCCAAGATCATGGCTATAACTGTGGCCATGGGCTAAGTGGCATTAACTAGGTCATGGGTGCAGTGTGATGAAAGCCACAGTCTTGCTATTCTTACCCTTATGCTCTAATCAGACACTTTCCTTTAGCATTATGACTTTGGATCTGTGCCCAGAAAGCATGGCACTCTTAAAGGCATCTGCCATGCCTTATCAGTTGACAACCTCAGCCGTGTACAAGAACCATTTGCTTGGCACAGAAAAACTCACTCCAGGACCACAGTGTATCAGTGGCAGGTACTGAGCTTTCCAACCAGAGCCAAGCACTACCCTTATCACAAAAGGAGCCAAGTAAGAAAATGAGAAGCTCAGTACAACCTATCTCCTCTACCATAGATCATTTAACCCTCCCTGACATACCCCATTACTACCACCACCACCACTGACACCGGGCAAGATCACGGCCACTGATGATGGTGCTAAAGTCATCTGACTAATAGGCACTGTGTTCTTTCACTGTTTCATAGACTTTAGTTAGCATTTGCCAGTTCCTTTGGGATCTCAGGGAGAATGATTTGGGGAAACAGATTCAATAGCCCATATGCAAAAACTGTATTTTCATATAATGCGGCATGATCTTTGGAGTCAGACAGATGTGGGTTCATGTCCTGGCTCTGTCACTTAATTATGTGACGTCGGGTAAGTTACTTAACTTCCCTGACCCTCAATTTCTTCAACTCTAAAACAAAATGTGGACAATAATGAGGTGATGAAGGTACAATATTTATACAGTTCTTGGCACATAGTCAACTTTCAATAAATGTTTAATATTATTAAATGCTTTAATATTAAGAATAATAAGCAATGAGTACCAATAATTCCTATTATAAGTCATCATCATCGTCATCATGATAATGGTAATAGATGATTTTTAGCCCCCATTAATTGTGCCCACCAATTTTCTAACCCATTTCGTCATTCTCCCAAATAAGACCTTCCACAGAGGGCTTTTGTTTATGGCATTTCCCTAGGGAAAGTCCATCTATCCAGAAGATTTCATCTTCAAAGCCAAGCTAAATGTCTCCTTCTTCCAAGAAGCTCACTCTCACCCCCTAAGAACCACCTTTTGTTTCCGACCTTCTCAACACACTCATTGGCACTGCCGTCAGTCAGCGCGTAAGTTTGACGTGACTATATCGCACGAAGCATTATAATCACATCACACAGTGTTGCACTTGGGTCTTTACATTTGTAGGTCCCTCCGTCTGTCACGTTTTCCCACCTGTCCCACAGCTTCACAGGATTGCCTCCTCCCCACTGTGCAAGTATCAGGTCAAGTGCTGCCTTTGTCATTATCGGCCAATTGCATCCTGCCCCTCCCCCTACCAGTTACTCTTCAATCTGTTCTCATCATTGGTTTACCCAGTGTCCCATATTCCTCCTCTAGGGGAGGATACACTCCACGAGAGCAGAAATATTGTCTTTTTTGTTCATTGCGGAACCCCTAACACCTAGAAAATTACCTAGGACACAGTATGTCCTCAGTAAATATGGAATAAATAAATGTTTCCTTTTTCCTCCAAAAATATTAGAAGCTTCAGGGCAACACCTTCTAAAGCAGATATTCCTTTTACAGTCAGCTTCCTGAGCCCAATACAGTATTACTCAAGAATTGAATAAAATAGCTAGCAATACAGAAATTCAATGAGAAATAATATGAAAGTGTATGTCCGTCAGATCCTCACTAGATTATAAGCTCCTTGGGGGTAAAAGTCATCTCTTTTTCAATCTTGCGCTTCCTGCAGTGCCTAGCAAGCACCGTGAAACGACCATATATAATAAGAGCTTTGCTATGTCAAATGGAATTGAATGGAATAGCACAAGCATCTGCAGAAATGTTCAAACACACACAGGGGCCAACAATAAAACTGCAAACTCATACCCGCTTCCTCTGCGGCATTGGCTTGGATCTTAGAAAAGCACTATCTATAATTAGGCATTTTGTTCTTTTTATATCCAAGGGATGAGAAAGGAGCTCTTACTTTCTGGGTGGCTGGGGAAGCAGAAAATAAACCCACTGTCTGAAACAGAAATGAAGATCCTTCAATTCTTTCCATCTTGTCACCAGAACCCTGATTCAAGGTGCCAGTCTGCATTTCCTCCTTCTTAAATGGACCCTCTTTCCGGTCAGAGCCTTGTCATACTTGAGCAAATAGATGTCTTCCCACTGAAGGCGGCATTGATAACCAAAGATCAGACACATTTGGTGCCTAGAAACGTTATGTAACTGCTGTGGCTAATGACCTTCTTCTCATTAACCCCCATACAGTAATGAAGAGGAAGGTGGTAGTTACCTTGTATTGAGTGCCTATTATGTGGCCAGTTAAGTGAGTCACATGTGTTATGTCATGTAGTTTTTATAAAAACCCTGTGGCTACATATCATCATCATCACCATAATCATTATTTTACATATATTTTTTAAAAAGCAAAACCTCGGACTGGTAAAATCCGAATATGACCTGTAATTTGGTTGATGGTGTGGCATTCATGTCTGTTCCCTGGTATTGATGGTTGAATCCAATCGAATCTATTGAACCTAATACGTTATCATTGGAGGAAGCTGGGGGAAGCATGCGCGAGAGCTCTCTGTACCATTCCTACGACTTCTTGTGGGTCGAAAAGTTTTCAGATAAAATAATGGTTGTTTTCTTTTTCAATAAAGAAGAATCCTGGGACACAGGGAGGTTAAATAGCTTGCCCAGATCACAAAGTTTGTATATGAAGAGGTCAGTGTGAACCACTGTTCACCTGGTTCTAGAGCCCAGGCCTTGACCATCAATTATACTGCTCATAAGTCATGCTTCTCAACTTCTCACCTGCCTGCCTTTAGTGTCACATTGCCCTCCTCACCTTGGCCGCTGGGAAGCTCGGAGCTAAATGCTGCTGAACCATAGCATCTGCTGACTGCTGTTTCTGGAATATCAATTTCATCCCTCTTAGGTCAAATTCCTTCCAGCATCCATCCACCTTGGTCTTCCTTAGACTCATTTTATCACTTTTTAAAAATGTTGTGTCTTTGATAATTCCCTTAAATCCTTCTGGAAAAGATTCCGGATTAAAAATAAGGTTATAAGGATCTTTCTCCTCAAACTCCTAGAACACTCTTCTACTCAAGTTTCTCAACCTAGAGATCAACTCGTACCACTCAGCCAGCATCCCATAGTCCAGATGCTCAACTAGGAAGGCGCCCGAGGCACACAATAAGATGCGAAACAATGGCTTCAGGTGGTAGAAGGTTGAAAGGCCGTCCCTATCTTTATTTTGCTTTCTGAAAATTAAATACTTGGCAGGGGTTTCCTTGAGCTAATTAGCATCCCTTCCTAACATTTTAAGTAACTACTCATTTAGAGCAGTGAATGATTGCATTGAGATTAGAGTACAGGGAAAATCTTCCTATTGGGAATAATCTACTTATTCGGCTGTTTGTTTGAAGCAGAGATAAACAGAATTTTTTTTTCCTTTCTGACATGCCAGGCGTAAGAGAGAACACGGTGATTAATGAAACTCTGCTTTTCACCAATAAATTTCTGACTTCAGATACAGGCTCATAGTTGTTGAGTTTTCTGGGAATTTTTTTTTCCTTTCTTTCTTTCATTATTATTATTTTTTTTTAACCAATAGGAAAAAGAAAGTGGCACCACCCAGATTCTAGAGCTCATTTAAATCTGTTACATTGTGAATTATTTTTGGTTCTGAAAATGGTTTAGGTAATTTTTCATTGGTTCTCCTGGGAATGCCACTTTGTGCTCTGTTATTTATAATCTGCAGAAATTAATTATGCTGCTAATTAACAGCTTGCAAACAAATTATTGCTCAAGGAGTTATTTATTCAGTTACGAAAATACAACTTCAGGCTTCTATGTAGATTCTTTCTGACAGCTCTTTCATTTCTTGCTTTTGTTTTTGAGTCTTTCTGCTCCCAAGATTCAGTGCAGATCTGCTTGAAGGGGGTGACAAGTAATCAGGATTTCAGTAGCAGAAGCTGGGTCAGCTGCTCTACAAGGCGGAAGCAGACAGGCAAGAGGGTTGCCGAGCCTACTCCGTGTGCCCCTGGGGTTGATGAAGAAATTCCTTATGTGAGTGGTGGTTTCTGTAACAACCACCACAAGGTTACACAGGCCCATTTTTGCCTCTTACAGGATTTTGGGAGAACTCTAGAGATGTCAGGTAAGGAGGAATGTAAACACATGCCACATACACCACCACTCTCCATGCCCATACTCATGGCAGACAGTCATAATGGATCACAGATCTACATCAGCCTCTGAATCATTCTTAACACAGTCCTCCCGGTAGGCATTACCAGCTGTTGCTATCTCTTGTAGGAGGAAAACGCTGGCCAAAGTGACTGGTTTGAGATCCCCAACTGATGTAAACAATTGCCCTTTCCAAACCGGGCCAACTGGATGGAAGAAGCTGTAGATAAGAAACCTATTTCAACCTTGGCCAGACTTCAGAGGGGCACTGAGAACACAGTCTGCCTCCTAACTGACCCCACCCTGCCCAGAGAGACACCAAAATACTGGCTATTGGCAAAGACAGAAAGAGCCAGTTCCGGGGGAAGGGCCGTGTTGGACAGTGTCCGCAGGAGGTGGGGGTCAACACAAAAGGTGAAAGGCATACTACTCCCTGCTTCTGATTCTTTGTACACTGTTCAGCGCCTGTGAGATCCTCAGTGAGTCTCTTTCTCTCTCTGGTCCTTAGACTTTCATCACTTTCATCTGCTAAAAGGGTGGTATGCTCGGGGTCTCTGAGATCCTTCCAGTTCTGTCTGGTGTTTCAATGCTGCTGCAGGTGGTGGGTGCATGGGGAGCCCCCCAAGGCCAAGTCTATTCCAATTAGAAAAATGAAGATGGTAAGGGTATCACTAACCCATTCCTGCACCCAGCTACGGGGGAACCGAGCGGGGCTTCAGGACCAGATTGTAGCATGCTGAAGAGAAGAACAGGAGAACAACAGGAGTGAAGGGCACCATGTTGACACTGGGTAGTTGACACACACCAAACAGCATTCATCCCTAAGTTCAAAGGAACTAAAACCACCTTGTGGCTCTGGAGACACTCAGTCCCCCAAATTCCCCACACCACTTCAGCATCCCCAGAACGCATCTTCCCCTTCTGTTGTTAACTCACCTGTCCACCTCTTACACATTCCAGAACCCAAGACCTAGACCGCTGGCAAATGCATGGACTCTTTTTAAGCCCCTCTCTTAAAGCTAAGAAACAAGGACCCACATTCACCTCATCAGAAAAGCCCAGAACCTTGCTCACTTATCCGCACAGTTATATACTCCCATGCTGGCTGGACTGGAGCTCTATCACGGGCCAGACCAGAGGTCCCCCCGCGGCGTGAGCTATCAGCTCGTACCTCATACAGAACTGCAGACTGCCCGTCCCCAAGAAAGCACCCCTTCCTGCTCTCAGACCTCAGGCTCTGCCTTCTCTGACCTTAAATGCCCTTATTCTCTCAGACAAATTGTCAAGAGCCAAAAACTGAGTGACATGTCCTGAATTTCCATCAACAGGTTTAACCAATTAAATGTCCACGAATGGATAGCTTCTTCCCTGCACACGACCTTCCTTAAGGCTCACAACCAGAGTGAGCTGTTGAAGTGTTAGAGTGTTAGAGATGACATTCAGAAAAGTGATGCAACAGGCCCCGAGTCCCACGGCTCACAAGTAGCAAAGCTGGGTCTTGATCCTGTGACTTGGGATCACTGATGCTGTACTGTCTCCTCATTGTCAAGTTTCCTGATGTGTCTGCTCCGTGACTGGCAGCAGGAAACTGAAGCGAGTCTCAGCTCAGTCTCATAAGGCAGCCATGAAACCTCCTTTCTCAGATCCCTCTCCCAGCAGTACCCCCACCCCCGTCGGCCTTTAGGGAGGCTAAGCGCAGCAAATGAGACACACGGTCCGAATTTGAATTCTGGCCCTAACGTGATTAACCCTCTGAGATCAGACAAGTCCCTTAAGTGCTATAAGCCTCAAGTTCCTCATCTGGAAAGGGCAACAATGAACTCTTACCATGCACCATAATAGCCTGGTTTACCATAATAAATACAGGATATAATTTAAATTATCCACCAATAGCAGAGTGGACACTAGACCGATGTTTAGTCCTAAAATGGAAGAACCTACCTCAGTTAAAAGGAACAAACTAAACCTACATATACTAAGGTGCATAACTTTCAAAACCTAAGAGTGAATAAAACAAAAGCGCAAATGGATAAGAACCGTGTAATACAAGATCTGGTGTTTGTACTGTATTTTTCTGAATATATGCCTATCTACTAAAAGAATAAAAACAGCTTGGTAGTGATACTCAACAACCTCAGAATATCGTTTCCCCTGAGAAGGGTTGAAAAGGGAAGCATATGAGTCGGAATTTTGCTGATTCTGATGTATCGTATGACCTCACTGATATGAGGAATTCTTAATCTCAGGAAATGCTACATGATTTTCTTTAGGTCAGGTTCATGTTTCTAGTGAACTTTCAGTAATTTGGGGTTTTCCACATTGAATCTTACTTTTGATGTAGCACACAGTCTCAATATTTAAGGGAGGCTTTGTTAATCTCCGCTCTAGCAAAGGATCCTTCTGTTATATAATTAGTCATCCCTAATTCTGTCTATATAGTAGACTGGTGTTTTGAAACTGTCCCCCAAAAGATGCTTATTCATTCAATGTGCTTTAGTGAAGATCAAGTCTGTGCCAGTCACTGTGCTAGATGGGGATATACAAAGGCAAACAAAATACATATGGATGCTGCACTCAGAGAGCTTACAGCAGGGAAGAAAACTAAACAAGTAAACAAGGTGTGCAAAATTCTGCAAAAGAAATGAACAGCGTGTCATAAAAAAATAAGGAAAAAGAGGCAGAATGTTTCAGTTATTTCTTGTGTATAATAAGCCACCTCAAAATGCAGTGTCTTAAAATAACAACAACTTATTATTTCTCCCAATTCCGTTGATTGACTAGAAGGTTCTACTGCTTTCCATGGTATTGGCAGGGTTGCTGAATGGGCTGGAAGGTCCAAAATGGCCTCAATCCCATGGCTGGCTAAGTGCTCATCCACATAAGTTTTTCCTTGAGGCTGCTTGACCTTCATCAACATGGTGGTCAGGTTGCAAGGGGTGTTCCTAGTGAAAGAGATGTGGGAACTTCAGATCTTGTAAGTGTAGCCCCAAAATTACTGCATCACTTCTGCCACATCTTATTGGTTAAAATAAGTCATGGGGCCATCCCAGATTCAAGGGCAGGGGAATTAGACTCTACCTGGTAACAGGAGGATTGGTAAAGAATTGATGGCCATCTTTATCGGCCACACAGAGTTTGGGACTGATCCTAACTAAAGGGCTGTTGTGTGCCATGTCTTTTCCATAAATATTCAACTGTGCCCATTACCAAAGTCTCTAAGTAGTCCTGAAGGAAAGAACATGGTTTCACTTATCTTTTTGAAAATGTTTCTTTTATGAGGTGCCTGGCTAGCTCAGTCTGTTGAGCGTGCGACACTGGATCTAGGGGTTGGGAGTTTGAGCTCCACATGGGGTATAGACATTACTTAAGAAATAAATTAAAATTAAAAATTTTTAAAAATATATCTTTCATTTATGGATGTCTGTACAAATTTTTCATTTATATTAACCGGGCATTTTCCAAAGTTAGCTGACTACAAGTACTCTTTTTTTCCACAGAACCCCTGGATCCGGCATTCTTGCATTCCGTTTGGGAAATGATTGTTCTAAATGAAGCAGATTTTTATAGATCAGAGATGCTGAAAGCGGAGTCCTAATGACAGGTATCACATGATCTTTGGAGAAAAAGTTCTTCCGTGTAAATCAGAAAAATTAATAAATACGGTGACACAGTCTGCATGACATAGCCCAGGCCTGAGTCAGGGAGGGGGCTCCGGGGAGGAGAGGGATCTGGATTCTGTCACCTGCTCGCCCCCTGCACCCCTCACCCCCAACCTTCAGCATTTCCTTGTTCATTCCTCTGGTCCAGGAATGACAAACTCTGGAATTTTCATTTGCATCTAGAACAAAAGTCTACAAGTAAAAATGCCATCAGCCTGTAACACTACAACCACCTGAACAATTATTAGAGACGAACTGCCATGAATTACATAAAAGACCAAAGCACCCCCCCCACCTTGAACACAATCCAGCATCCAGCAGACAGGCTATGATGTTCAGCAGGCTCGCCGGCCATGTAACGGTGGCATTACAAGGGGAAAACTGCTCTGTGCTGAGTTCATAATTATCATGATCTACTATTATGATCCATCACCAACAGAGCAGTTGGTGAAGCCACGATACATCACCATTATTTATATTGTAACAAATCACAAGGACGTATCATCAAGAATCATAATTCACACTCACTTCAAATCATAATTACCTATATGTGACTGTCTAGGTATGTCACCAAGGTAACACAGGAGGAAAAAACTCATCAGCTGCACTGTCTCCAAGACTTGGCTTCTCCAAGCAAGCTTTTAAGCTTTGCAAAGAAGGAGAAGACAAGTCTGGTTATTTCTCTCCCCCCTCCCCCCACCTCCTGGATCTGTCCTGGATCTCCTCAGATCGTACAGAAGTGGCTGAGTTCTAGGATCTAGCTTTAGGCCGGACATTAGCCAACCTTAGGACGTCTTGGTTTGACACCGTGTCCTATGAAAAGCAGCTGAAGAAGGTGGGATACTTACCCTGGAAGACAGGCCCTCTCTCACAAAGCTGTGTGCCTTCAGAGGAGTTTAGCTCTGTCCCAAGTCGTGTGCCAGGGAGGCTAGAGAGCCATGTGCTTTAGACAAGATTAAGCCTCCAGATAAAAATTGGAGTAGATTAGCCACATCCGGATATGTTCTAGCCACCAAATTCTAGGATCGGTAATAGCGTTCTGCCCGCCATAATGGAACACAGGGTAAAAGGAGATACCAGTGATACTAATCCGGTCTTTACTTAAAATTGTGATATTTTGTTCACCACAGATTGTTTGCATTAATTTAAATTTTTAAAAATATTGCATTCAAATATTATTTATCTTGATTACTGAGTGTTTGGTCCTCTCTTAAATTCCCTGCAAGAATTCCTCAGCTCCTTGTCTTAGTTGCCCCCCGGGTAATTCTGTCAATAATCCTATGACATAAATACAGTTACCCCGTTTTGGCGATGAAAAAGCTGAAGCTCAGTAACTTGGCCAAGTCACGTCTGGGCAGCTCCAAAAGTTCACTGAGAGTAAGAACAAGTTACGTACTTCCTTTACTTCTTCCTTTACTCACATCCTACACTATATCACAGGAGGAAGAAACTGAATTCCACTGAGTCTTGTCCAAAGGCAAAGACCTAGAGTAACAATTTGCCCTAACAGAAAGGAGATTGTCCTTATGGCCAGGCCACTTTTTTATTCACCTTTGAGCAGGCACTCTTAACAAAGGTTCTACAAGTGGTCAGGTACCTTTCCAGGGTCCACAAACCCCCAAAGTTATATGAAAAAGTGTGCGTGTGTGTGTGTGTGTGTGTGTGTGTCCTGGACAGAGGATCTGTAGTTCTTAAGTCTCAAAAAGATCTTTGATCCTCCAAATTTAGGAATACGGCCTTATAAGAGCTTGGGTAACTTTTAATGCAGTCTTATAGTGAAGGATCCATAAATAATCTATTTTATCTTTCTCACCACCGAGGAGTCTCCATGAAAACAACATGTAGTTATTGGAACCAAAGTTCTAACAGAAGCCTTGTATCATACCATCCCCCTCTCGAAGTTCAGCTGGGCATAAATTTTTAACAGTTCCCAGTGAAGACATTTTATAGATCACCTAGTTCCCAAAGCCCAATCTTAATCCCATTTTATTTATAGACTGATAAAAGTGAGGCTCAGAGGAACTGTGTGACCTGTCCCCTGTCCCACAGCTGAGTCACCTCAGGGCTGAGGTTAAAGCCAAAGCTCATCTCCCGAGCCCCTTTCTCCACTGGGCGGCCACCTTCTGTTGGTCAAGTACACCTAGGACCATAACTGGCTGACCCCCTACACGTTCGTGCCCTGTTCGGGTCCAAGCCTCTGGTACACAGAAGCTAATGTTTCATGTACTTTGGCTTCAACTCATCTGGGACACAAACCCTACAGCCCCACTTCTTTGCATCTACTTTTAAATATGAACCAAACAGAACCTTTGGTGGAGACCTTCTGTACTGAACCAGGGATTCCCTCTAGTCTGAGATTTGTAATTAATGGCTGTGTAACTGACACCACTCCCCAGAATGACCTGATCTCTCTCTCTCTCTCTCTCAGGACCTAATTTCTCAAGAATTTCCCTCTGAAGACAAACATATTTAGTAGTGATGATTATTAAAAACAAAGAGAATCTGGCTTCAGAGAGGGCACATGAGTCCTGATCTCAGAGATGGTAAATGAGCTCATTTGGAAATAAAATAGCTTTAGAGCATGGTTTTCCAATAATTAAATTAGAAGAAGTGATGAGAAATGGCGCTGAGGATGGTAGGGCTGGATAGATAAGCTTTAATGGGGTCTCAGGCCTCAAGAAAGAAAAGTTTAACAAGATAGGAAAAAAGGTATCAGATGAAATCACTAGTAAATTTCACCAACAGTTTTAAAGTGGTGAAGGTCCCTCATGCAGTGGTGAGCTATGTGTTGAAGCTCACCACGAGGCCCACACTGTTCTAGGCACCCTGTGGGACATCGAAGGAGATTGAACAGAGAGCCACTGTCCTCAGGAGTTTACAATCTAGTTGGGCAGCAAAATGCAAAACACAGCAACAAATCAATTAGTGATGCAAGACAGTATGTAAATGAGATGCCATTATTTCAGAGAAGAGACAGCTGTCAGCATGAGTCAAGATAGGAATGTAGGGTCAGGCCTCCAACTAAGTGAGCACCAACTACAATCCGGTAGGGGCTATTTTCCACCTCACCTGTAGCACCTGCATCTCACATTCTGTTGTAGTGAGAAGGTGTCTTCTAGCATTGGGTTCATTCAAGATGATTTTGTTGTATACCCAAAGGACATAAAAAGGGCAAATGTGTTATAAGGCCTAGGATATTCTACTAGGTGGGATTGCGCATGGGCTCAAATAGGGCATTAAGCAGTTAGATATGATGAATTCCTTTTCCACATTCTTGGAGATGATGAAGGAAAATAGAAAGTCAACTGCACACCTGGAGTAGAGAATTGTCTCCAACATCCTTCCTGCCTCTTCTACAGATGGGGCTTAAAATATGCCCCCTAGAGGGGTGCCTGGGTGGTTCAGTCAGTTAAGCATCCAACTCTTGGTTTTGGCTCAGGTCGTGATCTCAGGATTGTGAGATCAAACCCCGAGTCGGGCTCTACACTAGGCATGGAGCCTGCTTGGGATTCTCTCTTTCCCTTTCCCTCTCCCTCTGCCCCCCCCCCTTAAGAAAAGAAGAAGAGAAGAGAAGAGAAGAGAAGAGAAGAGAAGAGAAGAGAAGAG
>NW_027397118.1:3409054-3533237 GCF_003265705.2 Callorhinus ursinus | reverse complement strand
GAGAAGAGAAGAGAAGAGAAGAGAAGAGAAGAGAAGAGAAGAGAAGAAGAGAAGAGAAGAGGAAAAAAATATGCCCCCTGGAAAGAGAAGTGTATAAACATTAGGCTGGAAGAGTTACAGACTACCAGAGGAGGGTTGAAGTTTATGACATCTGGGGGAAAGCCAGAAAACCAGAAAAGAGGACAAATTGGAGAAAGGGAAGAATTCTAGAGGAATGAAAGTTCAAAGGACAGAAGAAGTAAGAAGGGAAGAGAAGGGGTAGTAGGAGGAATCCATCGGGATGCGCTGGCCTAAGATCTTGGGGAGGCCACAGTGACGCTGAGGCAGAGATAAGTGGGGGCACCACCATGGAAGGTTTTTCACCTCTCTCCCTTTCCCTCTACCATCCCATCTCGACTCTGTACAATTTGGATTTTTATCCCCAGAAATATCAAGTGAAGGGCTGTCTGAACCTCTTTCGGTTGTCGTGAGGGGCAGGCAGCAAAAGCAATGAAAACATAATAGTCAAGATTTGTATTTAGTAGCGTTAAGTACATTACATGAAAGAACTCATTTAATCCTCATCAGGGATCCACAAAAGGAGGAGGCAACTCACTCCCTCTTCTACCATCAGTGGAACAGAATAGAGACCACTTTGGTGGGGAGTTTGGGGGAAAAGGGTCCACTCCTATAGGAAACTTATCTGGAGCTTCCTTCCTCCCTTCCTCCCTTCCTCCCTCCCCTAAACACCCCCACCAATAAAGAAGAGCTGTAGAGGGGCACCTGGGTGGCTCAGTTGCTTAAGCGACTGCCTTCGGCTCAGGTCATGATCCGGGAGTCCCAAGATCAAGTCCCACATCGGGCTCCCTGCTCAGCGGGGAGTCTGCTTCTCCCTCTGACCCTCTCTCCTCTCGTGCTCTCTCTCACTCTTTCTCTGTCTCTCAAATAAATAAATAGAATCTTTAAAAAAACAAAAAAAGAAGAGCTGTAGAAACCCCATCAGCCAAACATCAGGAGCTTGGTGCCAACCTGGACTCACAATTCAAGCTGCCTGAGCCAGTGTACTCTATTCCATGAAACAAAGGAACCAATAAGCACACACACACACACACACACACACACACACACACACACACACACACACGGGTCTCCCTTATTGGAAAGGATCATCCTACAGCCCCTGGAAATTTTCTCCCACTAACGGGCCATCTTCTCTAACACCTGCACCCTCCCTGAGGGATCCTTCTGGTCCCCTTGCAGATAACGCCAAGCCCTTACCAGCCCACTCAAAAGTAGTGTCCCAGTCCCCCCGACTTCCAAGCTAAGACTGGGCCCTGTACAGTCACAAATGAGCCCAGTTCAGGCTCCTGACCGTTGATCCAACATCAATTTTTTCCAAGCCCGAGGCATGCGATTATCTGCAAAGCTGACTTACAAGATAAAATCCCCAGGCCTCTCCCCACCCCCCCCCCCCAACAAGCAGACATTGATTTTACACAGAATGTGCATGGCTTTGATGGTGTTATTGCAATCAACATGAAAAATACCACCACAGTGCTTATCCGGATGTCTCCGTTGTTTTGCCTCATAGCACAAGTGATTGTTTAAAGAGGTCTGACACTGCTGGAGTCTTTTGTTTTATGGATTTTGTAAAGCATTGCTCTTCGTCTCCTGGACTGGCCGAGGAGGAAGCTCTTTTTTCAAGACAATGGGCAGTGCTTTCAGAAAATGGGATCCAACATGAGGGCTGATTTGGGGAGTCCTTTCAGCTCCCGTGTTTACATGATGATGGTCCCACAGGAAAGCCTGCTCCTAATGGTGTGTGCCCTTAACCGAGGACAGGTCAGCTTACCCCCAAACCTTTCTCCCCAGCCGCTTTCCATGCTGCTCTGTCTTTCTGATGCCATGCTGGTCCCAAGTAACTAAATGGGATTGTTCCCTCTCTTTTACCTCTCTGCCTCTCGCTTTCCCCTGCATCACGCCGAGCAGTTATCTGACTCATCTGATCCCCAGCAAAAGGCACACACACCATTCACTACCTCTCCTATACAGGCAGAATGGCAGAGACGCAGACACCCCTCATCTCTCCTCTCCCCCTGCCTGCGACACACAGTCACTTCTACCACCCAATCCGGCCACCTCTCCCATCAGAACGGGACGCGACCCCCCCCCCCCCCGCCGCCAAAGGCTGAAGCTCTTCTGCTGCCCCTACTTATGGCTTATTGTCCAATTTAGTGCTGTTTGGATGATATGGAGAATCGGAGTGCGAGTAGGAATTCAGTTGGATAATTATAAGACCATGTACTGGGGAATGATTGCTGAATTCTGACGCAGGGTATCTCAACCCAGATACTATTGACGTGTGAGGCCAGACGATCCTTTGTTTTGGGAGAATCTCCTATGCATTGTAGGATGTTTAGCAGCATCAAAGATGTCTCAAATATTGCCATATATCCCCTGGTGGGCAAAATCACCCCAGTTGAGAACCACTGCCCTAGGGCATCACAGGGAGGAGGAGGCTAATGCTAAGACAAGTTCATGAAGAGGTGGTAACGTGAGGTCAAAAGTGAGCTGTAGAAGTTTACCTGTAGGATTTTGAGCTGTAAGTCTACAGCTCAAAAGTGAGCTGTAGAAGTTTACTACTCATCCTGCCTCTAGTCTCTGTGGTGCTCCCTACCAAACCTGCACCATGATTCTGATCTGCCCCGTTGAAACCACTGACCTGTCTTCTGAGGATCAGTATCCTCAACTACCTATTTCTACTGCCCCATCACTACAAAAACGACATATTTCTACTGCCCCATCAAATCTCCTGGTTCTAAATTTGATTGCTGAATTTACCGGGCCATATTTAGGCCCAATTTGGGGTTCTCCATTTATTACAGTACAGAAAGCAAGACGGAGCTATGCCCCATACAACCTTAGAGAAAAGGATTTAAACTTAGAGTGGGGACAAGTGGGTTTGGGGCCCAGATCTGCTGTGGGGCCACTGGGTGTCATTGGGTGACACTCCTACTCTCCACGGGCAAGGCTTCCTTGTTTGACTTTCAATAGGAGAACAGAAAAACAAGGAGGTGGGCCCAATTAAGGATCTGTAAATTGTTGTATGGATTTCTGGAGCTTAATAAAAGTATTGTAGGGGCACCTGGGTGGTTCAGTCAGTTAAGTGTCTGCCTTCAGCTCAGGTCATGATCCCAGGGTCCCGGGATCGAGTCTCACTCACATCGAGCTCTCTGCTCAGTGGGGAGTCTGCTTTTCCCTCTCCCTCTGCTGTTCCCTTCCGCTCATGCACATTCTCTCTCTCTCTCCCTGAAATAAATAAAATCTTTTTAAAAAATAAAAAATTAACGTACTGTAAGCATCACCTTGGAAGACAAGAGAAAAGGTGAGCTGACAAGCTTCAGCCTGCCGCTCAAATGCTAAGTCAATAGGAGTTTTTCTTTTACCTATTCTACATACTGAGCTTCTGGGTTAAATTTCCTCAGCACCCCAAACAAAGTTTCAACAACAAATGTGTGTGTGTGTGTGTGTGTGTGTGTGTGTATTGTCGTCCCTAAAGAAAAAACAAACTCAATGACACGTATTAAAGGACAATAAGGAGGTTTACTCAAAGGGGGAGGGGCGCTCTCTGTAGGTACAACCACTGCAATGGGAGCTTCCAGTCTGGGAGAGAGATTGGGCCAAAGTCTGAATACAGCAAGGGCACTGGGAATGTGTAGTCAAGGAGCAAGGCGGGGGTCAGTGGACAGAAGATTATTAAAAGGAAGTATCCAGAGTATGGGGGATCTGTCTAATCTAACCTAACAGGATTCTCACTGAAAATAGGCCAGGGTGATCAGACATCACCTTGGTGGAGGATGAGGAACCTGATCACATCTCAAGAGTTATCAGATCTCAAGGGTGGGGGATTTGGTTAAACTGACTCAACAGGTTTCTTGCTAAAACTAGGTTTTACAAGGAAATGTACCGATGGGCCCAGGAGAATATTCAGGAACCTGGCTAAAGTCTGGTCAAGCAAAGAATCTTTGTCAGTGTGTATAATGTTATTAAAGTTTTAAAATCTCTAGACCAGATAACATCAAGGAAACTTCTGTTTCCAGTATTCTAGAAAAACCTTTAACACAGAGATAATTTTCTGTGCAAAAATATTTTAATGGTTACTAGAAGTCAGACTGAAAAGGGGCAAGGATTTGACCTTCTGGGGGAAGAAAAGTAGCTTATTCCTCTACCTTTCCTAATTCTCAGCTTGCCTCCCCCCCCGCCCCCCAACAAAAGACGATTAATGAGAGAAAAACATACACCTGCATTTCAGGTAAATGTCAAGTGACTCAGGGGCTTTCCTAAGAAAATGAGACCTGAAGAAACAGTTTAACTTCAGTGTTTTTATACTGTTGTTGTTGTTGTTGTTACTGTTTTAAGATTTATTTATTTATTTCAGAGAGAGAGAAAACACGAGCAGGAGGAGCAGAGGGAGAGGGAGAGAGAATCTCGAGCAGACTCGGTGCTGAGCGCTGAACCCGACCTGGGCTCCATCTCCCAACCCTGAGATCATGACCTGAGTGGGGCCCCAGAAAAAGAGTCAGAGGCTTAACAGACTGTGCCACCCAGGCGCCCCTTTACAGGGGTTTTGATGAACAGGGGAGACTTGTGGAAAAATACAGTTAAGGCAAAACAAGGGTATAAACTTAGAGTAGTAACTCAGGGAAATTTAGTAAAACCTGTTCCTTCGGATTCCTCTCGGTGTCCCTTTGCCTCCAGAGATAAGGACGCTCTTTCCTCCAGGTATAGGGTGAGCACCTCTAACATGAGGGTCTGATGACCTGCTTCAGGGGGAGGTCAGAAAGTCCTTCCCATACCAGCCATTTCTCAAATTCCTTCAGCTTCAAATAGTTCATATGCCAATGTTCCACATCTCGGGGTAGCAGGCCCACCCGTTACTCTTTCGCTTTATATATACAATCCCCAGGGGAATGGACAAATTAAAGCACCTTAGAAAGACCGGAATTTGCAGGATGTGTAAGAAGGCGGTGGGGGGAGGGGGAGGGGGAGGGGGAGGGGGAGGCTGGGGTTTTCACGCCCTGTGCTCTCCACAACCAAGGCCTCCCCTGATCCAAGTCCATGCCTTTTTGCTCAGAACTTTCAGCTTCCCCCCCCCCCTCCCGTCCCTCTGAGCCTCTGAGGAGGACTGGAGCCCTCTGACTTATTTCTGAAGCCCAAGCCTTTGACAGCAGGCCTGCAGGCAGCCCAGCACCAGCTCTGCAAAGTTTGCCCTGAGCCCCACAGTCCTCCTGTTTTATTAACACTGCCCATAACGAGAAGGACCAGCCTGAGTGGCAGCTACAAAGACGCTCGTCTCCTAAAATGTGATATTTGATCACAGAAGGATTTTGCGGTGGGATAGCTTATAATCCTAAATTTAAATCCTTCCTCACTTTCAGAAGTTCCAGTATCAAAATCCTTTTAGGATTTTTCAAAGTGTGTAATCTGTTTAGAATTTTTTTTTTTTTAAACTCTCCGGCCCATTCTTTCTCCAAAAATAGGCTTGCTACATTTTTAACTTCCTTTAAAAGAAATAAAGAGAGAAATGCCTTTTAAAAAAAAATTATTTTTGGTGTTTATTTGACTTAAGGGGCAACCGTTTCTAAGACATCCAGTGAAATATGCCTCCTAAAACCCAGTGAAACTTCTTTCAGTGACTGCAAATAAACCCAGAAGAAACATTTATTTTAAAAGGGATTAAGAAGGGAGAGAAGCAAGGAGCTATGTTAAGGAAAAGAAGCTAAAGCACACAAGAAAGAAATACCAAACTCTCTTCCTCTCTCCTGGACACCTCAGGCAAGCAAAGGAGAGAGCAAGCTGGCTGCTTGTTATTGTAATTTAAATTAGAGGGTGGAGAGTAAGTGTGATCTGAATGGGAGGGAGGGCGGGGTCGGGGATGGTAGGGAGAGCTGAAGGGAAGGGCAACCACGGGGAGACCAGAAGGGCTGGCCCAAGCCCAGCTGTCGGGACAAACCTCACACTGGGGGTAAACCTAGGACCCCTTCAAGGGTTGAATAAAGGTTGAAGTCGGAAAAGTGTCCCCAAAGATAGTCCACAGGTAGGGGCGCCTGGGTGGCTCAGTCGTTAGGCGTCTGCCTTCAGCTCCGGTCGGGCTCCCTGCTCCGCGGGAAGCCTGCTTCTCCCTCTCCCACTCCCCCTGCTTGTGTTCCCTCTCTCGCTGTGTCTCTCTCTGTCAAATAAATAAATAAATAAATAAAATCTTAAAAAAAAAAAAAAGTTAGTCCACAGGTCCACAGGTAGAGATTTCCCCAGAATGGCTGAACCTCATGGACAAATTTTTTCCATGTGATTTTCATTCCATTTTCCTCATCTGTTATAACATAAAATTTCATCAACTGTAAATGTCAGTTCTTCCCTTTATTACTTGCTAATGTCATAAAAATCTGAATTGTTTGCTTTGTTAAAGGGCTTGCTGGGCATTGACTTTTCCTTATTTGTACTTTACTACCCCAAATGTGTGGGGTTTATTTATTTAAAAAAAAAATAACATCCCTTTTGAAATGGGATTTAAATAACAGAGCAAGGTTTGCCATTATCATAAATGTATAAAGTGCTTTGTGAGTAATAAAATGGATCATGGATTCAGGATAATTCAAACTGAAATGTTATGTTCAGTATCAAGATTAGATTACGTTAATGCAGTTCATTTTAAATGGTTTAAAGGCCATCAGATGCATGTGAAAAGAATCTGTATCATAACTTAGAATAAATAGACTGAGACATTTGTTTATAATGTCAGTGCTAAACAAATCTATTACTACATTTCTGCATGTAGCGTTATATTACCACTGCTATTAAATAAACAGAGCATGAAGATAAATTATAGCTTTAATTATAAACATTACCTTTGCGTACTTATTAATTTAAAATGGAACAATGTTCAATAACCTTAGGTTATTTATATCAGCTAACATTTTAATTAACTTTGTTGTATTTATGCGTCTTGGTAATTGTTGCTACCAGGCACATGCAGCTCCTTGAATAATGGAAGCAATCTAACCTATCCCTGTGCATATTACCCATTAATGGGATGGTAACATTGTAACTCCCGCCAGAGAGTCAGACTCTACTGCACAGGCTCCCTGGGTGAAGAGCCTAAGGCTCAAAAATTTGCCTTTCTCCTTGGAAGCCGCCAATGGGAGCACCTAGAATTCCTGAATCAACTCTGGGGAAAGGTGGCAGAGGGACCAGGAATTATCCTCTGAATTATGAAAAAATAGGCATCTTTCAAAAAGTTTGAGCTGGAAAACCATGATAGTAGAGCATGTGGCCAGAGGCCATGGCTCTTCTTCCATAGTGCTACAATCAAATAGACCCATCACAGGCTGGAAGCTGTCCTAAGACTCAGACAGGCAATAACTATCACAAATCTTGATTTTCCTTATTCAACTTAATTTTTCCTTTAAGCCTCCATTGTATGAGGTTGATGGGCAATCTTTTCTCAGTCTTTATTGGAGTTGTACTGAAATTCAGAAGGCAGAACGACAGGAGGGGAAGACTTCCAGACCCAAGCCTACCATGTTTTCTCCTGGTAACCTCTTTGCCTTTCCATTGGTCCCTTGAAGTCTTACTGCTAACCATTTCCATGCCATGAGAAGTCTGGGAAAGCTGTATGCTGCCCGAGAACGCCTTCCTCCTGACTTAGACTATGGGAGTCTACCCCCTGAAGCCTGGCCACCTCTTCCGGGTGCTGGCCCAAGCTTCCCTTGGGTCAAGCTTCTCAGGATATCCATAGGTCTCTCCTCCTGTCCAAAGTCAAGGGAATGGCCACTCCTTTCCTCCTGTGTCCCCACAGCTTTCTACCTTTTTGCTAACACACCCTTTCCTTTTGTCCCTTTCTTCATAGACTTAGTTAGTCCATTAAACCTAAAGACCAAAATATTTAAAACACAAACGTAGATTTCACTGTTCCTGGGAACAGAGAGAGCTTAACTTTCATAGGCTACCTCAAATTCCAAGAAATTGGAAGGAAGAAGAAAATATGGTTACAAGGGGTTGGGGGAAAAAAGTCTTGAAGACAGGGATCTCTCTAAACTTTGTCCCCATGTCTGTATCCCTATCACATCCTTTACTCTCCAAAACCAAGTAGCCAACAGTCTAACCGACAGGCTTCTGGAGCACATAGGGAGCACATTCAGGGGAGGAACTCTTTCATCTTAATTAGCATATCTCTAGAAGTCAGCATGCAGCCAGGCATGTGGAAAATGCACAATATACATTTGTTGGAAAAAAAGCAAACATAAAAAAATACTGATCTCCACAACAGGTATCAGCCACCCCTGCTGGTATTACATGATCTGCAGCCAGGCACTATCTCCACCTTCATAAAACAGGAAAGTCAGTCCCGAAGGTCAGCAGATCCCATCGACCTGTACAGGTTTTCACTCTAGACCTGATACTGCAGTAATGTCAGGGACTAAAACGGCCAAATTTCCATGCCAAGATTACGAGGGGATCAAAACGGGAACTGTTTTAAGAGACATACGCAAAGTAATTCTTTAAATAAATATTCTTCTTTATCTGCTTATTTTTAAAGATTGTTTCCCCCCACTCTTATAAAAAATGTAGCTAAATCATGGGAATATGTGCACACATGTGCGCGTGCGCACACACACACACACACACACACACACACACTCCAATTTTCATATCCACGTTCCCACTCTTCCCATAGGCCAACTTTACCATCACCTCCATCTAGAAGAGAAAAGATCTGGATTTCATTTTCATCTAGCACTGACCATGTGGGAGGCCTTGAACATCTCCAGATCTCTGACCCTGCTTATTCATCTGTGGAAGCAGCTCAATAATTTCATTCCTGTCCACCTTATCAGAATGATCAGTGTATCCATGGGTATGAAAAATATGAAGACTTCTGGGCAGAAATAATATCTCGTCTGAACAAAAGGAATTATTTTACTAAAACATTATTTGGGAGAATTCCTAAGCAAAGCATGTTTAGCAACAGGGTCATGCATGGGCTCAAAAGTGCTTCATCATGGGGCGCCTGGGCGGCTCAGTCAGTTAAGTGTCTGACTCTTGATTTTGGCTCAGGTCATGATCTCAGGGTGGTGGGATCAAGCCCTGCGTCAGGTTCCATGCCCAGTGCGGGGTCTGCTTGGGATTCTCTCTCTCCTTCTGCCCCTCTCCCTGCTCACTTGATTTCTAATTAATTAATTAATTAAAATCTTAAAAAAGCTTCATCACATTGTTAGTGGTGATAAGGAGCTGGATGTGTCCTGGATATCCATAATTTGGTAGGGAGATCAGTCAAGTATGGTCCTGGAGGATGAAATACCACACAGCAGTTCGAAATAATGAACTCTAGTAATAGAGCAACACAAAGAGACTTCAGAATCCTAGCGTTGAGGAAACCAAGTTAGAAGTAGAATAAGTTTCACCCAACAATATCAAGAGGCAAATTTAAAACAAACACACAGGAAACAACACTATTCTATTCCAAGGATGACTGCTATGTATGTATAAACAAATGAAGGGTGAATCGGAAGTATGTGTATTTAAGATGTTAGCACGGACATCTCTAGAGAAAGGGGGCATGGGACTGGAGATGCAAAATGATGCACAAAATAATAAAAAGTACAGTAAAAATAAAACTATTTTGCAGAAAGGACAGAAGATATTATGCCACAAACTGAAAAGTGAGAGTGAATCTGTACTTGATGTACAAATAATTTTTTTTCAGGAAGGAAAAAAAGTGCTTACATTCATATACTAGGGCTGCCGCAGCAAAGTACCATAACCTGGGTGGTCGAAACAACGGGAATTTCTTGTCTCACATTTCTGGAGGGTAGAAGTCTGATGCTAAAAGGTAGGCAGCGTTGGTTCTTTCTGAGGGCTGTGAGAGAAGGATCTATTCCAGGTCTCTCTCCTCAGCCTGAAGGCAGCCATCTTCTGCTCCCACACTTTCTTCTACTACGCTATCTCCAAATTTCCCCTTTTTATAAGGACACCAGTCATATTGGATTAGGGCCCACCTTAATGACCTACTTTTAACTTGATTACCTCTATTAAGACCCCATTTCCAAATAAGGTCACATTTTGAGGTAGTGGAGGTTTGGATATGAATTTGGGCTGGAAACACAATTCAACCCCTAATGGTGCTATGTCTCAAACAACTTAGACAGGAGCTAGTATGATGGTCTAAAAATTATTTTAGACATCTCAGACTGTGGTTATAGAGATGATAAAACATTGAAGTGAAGATTAAGTGAAGAGTTAGAATAAATTATCTCTTGAAGTATGTGTATAAAACATGATACTTCTAAATAGTTTTATTATTTTATGAATTCATGATTTTAAATATGCATGTAGACATGACTAAGAACATAACATTAATAAGACATTTGACTATTTCTAAATAATTCTAAAAGTTTGTAAATTTAAGTTTGCTATTAAACTATTTTAATCTTCTCACTAGAAAATTAAAGGATTGCCATATTGTCAGCTTGCTTTGTACTCAAATATACACGTAGGGGCTAAAGCTAGAAACATGCATATTTACCTCCTTCCAGTTTGATTAATCAGGCATCTTCTCTATGAAGGGCCTATTCACTATCCTATTAAGAATTAATCACTCTCTTTTCTGGATAACAATTTGTTCATTTATTCTATTGTTGTATGCTACAATTGTTTAAAAAAAAATGTTTGTCTTCAGCATTAGAATGGGACTTTTTTTTTTTTTAGACAGAGAGAGAGAGTGCATGAACAAGCCGGGGTGGAGGAGCAGAGGGAGAGAGAGAGAGAGAGAATCTTAAGCAGGCTCCACACTGAGCACAGAGCCTGACACGAGGCTCGATCTCAGGACCTCAAAACCAAGAGTCAGTCGCTTAAGCCACTGAGTCACCCAAGCACCCCCTAGAGTATGACTTTCTTAAGGGCAGGGATTGTGTTTCATTCACCCTTGTGGCACGTCTGGCTCATTTTTTCTAGGAAATTAATAAATCTTGTGGAACTTGACTCACCTATGATTGCCTTTGTTTCAAGTTTTTATTTTCTTTTCTTTAAATAGGCAATACATGTTTCTTACAAAAAATTTAAGCAATGTAGTTTTTTTTTTTTATTTTAAGGTTGTCTGGAAGAAAACTTTCTAACAAAATGCTAACCATATAATGCAATGTCTGTCCCTCTCAACAGTATACTTTGTATAATAAATCGTTTTCCTCATTAACATGTTTCATGGCTATCCCATGTCCCATTGAATAGATGTCATAATTTATGTAACCTAAATGCCCAACACTAAGGGAGTGTTTACTTTCAAGTTTTCCGTGCTAGAGATGCAAGTAGAAACAGGTAGAAACCAATAATAAAAGACTTTAACAGACTAATCCCAATGGTCAAGTAGACCTAAAGTAAGTTATGATATAAGAGATTTGAAAAGCATAAGCATGAGGAAGATCAGATCTTGAGAGTAAACATTGAAACGTACACCCCAATAAGGAAGAATTTTTCTTTCCTTTCAAGCACACAATGAATCATTCATGACAACTGAAGATACACCGTTTCACAGAAGAAGCCATAATAGATTCTATAAAGTACAAAGATACAAATAACATTCTCACATCTTCTTCCAATAAGCCAAGAAATTAACAATAAAGTAAAAATAAGTCCTTGGCTCTGAAATTTAAAAACACCCCTCTTAGCATTCTCAGATGAAAGGTGAAATACAAACCAAAATTTCTTTCTTAAGAGAAAATTACAGAAAACGCTACATGTCAGAATCTCTGGGGGGTATCATGGAAGTGGTGATCCAAGGAAAATTCAGAGCCTTAAATATTTATATCAATAAAGTGATGCCATCATACTTAATGGAGCACTGGGTGTTATATGCAAACAATGAATCATGGAACACTACATCAAAAACTAATGATGTAATGTATTGGTGGTTAACATAACATAATAAAATAAAAAACAGAACAAAAAAACAAAACTAATGATGTAATGTATGGTAATTAACATAATACAATAAAAATAAATAAAGTGATGCCATAAAAAAATAAAATAAAAAAATTAAGTGATGCCATGTAAACGAAGTCCCACATCAAAAAAGCAGGAACAAAACTAAATAAAGAAAGCGGAAGAATAGAAATAATAAAGGTAAAAGCGTAATTAAGATAAAACCCGGAAACACAGTGAAATCAATAAGTAAATCAAAGTATTGTTTCCTTTCAAAAGAAATCAATAGGTAGGCAAACTACTTGACAATCTAATCAGAACAAAAAGGTCCAGGGGATGGGGAGAGATGGGGGTGGGGAGGATGCAAATACATAAAATGAGAAATGACAAGTGGGAAATAATGAGTTAGTCCTGGACATGTGACTCGGAAATACTTGGGCAGATCCGGGTGCAGATGTCCCGTAAACGGTGGACAAGATTTCCTGAAGCTCAGTAAAGAGGTCCAGGCTGGAAAAAGCGAGTCACCAGCCTACAGAAGGGAGCGAGAGGCCCCCGAGTGGGGACACTAGTGGCTGGCTGTTCCCTGTTCAATCTTAGGTCCAGCCCCTGCATCAGCTTGCTGGTTACAATGTATCCCCCGGGTGTCGCCGACTACTGGTTTCTGCCTGGCTTCAGCCAGTGGAAGACCCTGAAGGGGCCAGGGGTGCACAGAAGGAAAAGCCAGGGTATTTACTGCCTTCACTTGTTGTTGTTGTTGTTGTTTAGATTTTATTTATTCATTTGAGAGAAAGGGAGAGAGCCTGAGAGGGGAGAGGGAGAAGCAGGCTGGGTGGGGCTTGATCCCAGGACCCCGAGATCATGACCTGAGCTGAAGGCAGACGCCTCTGCGGTGGCTCCCACTTCCATGAGCAGCCTTGGCTTTTTGGGCTTAGGTACCGCCACCTGCTCTCATTATTCCTCCCGCACTAGGAGTGGTGTAGGGTTTCTATTGTTGCTGCTCTGAGTCGCCTCATCTTCCTCCCATTCATCCCTGATGAATGTCCTCTGCTGGACTACCTGGAGCTGCCTCTATTTTCTGAGTGGAGCTCGAGTGTCAGCTTCTCACTGCTAACCAAGAAAGGGGGAGTTAAGGCAAATTGGGGAGCCCCTACATTCAAGATTTCGACAGAAGACAAGGATCTCTAGAAGGACATGGGGAGGGAAGGAGCCATCAATGAGGCGGGACGAAAAAGAGGAAACTCCATTCTGTCGTTCCTGTGATTCTTCCTCTGTCGCCCATAACAAATCTATATTTTAATTGGTGTCTCCAGGACGCATAATGCTGAGAGCTGAAGGGGCACATGGCGGGGAGAAGTTGGGAGGGGGGATGCCTCTCAAACTCCAGAAACACTCCGGTCTGCCAGCACCCAAGGCACTAGCTAGCTGTCTCTTGGAAAAGGGACCCTGAGCCAAGAAATATTTTATTCAGTGGCTGGACCAGGCTGTGTTTATAATCTTAATAACACCCCAGCCTAATCAAGTCAGCCCTACTACCTTAGCTATCATTTAATTGCCTGTGGTTTATATCTTGCATATTCAGTGCCTATGTGATTGAAAAGGTAACGAATGAGCCACTTAAGAAAAAAAAAAGAAGACAAATATTAACACATATTGCATGAGAAACTCAGATTAAATGGAGCAATTTTACATTTCATCAGATTTCCTTTTTCCAAACTAGTGAGTAAAGCTGGGGCATACACACAGGCCGGAGGTGGGGGGGCGCCAGGGAGGGGGGGCGTGGGGGAGGGGAGATTCTTCCCAACCCGAGCTGAGCTGTGCTTTTTTTTCCTTCCCATCAATAGATCTGCATAGCAGTGCTTCTGAAATCATCTAACTAAATGTGCCTCATTAACCTATATTTATCTATGTTGAGTACCTGGTGATCCCTGATGTTTCTGGAATTGATTATCTCCCTCCAGGTGAATCTCAAAGAACCCAGAGCCCGGGAGGGTTTAATGGATCTGTTGACATTTTCAGAAGATTTTAAATTTCAGTCCCCCTTCCCTGACCACTAGTCCTTGTCCATTTTACTTGTTCCTGTGAGTTTCAAATCGTTTTCTCTTTGCCCCCAAGCAAAAACCCTGACCTCACAGGAGCTCTGACCTCCTCCGAGCGGACCCAGAGTTTCTGCAGCCCATCAGGGTGGTACGGTGGTGGTCTCAATGACAGATGACACTTAACTGCCATCAGGAAGTGAGTAAAAATTAATTGTGCTTTACAGAACCGTGCCACGTGGTCACCGAAGGAGGAGGAGCCGGCCCGTTGAAGGCAGAGCCCAAGGGACAGCCACTGGCTCTGTTCACAGCTGCCCCAGCTTTCTGGGCGGTGTGCACAGCTGGCTTAGCAGGTGAATGCTCCCTGAGGGCAAGGGGTGCCTTCTGCTTCTATGCTTCCAGACCCTGGCCCATAATAAAGGCTCGGAAATTATTCCTTAAGTGACTGAATTCATGAATGTTGAGCGACATGAATTTAACATATTTAGAATGACAAACACAGATACAAACTTCCAAATCGGAAGAGATCTGGAAATCATCTGGGTTCCTGCCTTCCCTTGGGAGGCAAATGCAGCACCAAAGCCAGGCTCTGGAATCAGATAAGCACTCCACATATAAAAAGCAGGGCTCTTGAGTGAGAGACCACGCTCCTCTAAGACTCAGTTTCCCCATCTGGGAAATGGGGATAACAATGGTAGGTACAGGTGCGTGGGGGGATGGGTGAAATAGGTAGAGGGGATTAAGAGGGCACTTATGATGAGCACTGAGTAATGCACAGAATTGTGGAATCTCTATATCGTACATCTGTAACTAATATAATACTGTATGTTAATTATACTTGAATTAAAAAAATAATGGTAGGTACAAAATAGGGTTACGGTAAGAGTTAGAAGATGTAATACTTGGAATATACTTGGGAGAGTGGCCAGCCCTCAATATATGTTAATTATCATTACTTAGGTAAAGGAACTTGGTTTAGTTTAGTTTAGATTAAAAAAAAAAAAGGAACTTGTTTTTCCCCCAGACAAGATCTTGATAGAAACCTCATGAATATAAAACAGATTGAAGCAGAATTACCCTGGTAGACACTGGGGGGGGGGGGGGGGGGGTAGCCATAGAACTCTAGTCTGTGTCCTTCTTGTCCCCTGAAGTGGCATCTCCAGAAAACCCAAGACCTCCAGAGAAAGATAAGTTTCTGGAGAATACTCTGATACGGTATTTACCTGGATCATTCTTCATTCCGCAGACAATGACACCGATGCTCAGAGAGGGGAAGTGACCAACTTAGGATCACACAGTTAGTTCCTGACCCCACTTCCCTGGATTTTCTTCTCTGCTTTCCCATTGCCTCCAGGATCTCAGACTGGCAGGACCCTTGAGAGTAAAATAACCCAGTCCTCTCCCTCTGTAATATCTCTTGGTGATGTTGGACTGGCTTTCTTAGACGTCTCCATTAGCATGGGGAATTCTTTTTTTTTTTTTTTAACTTGGGCTGTTTGCAGAATTTTATTATATAAATTTATTGCATAAATTTATTGTAGATAATGCTGCTATAAAACATCAGGGTGCACATATCTCTTCGAATTAGTATTTTTGTATTCTTTGGGTAAGTACCCAAAGTAGTGCAATTACTGGATCACAGAGTAGTTCTATTTTTAACTTTTTTTCCTTTAAATTTTTTTATTGTTATGTTAATCACCATACCTTACATCATTAGTTTTTGATGTAGTGTTCCATGATTCATTGTTTGTGCGTAACACCCAGTGCTCCACGCAGAACGTGCCCTCTTTAATACCCAACACCAGGCTAACCCATCCCCCACCCTCCTCCCCTCTAGAACCCTCAGTTTGTTTTTCAGAGTCCATCCTCTCTCATGGTTCGTCTCCCCCTCCGATTTAGCCCCCTTCATTCTTCACCTCCTGCTCTCTTCTTCTTCTTTTTTTTTTCTTAACATATATTGTTTTATTTGTTCATTATTTGTTTCAGAGGTACAGCTCTGTGATTCAACAGTCTTGCATAATTCACAGCGCTCACCATAGCACATACCCTCCCCAATGTCTTATCACCCAGCCACCCCATCCCTCCCACCCCACCCCCACTCCAGCAACCCCGCATGAGGAATTCTAATGCTGGAGAATTCTGGTCAATTCTTGCCTGCCTGCAACTTCCACTTATATTCAGTTATTATTGTGAGTGGAGTATATACCAAATAACTTCCTGAGATGCATAAAGACAAATCAATACTACTCATCTGGCATTGCAGACACATCCGGGTCCTCCAGATCGTAACATGTGCCTCCATGATGGTGGAGCTGGAGAGGAAGACAGATCCCCGGCCCATCTTCATGAAGGAGCTACAGGCCCCCAAGACCGCCACCATCCTTCACTGCTACCTGCCAGACGAGAGCTATAAACACCGGGGGGCTAGCCAAGGCCATCATCACTGCCTGAGCTGGGGTCATCTTCCTGACTGTGCCTCATCCCCAATTTCTATTCTCACATTCTTTATACATGTGAATAATAAACTATTCAACCTTTCAACCTGTCTTTGTAGTCAAGAAAACCAACCAGAAGGTCAGGGTCGCCACTCTCCTCCACTCAAGATCCCCTTCCCAATCCCCATGACTGTGCTGCACAATAGGGAAAAAATGCACGTGTCTGTCTCACAACAAATCACTTACACATCTCCCTGTGACAGCGATGGTGGGTTGGATGAGATGAATAATGGATGATGGAGTAACTGCTCCACATATTCTGACCACTGGACGTTGCGCCAAGTCAGGAACCCATGGGAAGTGATGAGCAACAGGAGCCCAACCCACTACCAAACCATCAGAAAGGCTGTGTCAGGCCCACAAATTCTCCCAAAGCAAGCAGGGGGGCCTCTCCCTTCTCCCTCATGTTTATAATGGTTGTTGTCGTTCCTGAGCCCATGAGTATGAAGGGGCTAGAACAGCATGGACTAGTCACCCATTTCTCAGTGTTTACCACGCTGTGGTCCCCTCTCCAGAAACACCACCAGCACCCAGCTCCCGTTGAGCTTCTCTAGAAGAGCATGGTACACTTAAACACCCTCCCTTTTCTCTGAGTCTCAGTGATCTTTCGAAGAGCTCTTGGAATCTAACTTCATCCGGGAAGCCCTTCTGGATTAATCAGAGAAGAGAGGAGAGGAGAGGCAAGGAGGGGAAGGGAAGGGAGGGGAGGGGAGGGGAGGGGAAGGGAAGAGAGGAGAAGACAATCTAATGGACATTCAAATTGTTCCTTATCCCAAGGTACAATACTGCTTCAATTAAGTTGAGTAAAAAATGTTATGCTGTATCCAGGGATAAAACATGATCAAGACAAAATTTCTGCTCCTAAGGAGGCAAGTTAGAAAGACAAGCAGAATAATAATTTGTTCCCAAATAATAGGTTTTAAACTAAACAAGTGTGCTCAGAGAACCAAGGAAGTCGAACCTGATCATCTTGCCTTTGAAGAGGCGAAGGTTGGGACATCACGATCATACCATATTGGCTCAGTGGTGATCACAGAGTGAGACTTTAGTCAACAATTGTTCATTATTTATTCTGATATCTTTATTTTTTTATTTTTTTAAAGATTTTATTTGTCAGAGAGAGAGAGAGAGAAAGCACAATCAGGGGGAGCAGCAGGCAGAGGGAGAAGCAGGCTCCCTGCCGAGGAAGGAGCCCGATGCAGGACTCGATCCCAGGACCCTGGGATCATGACCTTAGTTGAAGGCAGACGCTTAACCCACTGAGCCACCCAGGCGTCCCTATTCTACTGTCTTTAAAGTAATTCTGAAATCTGCTAGATTATGTCCTCCCCTTAATGAGTCTTCCTTTTCAAAGATTTAAAGGGCTGTTCTTGTATGTTTATTCCTCCCAATAATGTTTAATATCAACTTGAATTTCCCCTCCCCAAGAAGATCCCCACCAAAAGATCTTATTGGCATTTTCATTGAAATAGCATGCAATGTATGCATTGATGTGGAGGAAATTGAACTATATCGATTCTTCCCATTATAGAGTTAGGTATGCTATTCCATTTAGATCCAGATCTTGCCTAAGCTATAAAGTTGCTATGCTATGAAATTTTACAGTTTTTCTGTAGAGCTCTTGCATTTTGTGACAGTGGTTTTAAAAATACTTTAATAAAATTTATAAAAAATGGTTATTCAAGAATAATTTTCTCAGCTTGAATTGTTTTCCTTTTCCACCCACAAAACAATACAGAATTATCGGCACCCACACACATATACACTTAAAACTCAAGTGGCATTCTCTACACAGAACTACATTAAATAGAGTTTAAATTGTTGAAAAATCAAGACAATTTCAAAAAGCATTGCAGGGATTTTTTTTTCTTCTAAAACAGCTGACCTGTAACAGTACAGCAATTTAGATAAAATTATTTTCTGTGGTTGTCAAAAGTTTCATGAAGGTCACATTTCAACCAAAATAATTTATTGTATTTATTTTTGGTGTTTATATTCTTGTTGATGTGGATTATTGTTGTTATTTTAACTGATTGCTTCTGAAATTTAGGAAAGCGCTATTTCTATATACTAGTCTGATACTCTTATCGAACTCTGTTATTGGTCTTGGCAGTTTTTCATTTGATTTATTTTTCAGACTTTATATGGAGACAGTCATGTCCTATAAAAATGATGACTATATTCTCTCCAATATATACCTCTCATTTTCTAGTTCATGTCTTGTTTTATTGGCTAAGACTCCAAAATGTTAAATAATAGTGGTGATTGTCAGCATCTTTATCTTACTCTCGATTTTATTGGTATTATCTAGTGTTTTATTTTTGAATCTGTTATTCATTATTTGTTTCCAATAAGTATAGTTACATTATAAGGTTAAAATGGTGGATTAAAAGCTTTCTATAGACTTGAATATATATATTAATCAGTTGCTTAAAAAAAGTAATGTGTAGGATGTAGACAGACAACCCTCTAAGACCATAGGTTTTCTGCAGGGGATGTAAGTTACGGCGTTTCCCGGGACTGGCTAAGGTGAAGGAAATAACATATACCCTTTAGCAAACCTTTAAAAATAAAAGGTTAAAATGCAAAAGGATATTTTCAAATGATCTTTACTTGATTCAGAAATTAAAGGTATACCGTCAATTGCTAATGCTGCCAAAGAGGAAAAAGATCGTGTCCATAAGCAAATGATCCAGATTCTCTGAACCATAATATTTTCACAATTGAAAATGAGGACCATTACCATCTCCTGTGAATCTTTTAAGATTAATTGAGACATATGACATCTGGTATAATTCCTGACACATACTAAGCACTCAATAACTCTTGAGTTTTTTTCACTTCCTTTAGCCAAATACATAATAATCACTCTATGACTATATAGAGAAGAAAATAGAATTTACCATTCAATACATTTACCCTTTACCTGGATAGTATCTGACTACTTACCATCCTTTTTTTTTTTTTTTCTACAAGAGACTCAGCTTCCAGAACGTGCTTTTCGAGCAGCTGTTACTTTCCAAGCACTGTGCTACCCAATTTTACGTGTGTTCTTCAACCGAACTATAACAGTAGATTTTAGATTCTACATTTGGAAAGGTCTATATGATTCTTTTTGTACATTTTTCATTACTGCCCCATTTGCAGTTAAGAACCCAAGAATGTGTTTTTGATGGTAATCATCATGTGGAAGGCTCAGAGAATCTCAGCGTGGGAAGGGATAAAGAAAAAAAACTGGAGAGAAAGGGAATTGCCTTCCCTATTTATCATGATCCATGTAGATGTTAATAAATGGGCTTTTTTTTTCTTCATTCAGAAGGCATTTATTAAACACCTGTCATTTATTATGTACCTGGCAATGTTGGGGTGCCGGGCATGTGGCATAGTCAAGAATGGCCAGGCTCTACCTCTTTGCACTTACTGTTTCTGATACCTGAAAGTCCCTTTGCTCAGACACCTGTGTGGCTCCCTCTTTGCCTTCCATTAGATCTCCATCCCAGACCACAGTGTCAAAGAGATTTTTCCCATTAGCTTGGCTAAGGGCCCAGATGTCTTGGTCTGGTCCTAGTCATGGGTCTAACTTTTCCTAACATTCTATTGATACATATTAAGCCTACAGACAACCAGGGTCATTTTCCACAGGAGGGACTTACCTAGTCTGTTAACAGTCCTCTACTCTGAGTTGGGGGACTGGAAGTAAAGTTAATGCATATCCCTGCGACCTTGAGTCAGGCCTGCCCATTGCCACTTCCGCATCTTCATTGTTCCATCTAGCCCACTAGGCTCCCCTCCAAGCAGAGTGCTAGCCACAGATATGATCAGAACAAGTTCTCCTCTCTCTCCCGGGTCATTAAATGTGTGGGATGGGGTAGAACAATGGCAGAATCCTGGGTTAATCCACACTCTTCAGAGGCAGATTGTTCAATGGAAAGATGAAATCACTGACTTTAAATACCATCTATTTGCCAAAGAATTCCAAATCTACATTAAATCTTGGCCTCCCCTAGAGATTCCAGATTTGGTGATCAAGCTATCTATTTGATATTTCCACTTGGCTTTTCGGGAGGATCTCAAACTTAACATGTTCACAAACCTCCCACGTTCTCCATCTCAATAAAAGGTATTCCTGCCATTTTCTCGGGCCAAAAAACTAGAAGCCACCCTTGATTCCTCTCTTTTCCTAATCTAATTCAACCCACTAGTAAGGCTGGGGAAATTCTGCCCCCAAATTGTATCACAAATTCAACTCCTTCTCTGCCACCACTCTAGCCCCAAATGGCATCTTCCTTCCCTTTAACTAGCACCCTCCCCTTATCTCTTCCTTTAGGCTGACTGCAATCCATTCTCAACAGAGCTCCCAGTGTGATTAAAACAAAACAAGACAAGCAAACAAACAAAAACCATATGATTATGTCACTTCCTTGACTAAAATCCTTCAATATTTTTCCATTTGCAAGTAGATTAAAATGCAAATCTTTATCTTGGCCTCACAGTCCAACCTAACCGGAAACCTGCCTCCTTCCCTGCCCTCATCTCCTTTTTCCACTCCCCCGTTTGTTGTTGTTGGGTTTTGTTTTGTTTTGTTTTGTTTTTTAGAAAGGGAGAGGGAAAGAGAGAGAGAGAGAGAATCTTCAGCAAACTCCATACCCATCATAGAGCTTGACCCAGGGCTCGATCTCACAACCCGGAGATCATGACCTGAGCCCAAATCAAGAGTCAAATGCTCAACCAAATGAGCCACCCAGGACCCCCTCCACTCCCTACTTTGTTCTTTACCCTGCACCCTCCTTGATTTCCATGCTATTCCTCAAGACCACTGTGCTCATTCCTTACTTCTGGCCCTTGGACCACCTGGGCCCACAATGTAGATTTCCTCCTGTTTTCCACTGGGATGGTTCTTCTTGACTCTCAGATCTCAGCTTAAGAGTCATTTTGGGGGGGGGGGGCACTTGAGTGGCTCAGTTGGTTAAGCGGCTGACTCGGTTTTGGCTCAGGTCATGATCTCAGGGTCCTGGGATCAAACCCCACGTTGGGCACTCCATTCAGCGGGGAGCCTGCTTATCTCTCCATCTCCCTGCCCCTCTCCCTGCTCGAGTGTGCTCTCTCCCTCTAAAATTAAAAAATAAATAAATAAATCTTTTTTTAAAAAGTTATTTTTTTCCCAGGCTTTCCTTGACCACCCAGTATCCAATCCATTGCTCTCCACCTCATTCTCTACTTTAATCCCTTCAGAGATGGCTTTTTGATGAGTAATTGTTCATTTATATAGTGACTGTCCCCCCAGTTAGAATGGAAGATGTTGGGGACAGGGATCTTGTCTGACTTGTTTGGTGCTATACTCCAGATCCTAGAAGACTGCCTGCTATGTAGCAGGTTCTCAATAAATACTGACGGATGATCAAACAGTCCTCAGCCTTCCGGTCTCCAACTTGTCCAAAAGAGCAACACAAGAAACCAGGTTAAGGGATGTTAAGATACACCAGTCTATTGCATTCCCTTGAACTATGTGTATAATAATCATATTTGTTAAAAAGAGGAAGAAAGAAATGAAATTAGTTCTCTATAACTTGTTAGCTCCTGGATCATTGCATTCTTTACTCAATGCTCACAAACTAGCTGGTTAATAATACATTTTTTCCTTTATTGGTTTTCTTAAATTACAAAAGCAGTGCATGCTCCTTGAAAGAAATTCTAAAAACACAGAAGTGTACAAAGAAAAAGAAACAACATCTATCCTCTACACCCATTCTCACTTCCCAGATGTAACCTCTCTTACTAGTTGATGAATATCTCTCTTTTCTCTATGCATATACACATATAGGGAGATATACATATGTAGCTTTAAGGCAAACATAGGATATGTGTGTAGGTATATGTATTTTTTTACTTACTATATGGTAGACATTTTTCTATGTCCATACAGATTGATTTACTATATACTCAATGGTTACATAGAATTTCATTGCATTCATTACTTTACTTATTCAAAATATACTTAATTATTTTATGAGCAAAGAAATAAAAATGTGGGATTATAGATAAACAAGAATGGCAAGATATTGACAATTATTACAGCCTGGTGATGGCACATGGAGCTTATAGTACTATTCTTTCTACTTTGATGTGGATTTTAAAAGAAATACTTAACAGACTTCATTCTAACGGCGAATTCCTGAATATTTTTCTCTGAGATCATAAACAAAATATGGACACTCAATATCACTTCTACTGAACATGATAATGAGGGTTCTGGGCAGTATAAGTCATCAAGAAAATAAAAGGAATAAAAAATAAAAAGGAAGAAATAAAATAGTCCTTATTCATAGTTGATATAACTTCATATAAAGAAAATCCAAAAGAAGCTACAAAGTATTAAAATTAATTAGTGAATCCGGCAAGGTCTTTGTTCACAAGGTTGACACACAACTCAATTGTATTACTATCTACCAACAACAAAGAAAAAGATGAATTAGTAAAAATCTACTGAAAACATCAAGTACTTCGGAATAAATCTAGTGAAAGATATGTAAGGCTTCGTTGGTGACAACTACTCGACATGAAAAGAATTAAAGATTATCTAAAACAATTACTTAACAAAACTTTTGTGTTCTATGCCACACACTCTGGCAGGCTGAGGATAGAGCGCGAAGTAAAAATAAGCACAATCCCTGTATTCCTGAACTTGCAGGCTGGTGGGGTAACCAATACCCGTTAGATAACCATGCAAATTAATGTCATATTGCAAATGTGGGGAGGGATCCAGAGAAAGGTACATAGCATTGTGAGAGCTTTAGAGATAGGATTTGAGCTGATCAAAACACCAGGGAATCGGTCGCAAACCGCATTCCAAACAGAAAGGACAGCATAGAGTAAGACTTTATGCAAAGAGTAAGTATGAAGCATAATTGACTTAACCATTCTTGGTATTGATGGTTATTTAGGTTATGTGGTAGACTTTTAGCTAAAGAGGCTGCAAGGTTTCCCTTCGCTTGGGTTGTACCTTACCCTATGGACTCTGGGGGACGCCACGTGGCTTGCTTTGGTCAATGGGACTATAGCATAATGCGGCTACTTAAAAATATTGTACCCCGGGGCCTTCTCTCTCTTGCTGCCCTTAGAACCCTGGGAATGCCACGTGATCGAGCTCAGGGTAGCCCACCAGAGGGTAAGAGGCACAGGGAGCAGAGAGCGGCCGTCCCAGATGACGATCCAGCCTGGGACTGCCAGACATGTGAGGGGGCCGTCCTAGACCACCCAGCTGCAAGCCAAAACACCAGCAGACATGAGAGAGCCAAACGGAGATCAGCCAAGTCAGCCGAGACCAGAAAAACCACCTGGTCAACTCAGAATCATGAGCTAAATAAAATGATTATTGTTTTCCACCACTACATTTTGGAGTAGGTGTTAGGCAGCAAAAGCTAACTGATACAGGTTAACTGTAGTTTTCTAACAAGCAGTGATTTAGGAAATGTCTTTGCATTTGCATCTTGGTGCACCAGGCACATAGCAAGGTCCTAGGGATGGGTACTTTTGCTGTTATCAAGATGAATTAAACTTGAACATCAACCTTACACATGGAGAAGGAGATATTTGGGATTAGCGGCCAGGCCTTCAAATCCCAATTCAACAGTCATTTAAATCCATCATTGTCTTATCTTGCTAATGGAGAAAAGCAACACATTTTTCAAAGCCAAAAATCAAAGAAGTTCAAAATCAGTTTGCTGTGTTACAACCCATCTACATTAAAAAAAAAAAAATAAAAACCTGTGCTTTTTAATCCTGACAGCAAACCTGAGCTTCTCAGGCTTTAAGGGAGAGCGATCCAACAAGAAAGACCACTGGGAGGGCTGATTTCAGTTTCAACAGAAAAATAGTGCTGTCCTCTGGGAAGGAAATATAGCAGACAAGCATTTTCCCTGACCCAACTGGTCCAATCGTAGCCACAAATCATGAAGAGTTAAACAAAGATTATAAAGTCTCCTCAGTAAGGAATGGTAAAGTTTATTTTTTTATCCAGTCTAGAGAATTATAAAAATATTATTTTCCTGGAACTTGGAAGGAGAGTTCAGCAATATGAATTTCAGGAAAATATTTTTGCCATTAATTATGTCATAAGCAAAAGAGTAAAATAAACTGTTTATTATCACATATAAAATGTTTTTGATCAGTCAACTGAAAAACTAATTTCATTTTCTCATTACCCTGCCTCAGGCATCTTTTAACGTCAATTTTTATCATAGCAAAAGCAAGAAAATTAAAATGATCAGTTATGGTGCAGAGAGAAACATTTGCTTCACAATTCTTAAAAGTAAAAATAATAAAGCACTGAACCTCTTTATCAATCACAACTCATCTGGCGAGGGAGGAATTCTGCTCCAGGGGGACCATCCCCACCATAACCCTCTCCTGGAGTCCTTGGAACCGTTAAGGTTGGTCAGCACTGAGAGATGCTAGCAGCCTTGTTCACGTACCTGGCGGAGATTAGGCGGAATTTCCAGCCCAACTGGCTCAAAGTTCCACGGATGGAACAGAGTAAGAGGGGGCTCTATAGCCACCCAGAGGAAGCTAAAGAAGAAATCCATGCAGAGGATTCCGGAAGCATGAGCTTGGTCTCATCTTTTGGCCCAGGAACCGATGTTACGGAAAGAGAAGTGATTTTATGGAGACATGTTTTCTAAACTTGCTCCTGCCCCTTACAAACTTTTTGATCATGGGTGCCATTCACGGACTGAGTGTCCTGACTCACCACAGCATTATAAAGCATTAACAAGGCTATATATGTGAAAGCACTTTGTAAAGCAATAATCAAGGCCCGTTTTAGAGCGGTTGTTAAGATAACAATGCCCTGGTTTGGGTGGCCCTGGGACTTGGTTGCGTCCCCTGGAGGGTCCCTGGTTATGAGCAGACCTCTAGCTTTTTGGCTACAGGAAGAGGAAGCAATTCAGGGGTAGGGGGTGATGGGAAGAAGGGAAAGAACCCTGGTAACGGAGTGATGACAGAGCCTCTGACCTCATGTCAGCCTGAATGTTCTGACTGAGAGGCCCATGGAAAGAGAAATAGGGAGAAACTAAATGAGCCACAACTGCATGACTCTTGGGTGAACGTCCCGATCTGGAGCCTAGAAGACAAGGTCACTGAGGGGCCATGTTCTCTCTGACCTGCTTCCCCACACACACTGGGCAGCACCGGCTGTCTCATCAGGTTACATTTTATGAAAGAGAGGTGGTGACATAACTCTTGACAAGATGGCAAAGGCAGAAGGAAGTAGGAGACCTCCTCACATAATCTTCCCTGCCCCCTGCCCTGGGAATGCTCTAGGAAGCTCAGGCAGATTTCCCTCACTGTGTCTGTCGTGGCTGGTAAGAGGGAAAAATCCTAGCCAAAGCCGAGCAACCTGTCCCCTCTGACTTGCCCATGGGCCCCACGAAGAAGCCACTGTCCTCTGAGAGTTGCATAAATGTCCCCATTCCCCGAGTCGTCCCAGCAGAGATAAATCTTGAGGCTGGACTCTTTAGGCAGCGCTGTGGACCAGGGGAGAGACAAAACAAGCCCCCGAAAGCCCCTGCCCTCAAGTGTAAGTCAGTCTGCTGGGGAATCAAAACTCGGACGCCAAGTGACCTCAAGAGCAAATCACAAACAACCTATAACTGGGCCCAGTCGCAGGGATGGGCCAGGTGGAGCGGGGTAGGCTGTGTTCTCAGAGGGGGAGAAAGCACACCCCAGTATACAAGGCTCCTCTAGCTCATTGTTGTCCCTCTTGCCTCTGAGGAATGTGTGTTGGTGGTACTCCCCCCTGTCAGCTCCAAGTATGCACCTGCTGATGGGCGCCTGCACCCAGGTGCTCCACAACATAGCCAGTTAGGCGTCCTTTTCCCTGGGCTCTGCTTTCTTCAGCACCAGCCCCATTTTCAGGCATACTCTCCCCTGTGCCTGGCCACAGGGTGTTCCAATCCGGCATCCTGCTAGCATGGACAGAAAGAGGGCTTTGGACACAAGTTCTGGAACAGTGTCTCCTTAACCCTGGATGGCCTGCCTTGGGTGAGGTGCCCCCAAGAGCCTGAACAATACCATAATCTGATTGGCCAGCTTTGGGTCACATGACCCTCCCCCCCCAGGCTGAGAACTGGGTGACTCTTCAAGGAAAAAGATGTCAGGGAGGCAAAACCCAGCAGATGGCTCTGTAAGCGCCAACAAGTAGGCTCACCTTTTCCAAGCTTTCTTTAGGGCTGGGTATGGAGCAGGAGGAAGATCTGAGGGCAGATTCTAGATCCCCTCAGGCCTGTGGCATTTGACAGGCACGCACAGGTATGGGGCAAGCACAGGACAACCCTGGTTTTCTCCAGCCAAGATCTCCCAGCCTGATGAAAAGGATGATTAATCCAGCGGCTTCTCAGTAATCCAGTGGCCCATTTGCTAACCATCTGTCCACCTCAGTCCGCGGGGCAACCCAAAGGAAAGAGGCCAGTATTTGTTTTTTTGGAAAATGTTATGATTTTTTCAAGTAAACAATAGAAACTTTACAAAGCCATGAAATTTTTTGAAACTGCCAAGCTGTCTGGACTTGATCACACTGGCTTATGCGGGTTTAAATGTGCGCTCCATTCTCTCCGTTTTGTCATCCTAAACAACAATCTCTGTTTATTTGTACAGGATCGGAACTTTTCTTTATGTTTCTCACATATTATTTCATTGGATCTCCACCAAATCCATGTGTGAAACAAGGGTAGGGACTATTCTGGGGCATGGTTTTATGTAGGGGGACCCTGGCAACCCTGAGGGGTAAAGGGGTTCCAGAACTCAACGTGGTACCAGTCTGGGGGGGGTGGAGCCCCACTCTTTGGATTGAAAACCGTGTTTGGTCTGGTGTGGCTTGTTGGGTCTTGACTCAGCTTACAGCCGTTACGTCCCTCACACACCCTCTAACCTCATTCTGCGTCAGTCCGACTATTAAAAAAGAAGAAAAAAATAAATGAAAGAAGCCTTTGCTCATTATCCATACTTGAGATTTGCGCTACTTCTGACCTAGACAACCAAGGCCATTCTATTCCATTATAGTCCATCAGCAGACTTAGTGTTTCTATGGAAGAAACATTATCCTAAACACCCTGGCAAGGGACACAGAGGAAGGAGGAATTTTACTCATCTTCAAAAAGCGTGATGCCTAGTTGCGGATGCAGGACAAACTGGAGGAAAAAATGACAGACGCTTTTGAGAATTTTATAAAAATCGTAATTTTATGATCGTAATTTTTTTTAAAGTTTATGGATGTATTTACTTATTTAAGTAATCTCCCCACCCAATATGGGGCTCGAACTCACGATCCCAGGATCAAGAGTTGCGTGCTCTTCTGACTAAGCCAGCCGGGCGCCCCAATTATAAATTGTATAAAAATTTAGATAGAATGATAGATAGATATACAGATAAAAGAGCTTGAGACAAAACGGATGAGCAGGTGGCCGTCACAATCTGTGGTAAAATACCATACAAATTGTACAGAGGCAAATGGAAAAAGGTATCAAAGGGAAGATGGCATCTTTAAAACCCATGTTGCCAAATCACACCTGTCAGATGATAGCAAATCACTTGAAGTTCAGGGTTTTCCCAAGACCAGGTCAAGACCTGGATCCTCCTAAAAGCATCGCAATTGCTACCCTTTAGGCTGTTCATGAACAATTAGGCCTTTCTTTTTTTAAATAGCAATTAGTGACGTACTGCAACTCTCCTCAAATTTGGAGGTGCGTGGGCTTGTCTTGTCTTTGTTAGTTAATCATAAGCCTCTGGAGGACATAAACCTTGTTTTCTACCTTTTCTTCCTCTCCTCACATTGCCTAGCAGGAGTGCATCCAGAGCAAAAGCTAAGTCCTATAAAACTGGTATCGAAATAAATCTAATTTAGCTAATGAGCTCTAAGTACCCAGCTGCTTTAACCACGCAGTGTTTAGGGAAAACATTCCCTGAGAGGCTGGCATGACTTAGAAGTAGATGGGGCCCTGAGAGCAACTGGGGAAACATGCCATAAATTCAGGTTGCTGCCAATGGCACCTAGGGTTTCCCAACCAGCACACCATGAGTCACCCCAAAAGACAGGGAGAAGTGAGTAACTTGGTTGACCAGAGGCTTACCCCAGATCTTAAGGTTGGGGATATCTCCCAGGGGACTCGACTCTATCCTTAGCGACCTTTCCTTCATGGTCATCTGAACCAAGGAGGGACCTAGTTCCCGTGGACAGATCATTCAAGACCAGACTGAACACCAGAGACCATGGGAAGATAGACCTGAATGGAAATCAGTACACAGGATAAATGAAATATCTGGAATCATCTGATGAAATCCCATGCTTCACATCTTTAGGTTTTTTTCTCCTCCTCTACCTTATTAAATGCTCCCACTTGTGCTTGCAAGATCTGTACTGAAACTGCCTTAATACATTATTTCTCTTCCGAGCAATGAGTTGATCCAGTCTTGTTTGGTACATCCATTATAACACACCACAGCCTCCCATAATTGCTCTTTTATTTAATTCTACACATTCTGATTAGCTGGCTCTGTTCTGGGCGAGCGCTAGGAGTATGCTGAGTGTCCTTCATTCAAAAAGAGTTCTTCAGAACAGTAGGAAGTGAAATTAAAGTAATTATTAAGTTATAGAAACTAAACACAGTCCCATAATTGGCAGAAGCATTGGCAAATAGCTAGCACCCCGCAGGAAGAAGGGTTCAGAGCATCCTTCTGAAAGAATTCCTAGGATCTGCTTCTTGGGAATGGCTTGCAGTGAGGAAGAGGCAGGAGAACAGAGTCGGGGACTGCTTGAGGGTATGAAAGGAGCCTTCTCCCAAACCCCGCTGAGGAACTAGAGAAGCAGCAGCCTGGGAGAAGCGCTGTGTGTGATCCTCCGGCCGGACAGGTTTGTCTTCCTTCGCTCATCTGCTTAGCTCGCATGAATATTCTGTGAGCCGAGAGGCTTTTAGTAGCGAAGAGACAATTAAATGCAAGCTTTTCACCATTGTATCTCTTGCACCAGAGTGAGTAATAGGGCACAGGGCAACAGACTGAAATTACATTGTAGCAGAACATGTGTACTGACCTTTCCTCCAAGCACATCTATTTACTTTATGCGGCAGATCAACTTGTAGGAACTGATGTACTCCTAGCTGGAGTAAAGGTTAAAAACTGTGTGCATCTTAATTCATCTGGATTTCGGCTCTGCTCGATTCTTCTGCTTACTCGGCAGACCCCACATGTATTGGCTTCAACAAAAGTGAGGAGGTAACATTGTTTTGAATTTAGCAGTGCATTGGTGGCTCTTCCCTCACCGATTGCCTGGGTCCTCCAGGTGTGGTCTTTGACGGCTGTGTTCGTGTTACCTGGGATCTCATCAGAAATGCAAATGTTGAGGCTCTGTGCCCAACCTGGTGAATCAGAAACTGGGTTGTTCAACAAGCCCTACAAGGGAATCTGTTGCACACTCATGTTTGAGAACCGTGTGTGTGCAGGCAGGCACGCTGGAGTCCCCTCTGGCTGCTTTTAATATGCAGCATCCGAGGTCTGTTGTTTCCTAAACGGTAGCATGCAGCAGACGGGAGTGGTGACGCACAAATATTAAGTGGTAGATGACTCACTTTGGGTGGTCTGGAGAATGTGATTTTAAATGGCACTGGAATGCACTTTTAAATCATACTGAATCTCCGAGCGAGAAAGTTAATCCTTTTCACCCCTTCTCACTTCTCAAGAAGACTCAATTTAGTACTAATAGACTTTCCACCATCTCTCTAACTTGTGATAATCTCCCTTTTAAATAAAGACGGAGCAGGATCAAAGCTTAGAGCCTTTAGCACTTAACAGTATCAAGATAGAATATGATTAATATCATTCAGTTTTATCTGGGTTATCCCTATGGGTTGCTTTCTATTTATCCCAAATGACAACAGTTTTCATAGTATGACAGTGATATAAATTTTCTTTTTAATTAATTTTTCCAAAAAAGAAAGTAAACCAATTTAAAAAGAAATACGAAATCATTCAAATAATAGAGTACAGATGACCCTGAGGAACTCACATACAGGCCAGGGCAGGAAGGCAATTTCCAGGGCAGTACCCAGTCAGTATAGATTAAGTTTAATTTCCAACACCAGCTCAGCCTGACTCTCCAGGCCTTGACCTTCAGAAAAATGACCTGAAGTCTGAGACATTTGCCATCAGTAAAGAAAAATTCCATTCCGGTTACTAGATGTTAAAAGAGAGAAAAATGACTCATACATTTCTGAATGATTTCTAATCACAACCTTTTGAAATCAGAAGGCTTCTGAAGTGCTCAAAAATTAAAATATCAAAAATAGTCCATTGCTCAAAATTCAGATTAATTGAATTTGGGTTGGTCATGGGGAAAAAACTTACATTTCTTAATTTTTATAAAAGTAACAAGTTTTCTAATATAACATTTGAAGAAAAAAAGAACAGAAAGAAAAAAAAATCACACCATCCATACTTATGTCCCTAAAAGGGACTTATTAAGATTTTGGTCAATTTCCTTCTAGTCTTTTTCTCCATGAGACTGTGGTACCAATATCTATACAATCCTGTGCATGATAGTGAAACTTCTTCTTTTGTATTTTAATGAGGATTTTGTGTGGATAATACAGGAATAAATAAACGACTTATAATAAGTTTCCATGTCCATATTTTCAGTATAAAAAGCATGCCTCAGGTTGCTTTTGGCTGAAAATAACAGAAAACCCAACGGGAATTGGCTAAAACCACAAAGATATTTATCATGCCGCAGAACAGAAGGCCCAGAGTAGAGTATACTGCAGGACTTCAGCCAGCCTGACAGTGACATCAAAGATCTAGGTTCTCACATCTTCCCAGAGTAAGCTTCATCCTCGGACTGGGGAAGAAAAATAGTCCCTTTCTAGGGAAAGAGAACGCTTTCTGCAGAAATTCCTCCAGTAGACTTTTCACCTCGCAGAAGATGAGTTGGATCCCATGCCTACCTCTGACCCAGTCACCGGACAAGGAAAAGGGCTTAGCCTGGTTGGTTTACACCAAGCTCCTCGAGAGGAATGCATGCTGGTGAGTCAACTGCCTTTTGCTCCCAAACGGAAAACAGACAGGGAGGTCTTTTTAGGAGGCTGACATGGCAAGTAATGTGTGCAGTGTTTAAAGAAGATATATTTATCATCTCTCGATGGCTAGTAGTTTTCACATACTGCATGAAGGCTAGCTCTAGATAACCTCTAGTCCCTCGATCTTTTGTTCCACTCTGCCTCTCTCGCTTTAGTTACTTGCCATTTCTGAGATAATTTTATGTTCTTGTCAGTCTTTGTTCTCCCTTCTCTCATGAACACAGATTTTTCGCCTCTCACAATGTCCTTCTAATCAAGGTTTAAAAAAAAATCAAGGTTTACTTCAACTCCCACTCCATGACCAACCCCCATACTTCCTCATATTTATAGGACATTTATTTATTTATTTATTTTTAAAGATTTTATTTATTTATTTGACAGAGAGATACAGCCAGAGAGCATAAGTGGAGGGAACAGCAGAAGCAGAGGGAGAAGCAGCCTCCCCACTGAGCAGAGAGCCTGATGCAGGGCTTGATCCCAGGACCCTGGGATCACCACCTGAGCCGAAGGCAGATGCCTAACCATCTGAGCCACCTGGGTGCCCCTATAGGACATTTTTTAAACAGCATTTCCGCCATACACTTCTCGGTTTCCCTCTTACAGCCATTTCTTAAATTTGTCTACCTAACACCTATTCACTCATGCATCTTGCAGACGGCACCCCAAATTTCCAGGAAGAAATACCCCTCCCATTTGCAAGCCACACGACTCTACTCTCTGCTTAACGGGACCAGACAGCCACGATGACTATTTTAGGGATGGACATATGACCCAATCAGAGCCCTTGGTGCTGAATTCCAGGACTTCGGGGAACTGTTTGGCAGAAACAATTGCTTTTTGTTGGGGATGCTGATGGGATTCAAATCTGGAAATCCTGGTAGACCTCTTGCTACCCAAGAGACAGCCTGCCTGGGAATGAAGCCAGCATAAAGTAAAGCAGATAAAAATCAAGAGATGGAGTAGGTGAGACCAAAGTCAGAGAATACCATCGGACTCCCTGGATCCAGCTATGTCCAAACACAGTGCTACCTCTGGGCATTTTGGATGTGAACGAAGGCATTCCCTTTTTTATTCACACCAGTTTGAATTTGATTTTGTCCCTTGCAACCAAGAGAACCATCGCTAATGCGGCTCCTCCATTATTCTGATTCTGTTCGTCCTTAAAGGCTCATGCCATCTCTTCCAAGAAGTCTTCCCCATGTGCCATAGTCTTCACTTTTTTCCCTCTCTTAGCACCCAAGCCATAAGCAGTTTCATCTGTTTATGGCCTATTGTGCCTTTTTTCTAAAATGAGTTTTAACCCAAAGTACAATATTGCAGGCAAAGGCCATGTTTCATGGGTCTTTTGCATTCATATCAAGACATGAAACAGAGCTTAGCACATAGTAGGGACTCCCTAATTTATCGTATGACAGTTCTCAAAACAAAAAAAAATTTAGAGACGCTTATTATACAGAGGGTACTGAAGAAGGGACCAAGATGGTATTGGACTTTTCAAATACAATGCTGTGAGTTTCTGTCATTTTCCTGCTATGACCCAAGGGCTCACACCCTATTCCAGTCTCTGAGGGCGGTCCTTGAAAACAGAGCCTCCCAACCGGAGCTGGCTTCTGTGTAAGTTGAAGAAACAAAGAAAAAAGATGAAGGCCAAAGCCGACTTGTTACATTAATAGGAGTCAAGCTGGAAGATGAGCCATACTAATACCGGAGCCCACGTCAGGAAGGCTTTTTTTATTACCTAGTCTCAGCAGCACTGGACCAGAGATGCTTCCCCCAGAGTGAAAGGGAAGCAGAGAAATCATGATCCTTGGGGACAGATCACTCCCAAGAGAAATAAGGTCGGATGTGAGTCTCCCATACTCAGTTATCCCCACCCCCCATTTACAAACAAATATGACACTCTAACTGCCTAAGGAAAGGATGAGAAGAAAACCAGAAGCGCCACATCTGAGGCGTTCCCTCCACCTCAGGGGAAAGGTCAAGGGCAGGGAAGAGGCATTCCCGTCCCTCAACACGTGGTCCTAGCCACTTGCCTTGGTCAAACCTTAGGAGCATATGACTAATGGTTGGTAATGGTCTCCTCTTACACTCCTAGTGATAGAAAAGAATTCCCAAAGAGATTTTGTGGAAATAGTCTGAGCCACTGGGTGATACCATTGAGAAGAAGTAGACACAGTGTCACTTCAGAGGAAAATTTTCTCTTTCTCTCTCTCTTTTAATTATTATTTCAGTCCTGGCTTTTCCTCCTTCAAAGTTTGCTTTTGAAATCTTTCTTTTCCATGTTTTTGGGTCTATGCTGAAGTGGAATTTTATGCTTCAAGAAGAGAGTTGATGAATCATGGAAAGTATAATCGACAAAGAATTGGCATGTTTTTCAACTCCTTTTTTCTGCATCAACTGAATAAGATTAGTGTCTTACATGGATTATTTTTTCAATAATAGAGAAGGCTATGTTGGCAACAAAAATTGCAAAACAGCAACATCATAAGCTTGCCTAACCATCCAGTGGAAGAGAATTTTCAACTTGAAAAATACTGTTGGTCCAGCAAACCAAGGACCAGAGTAACAATTACAACTGAAATCATTAAACATTTGCTTTTCCTCCTACTGAGAAATTGGATCCTCTAGGATTCTTAGAGGAAAAAGCAGAAACATGAGGGGAAGACCTTACATAATAACCTTTCTGTAAAGCTTGGATGGCACAAATGATTTTTGTGAGACATTCAAGTCACATGTCATTAATCAGAAATGACAGTCTTTATTCACATATATTTGACTGAAGCCGCATAATTTTAGACTCCAATAGGCCTAGATAAATGACCCTAAGTATTGTACTTTTTCAAATTGACAATGATTGATGATGGAGGGGAAAAAAAAATGGATGCTGAAAAGAGACCCCGAAGTAAACGTTGAAAATCAGTTGCACTACTTTGGGGGAGAAAAAGAGTTTGGGGATTTTTTTTCCTTCAAGACTTTCCCTCTTTCTGAACATCTCTCGCCCTTTAATTTTCAGTTTAATCAGGTGGGCATTGCAAAACTCTCCATATTACACTCAAATCTCAATGAAAAACTGAGACTGATTTAGTTAGGTTTGTTCACATAGTCAGAAAGGGAAAATAATGACTAATTAAAATTTATCCACTGCACAAATACTTCTTGGGCCTATTATCTGCCAGGTGATATTCTACATATTAGGGCTTCAGCAGAAACTAAAACGAATATAGTTTAAGTTTGGGGGGAGCTCACATTTTAGTGGAAAGGGACAGGCAATATCCAAGTGAACAAATAAATGAATGAGATTATTTCAGAGAGTGCTAAATTGCATGAAGAAAATAAAATACAGTGATTTAATAGGAAGTGATGTGGGATGGGGATTTCATTTGAGAAGTCAAGGAAGGCCTCTTTAAGGAGATGACATTTTAGTTGAATAGGAGCCAGTTTTTCAAAGAGCACAATATGCAGCGGGAGTAGCAAGTGCAAAGGCCCTGAGGCAGGGACAAGCTTAGCATATGGGAAGAATAAAAAGTAGGCCACCATGGCCCCTTTAGTGAGTAAGAAGAGAGGGATAGTAAGTCAGGATAGAGAGGTTGTCAGGGGCCAGATCGTACAAAGTCTTTTAGGTCATTACAAGGAATTGGGAGTGTTAGGCTACATGAGGTTTAGCAGAAGGAAGACTCAATCTCATTAAAATAATGAGACCAAGGGTCCATAGGCAAAGCATTGTCTCTGATACACTACATTTCCATTATTGTACAATCTCCTTGCAAAGAAAATATTATCATTGCCTTTGAAAGATAAGGAAATAAGCTCTCAGCAAGCTCACAGACCTAGTAAGTAATGAAGGCAAGGTTCAGATTTTAACTTCACTGCATCTAGTTCCAAAGCCAGAAACTACCCACTACCCTATAGTGAGTCCTATCATCTGCATTTTCTTATTTTCCCAGAAATATTAAAGGGACTAATATGCACATATACCATATTGTTACCGCCAACGAACACATAAGAAGGTTTATCAATAGTGGATAGTGGGGTAATTCATAAAGTCTATGTCAAATGTGTGTGTACATTTTTGATCCCCCCCTTTTTTATGCTTAATAATTGTTTGAGGCTACTTCTTACTAATTCTCCCTGGGAACAGCATTCCCAGATGACCTTAGTGGGAACCTCTGATGAGCAGGTGTTGTCAAACAGTTATCTACTCATTTACCCCCGCAAAGATTTACTGGGTGGTCACTCTGGTTGCAGATACTAGGGAAACAGTGGTGGCTAGAACAGCAAAAATTCCTTTTTATGAAGCTTACATTCTAATGGAGTCATTATCTATGTGCCATAATAAAACCCAAATTACTTCTCCTCAAAGCTTTCCACAGTGCTTATGATCCTCCCTTGTTGCCATTTCTATGAAAAAAATAAATATATCTGTTAAATATCACAGGCAAAAATAATGAGAATAAACGTTTTAAAGAACACAAGTAAATTAAAATAAACCACAGTACCAAAAATCCTTACCTGGTAGAGGTGGAATATTCATAACACAGAGTGAGACTAATTCGTAAGTTTTCCCACATCAACCCAGTGAATATTTTTGAAAAATAATAATGTGAATAAGAACCAGGTAATGTACAGAGAATAAAGAGTTTTGTGGGATGCTTCAAATAGTGAGAAAATAAAGAATCTCACAGGCATAGAAATGAAGAGCCTGGGATAGCACCTGAGAGAAGAGAGTAGAACAGTTTTTTTTAAGATTTTTTATTTATTTGACAGAGAGAAAGACAGTCAGAGAGGGAACACAAGCAGGGGGAGTGGGCAGAGGCAGAAGCACGCTTCCCGCTGAGCAGGGAGCCCGATGCGGGGCTCGATCCCAGGACCCTAGGATCATGACCTGAGCCAAAGGCAGACGCTTAACGACTGAGCCACCCAGGCACCCCAACAGTAAAACATTTTTAACTAGATCAGGTTTCCCATTGTTGCCTCTATTACTCATACCCAGGTAAATATTTCCAGCATCATGTTTCAGTGACAAAAAAAATAAGAAAACAAGCAAAGACAACAACTTGCTAAAGAACAAGAAACTGGAGAGCAGGACCCACATCTTGCTCATCTTACTTAGAGCGGAGAATCTGTGAATAACAGGAGTATAAGAAATGTACACCTTCTAGTAATTCCACTGCTGGGTATTCACCCAAAGAAAATGAAAACACTAATTTGAAGATATATACGCACCCTATGTCTATTACAGCATTATTTACAAGAACTAAGATATGGAAGCAAACTAAGTGTCCACTGATGGAGGAATAAAGAAGGTGTGTCGTGTGTGTGTGTGTGTGTGTGTGTGTGTGTGTGTGTGTGATGGGATACTACTCGGCCACACAAAAGAATGAAATCTTGCCATCATGACTATACGGATGGCCCTAAAAGGGTATTCCACTCTATGAAATAAGTCAGGCAGAGAAAGACAAATACCGTATGATTTCATTTATGTGTGGAATTTAAAAAGCAAAATAAAAAAGGAAACAAACTAACAAAAACAGAAACAGACTCATAACTACAGAGAACAAACTGGAAGTTACCAGGGGAGGTGAAAGGATTAAAAGGTACAAACTTCCACTCATACGATAAATAAGTTACAGGAATGAAAAGTGCAGCATAAGAATTATAGTCAATAATATTGTAATAACTGCATATGGTGACAGATGGTGACTACATGTATCATGGCGAGTTACATAGTGTAATGCGTAGAGTTGTCAAATCACCTGAAGGGGCACCTGCACCCCAAAGTTTATAGCAGCAATGTCCACAATAGCCAAACTATGGAAAGAGCCCAGATGTCCATCGACAGATGAATGGATAAAGAAGAGGTGGTATATATACACAATGGAATATTACTCAGGCATCAAAAAATTGAAATCTTACCATTTGCAATGACATGGATGGAACTAGAGGGTATTATGCTGAGCGAAATAAGTCAATCAGAGAAAGATAATTGTCATATGATTTCACTCGTATGTAGAGAGGATCATAGGGGAAGGGAGGGAAAAATAAAATAAGATGAAATCAGAGAGGGAGACAAACCATAAGAGACTCTTAACTCTAGGAAACAAACTGAGTGTTGCTGGAGGGGTAGGGGGTTGGAGGGATGGGGTAACGGGGTGACGGGCATTAAGGAGGGTGCTTGATGTAATGAGCACTGGGTGTTACATGCAACCTATGAATCACTGACCTCTACCTCTGAAACTAATAATACACTATATGTTAATTAATTGAATTTAAATAAAATTAAATTTAAAAAAAGAATTGTCAAATCACTCTGTTGTATACCCGAAACTAATATATAACATTGTATGTCAACTATACTTCAATAAAAAACAAGTGCACACTAAAAACATTCATTCACTCCGCGAATGTTTAATGAGCATCTACTCTAGCAGACACCACAGGTTGCCTTTCAAGGGGTGTTGCAATCTGCCCCCCCCCACCACTTCCGATGACAGAGCTACACATGCCCATTCCCTCTTCTCCCAGGTTCCAAGGCAGCTGGGCATGATCATGTGATCCGGATCTGAGATGAGAGACATTCATTTTTCCCACCTTTCCTTCTTTGGCTATTCTCATGCGATGACTCAATCCTTAGGTTAGAATAGTCATCTGTGAATTGGAGGTGATAAGTCTGAGTATGAAAACCCAGAAACTGTAGATGATGGAATAAGTGAACAGAATGAAACAGCCAAGCTAACCATGGAACCACTGACCTGCAGACTCCTTATTACACGATAGAAGCAAGAATTTTCTTCAAGTTTCATCGGCGACCGTTCAGACACCATGAAGATACCAAGATGTCAAGTCAGTCAGATGCTCCCACGACTGCTGTAGAACGGGAGGCTAAGGAATGTATACACATAGCAATGGCATTTAAATAAAGACTGGAAAAGTTAATCACGAGTGAGAAATAAAATGTCCAGCTGGGTAAGTCTTGGAAGCCTTGGTAGAATATATAGCGTTTAAGCTAGAATTCTTGTTGAACTTCTAACATAATTCATGCAACATAAACTATAATGTCTTAAAGAAATGGAACTAACTCAGTGTAAAGTTGGAAAAGAAGAAAAGATATACAAGGCACTCTTCACAGCACTGTGAGACCCAGAGAGAAAAAAAAGTAAGACATGTTCACTACCTTCAGGCAACTTAAAATATTCACTGGTGGTTGTCAATGCCTGTACATCTGAAACAAGAAAGATTAAGACATGTCCATTTGCAAAGTAAGACTATAAAAGGGCTCTTTCCCTCACAGGAGATCTGAGGTGCAAGTTCAAGACTACCCACTGAGAACTTTCCAGGAAGGATTTGTTGGCATCTCGGTGGGTGGTTTCCTGCTTGCAGCCTTGGGCTGTGGAGCCTCAGTGAACTGCTCTTTCATCCAGTGGGCTGAGCTCTCCCCTCTGCAGTGAGGTGTGAATCTCAGTCTTAGGGGAGCTCTCTCCCAAATTTACTCCTTCCTGGATTCCTTAGAGTTCTCTCTATCCCTTGGTAGCCAGTCCCCTGATACTAGTTAATAATTACTTTACATTGGGACACCTGGGTGGCACAGTCGGTTAAGCGTCCAACTCTTCGTTTCAGCTCAAGTTGTGATCTCAGGGTCGTGAGATTAAGCCTGGCTCTGCACTCAGCATGGAGTCTGCTTAAGATTCTCTCTTCCTCTCCCTCTGCCCCTCCCACTCATGCTCTCTTGCAAATAAATAAGTAAATAAATAAATAAAATAATTATTATTTTTTTACATTAAGGCTTCCCAGTTTGAATTACTATATGACTTCTGTCTCCTGTCTGGACCCTGGTACTTCTACCATTTTATATCCACATCCCCTGTGTCGTGCCTGGAATGTCATATTGTTCACCAGTGTGATAGAGACTCCAAACTTCAATTTTGTTCAACTAAGGTTTCCAGGTTTTATTGAACCATGAGACGTGTTTATAGATGAGCACCTGTTACTCAAGTAGACCAGTACTGCACAGATCAGTTTGGGAAATACTGTTCTGGGGACTCATCACTAGTCACTTGATGTTTCCTAAGAAGGTAAAAGTGCTCACAACCTCCAAAGAAACTAATTTCAGTTCCATACATTACTGAATAAAATGTGCAGGGGCACCTGGGTGGCTCAGTCGTTGAGCGTCTGCCTTCGGCTCAGGTCATGGTCCCAGGGTCCTGGGATCGAGCCCCGCATCGGGCTCCCTGCTCAGTGGGAAGCCTGCTTCTCCCTCCCCCGCTCCCCCTGCTTGCGTTCCCTCTCTTGCTGTGTCTTTCTCTGTCAAATAAATAAATAAAATCTTTAAAAAAATAAAAAATAAATAAAATAAAATGTGCAGGACACAGTATCACCAGAAAGCTTGCAATAAATGGAAATGTATATGCGAATTGTGAATATGCAAAATGCCATAGGGAATTTTAGGTGGAAAAAGAAAGAAGCGAGCAATTCATTTTGACTGGGGTGAATATCAGGAATCAGTTTTGGAAGCAAGGACATGTGAAAGGATGAGCAGATTTTGTCAGAGCTGCATATAATGGAGTGGGAAAAGGAAGGAGAAACAGGCGTATGCAATAGGATGAAAAGAGGTATGAGTATTAGTCAGAACTCATGCTACCAGTGACTGACAAAATCCCAACTCTGTGACTTAAGTAAAAAAGGGAATTTATTGGCGTGAATAATTGAGAAGTCCCGTTTATGCCGCGGGCACAACTGGGTCCAGAGGTCTCAACCATGTCCCCACACTCAAGTTTACTCTTGCATCTCTTGGCTTCACCTTCCTCTGTTGGATGCCATTTTCAGTGATGGGAGTGTCTCTCCTCGAGTTGGTTGCGATAACCCTATTTGCTCCTGAACAACATAAGTAACAAATAGAGATTTTTCCCTTCCCTAGAGATCTAGACTGTGACTGAGTCCCACGCCTGTCTCTAAGTCTCTTCCTGTGGTCCGTGAGATGTGATGCTCTAACTGGCCAGGCCTGGTTCACATGTCCAACTTTGGGCCAACAATGGAGTCGGCAACACCCATGCCACACATAGATAAAGAAGGACCAGGATTCAGATACCCAGAGAAGGGGACGAGATACTAGGCAAGCAAGCAACTCTACAGATTCTACTTCACTATGAATATGGGGAAGAGTAGAGGTTGGACCCCCAAATTTAGGCTAGCTTTGTCCATCAGTGAAATCATTATTTAACACATGAGCAATAGACAAGTCTCAGCAAACTTTAAGGCACATATCAACCTTGGAAAAGCATCCCCAAAACTGGGGGAAGCCATAAGCATGGACCTAAAGGTGGTCTCACTATAGCAGAGGAGGAATCAAAGGTTTGAAGATTTTCAGAAGTCATGGTGTCAATTCCACTCTGGTATTTTGTGAGCAACTTTACTTGATGACACTTTTATTGGGGGTAGGGTAGGGACTCAAAATAAGATGGCACTTCTTCCTGATAGTGGGGTCATACAGCTGATATTAGATCCTGAGGTGCAAGGCCAAAATAAGAACACCAAACACTGCTCCATTGGAATGTTCTTTCTCAACTCTTCATTACCCAGGGGACTTAATATTAGATGAGCGAACTAAAGCTGCCACAGTGCTGATGGGCCCTGGTGAGGAACTGCTAACAAGATGTGAACATGCTTAATAAAATGACCAACTCTTGCTGATATATAGCCAACTAATTACCTGCCAAATATCCAGGCTGCATTCTCCTGGCTGGAATTGATAGCAAGCTGTCAGTGTGAGGAGACAAAAAGGCAGTTCAAGATTGAGAAATAAGAAGAAGGGTTTGATAGGTTATAGTGGACACTGCTACTCTATATCAAATGATCTTGGACTGCCTAGAGTCACATTGTCAGACCAGTCCAACCCGGTACTTCCTAGGGAAATCTAGAGTGACTTAGACTCTCATCCACGTACCACATTTTGGAGAAGGGGTGATGAAAGCTATTTGTAAGCTTTGGCTCTCAGGAACAGAGGAAAGAGACAGTACACTAGTACTGTAGAACTCAAGAAATAGATGTCTTCTTTGCACACATCCCTCACTCTGGGGCCATAAAATACGCATACATACATCCCTCATAAAAAGACATTCCTTCTTAGGAAGAACGCCCACTTTGGAAACCTTTGTTTGTTGCATCGCTATTAATTAGGAGAGCCCTGAGCTGCAAATCTCCTAGTACTTAAGAATAAAGTTTAGTTAGAGATTTCTGGCTAAGTAAAAAACTAGCCACATAACATGACCGCTAGACTGTGGCCCTTTGGCAAGAACATCCATGTGCATTTAACAGACTCACCTCACTTAAGCGGGCAGAAGCTACCTACCAGTGCCTGGGAATTAAGAGACTTTGTACCAAAATAGAAGAACTCACTGACTATGTGCTCAAGGAAAAAGCATTTGGCCTACTGGCCTTTCTTGATCCAGCTGTCAAACGGGGCATCATGGTGTTTTTCCAATTTAGCCACATGTTTTTCTCATATATCAATGTTAGATCTGAAGATGAACACTTAATTCTCACACAAAGGGGATACTGACCAGGAAAGCCTGGGGGTGTTGGCACTTTCTGAAAATAAAATGATAGGAAGCAAAAGAAGGCATCAGACATCTAATAATAGGTCACAGAAGTCTTCCAAAAGCAATAGCTACCGTTTGTTCATTTGCTCAAAGGGTCAGAATCCTTCATTTACTATAGTTTCCTCTTTCCCGGGACAAATGAATGTAGGGCATACCATAGTATGGAATTATCTTCAACCAGTTAGCAGTTTTATTTAATTAGCTCATCCACTTCTTCCATATTCATCTGTAGCTCCTTCTGATTTCAAAATGCAATGCCCTTTGGCTAGTCCCTCGAGACATGATATATTTCCAAATTAGTAGTCTCTCGTTGTAAGCAAGGGAAACTAACTCTGGCCAATTTAAAAGACAAAAGAGAAGGTGTTAAGTTTATTTATAGAATAAAGAGTTGAACACTCTCAAGAACTTGGGAAGGAAGAACCAACCTACCATGGAGAACGTAAAAGAGCAGAAATTCCTAGACTTCCAATAAGTATTTTCCAAATCAACGTGAGGGTAAGAATCACCTAGGAGTGTTTGCTAAAACTGATTCCTGGTTCCAGTCCAAACTTTACTGAATCAGAGTTTTTCAGGGAGTAGCCTAGAATCTGCATACTTAACAGAAAAGAATGAGAAATACCGCAAAGTGCTAACATTAACTCCACTCCACTGGCCCTCAGGCTCTGCTCCAATTGGCAATTTCTGGGAGGGGCTAATCTGATTGGCTCACCGAAGGACAGGTGTCCCTGGTCCATCAGCTCTGGCCAGAAAAACTGTGTCAGAGAACACTGACCAATGTATCAGGAGACAGTGACATACAAGGAGAAATCACGAAGAGCAGGGAAACCATCACTAAGTGGTGCCTGTTACCAGTAAAATAAGCCAAAGCTGTGTAGAATTCATTATCAGTTCTTTACAATTCATTTAGAGTTCTGAAACACCATATCAACAGTTTTTAAAATTAGGAAACATAGCTGTACTGAAAAATTAGAGGCAATGTCCCACTGGCGAATCCAATCTGGATCAGGGGTTTGCATGAAGTGGAAAGAAGTCAAGACACAGAGACTTACAGTGACAAATGCAACCTCTGGGACATCATTTAGGCTGTGGAGGGCCAATGCTGCTTCCCAACTCCCAGGCCCGCACCCTGAGATGTCCTCAAATTGGGGTCCATCCCAGTCGTGCTCAATGCAAAGCATCAAGTCAGTATAAAAGCTTGGGAAATCCCCAGCACCCCATTCTTGGCTGGCTTTGGGGGGTTACCTACCATGTTTTCTGCTCCTCTTCCCCCAGGAGGCCCCACAGAGGGGGATTTTGCCAAATAATGGCAGCTGTATAGAAAGCCTTCTTTGTCCACGAGGTCTTAGTCACAGTGAACATTGAATAGATGGTTTTGCTGCAGGCGTACTTTCAAATGCCAGAAAAGCATCTGACAGTGTTGGATGTTTGCAGGGCTATTGTTAGGAAGATAAGTGCTGTCCCATGTTCAATCATTTATTCAACAGTCACACAGGGAAACTAAAGAGAGGAGGCAAGTGAGCTTGGATGTTTTGGTGGGTTTTGTGGAGAAGAATCTCTCTCCTTATTTTATATACATAAAACCACGCACAGGGATTCTGAACAGTAGGCAGGTCATTCGGCCTCACTTTACGGGATGGACTATATGGGTTTGACTCCAGGCAATGTCCTCACTTAAAAGGCAGGCTGACAGCAAGAGCGAACACATTCCCAAAGCCACAAAACTAATTATGTTGGCACACACCAAAGGCAAGTTTACCCTTTTCCCAGACTCCTGTTAGATGCTTTGTATCAGCCAACTCTATGAGAGGACTTTCCTTTGCAGAAAGTTTGTTACATGCGCTGTTAAGACCACCTAGAATCCACTCGCTCTTCTTTTGGCGACCATTCTCTAATCTTCCAGAGGGGAACAACCTCTCCCTCTTCTGACTCCATGGACTTCTAGTGGAGCTAAATCGATCCTCTCCAGGGATGAGCAGGTGACTTGAGCCTAGCCAATAGGAGCGGCACAGTACCCTAGTCCACCTTGATTGGCTATGCTTGAGCACAAGACCCAATCAGAACCAAACTAACACAATGAGATTTTACTGGGTTGGTGAGAGAGTACGTTCTCCTTCCCGCTGGGAATGCCAGCAGTAAGGATATTGTAAGACAGTACTTCTAGGAGTCAAAGAGTGGAACCAGAGGGTGGAGATAACACAGTAGAGGACAGAGAAAATGAGCCCTAATGACTTGTTTGTGCTCTTGGCACCAGCTGTGCCTGAAGCCAGTTCTGTCCCTGGACTTTGCAGTTATGTGAGCAAATAAATTCCCTTATTTCCCCTAAGCCAATTTGATTTGGGTTTTTAATCTCCCACAATTGAGAGTCCTAATTAAAACAGGAATGAACACAATAATGCATTTTGTTAAATCTATTTCTTTAAAAACTATCCATTGAGCACCTGCTGTGGGGCTTCTAAAGAAGTAGAAGGCATTGTCCTTCCACCAAAAGTTGCTTGGTCGCCAAAGAAAGAGACAATGTTCATACACCCATGAGGTACAGAATCACTTCTACTTAAAACAAAAGCGTTAAGTTTTGTGGATCGAATGATATACAAAAAGGTTGTGGTGATGCAAAGAGAAAGATCAATGTGGAAGGCAGAAGTCATATTTTCTTGGAGGTGAGATAAGCTGGCTCAGTGTCAATTTGGCATTTCTCCCCTCTTAGCCAGATGGGCCTGGGCCAAAGGGCTTACGCTTGAGATAGCACTAAGAGTCATGGTCAACTTTGGGATCTTCTTACGGGCCACGGGAAAATCCAACCAATTCAACTTCCCCTTCTCACGTGCTCTTTGTGAAGCTGGATTTGGGGGACTATCCCAGTGCTCCAGAGGTTAGGTCAGATCATTTGAAGTCATCTTGCCATGCCCCTGCAATAAAGGCTATTAATGCACTACTCTTAAAACTAAAGAATTATTAATAAAGTCAATATTGATTAAAAGTTAAGAACATTTTTATTTAAAATCAATAAAGTCCTCTTATTGATTTCACATGACAATTATCTGAAAATCAGTCAACCAACATCTTCAAGCATCCATTGTGGACCTAGCACTTTCCTTGGTGGTGAGGGAATATGAATGCTTCTATGTAAGACCCTGCATTCCGTGAGCTTTAAAATCAGTAGCGACCTACACAGCAAAGTAGATAATCATTAAGTGCTTATTTGTGTATGAACTCAAGTGCTCCATGAGCAAAGGCACCATGTAAATATTTGCTGAACAAATGCATGAATGAATGAGAATACTATTATTAATATTATGCCCACACGTGAGCCAATAAGATGATGGGATAAAGCATAAGAAGTCAAGTCAATAGGTACTCCATTTCATAAAGCTCAGAGAAAAATCGTAAAATTTGTAAACATGAAAAGGTGAGAATAATTAATTGGTAGCACATTCACAGTGAGCCATTAATGGAAGCTAGGGTGTTGGAAATAAAATCCTAAGCTCTGAGGCTAACATCAGAAGGAATAATTGTGGGATGCCCGGGTGGTTCACTTGGTTAAGCGTCTGCCTTTAGCTCAGGTCATGATCCCAGGATGCTGGGATCAAGTCCCGAATCAGACTCCTTGCTCAGCGGGGAGTCTGCTTCTCCCTCTGCCTGCCGCTCCCCCAGCTTGTGCTCTCTCTCTCTGATTGATAAATAAATAAATAAATCTTAAAAAAAAAAAGGGACAATTGCTCTCTTTCATTAACAGTCCTTTGGGCTGCTTCTACTATAGAATTAAGCCAGGTTGATAAAAAGGGGTACCATATAGTCAAACCAAAGAAATAGTTGTGATATATTAGTTAAGCTTAGCAGTCCATACATGCATATGCATGTTTATCTGATCTCTATAAAAAAAAATAGGGTGTGCAGGTCCAAGTAGGCAAAATCCTGAGCATCCTTGCTTACTGAGCATTCATATTCTCTTTTGCAGGAGAACCTGACCCTGGAGTTCACTACACATGCTGCTGTTCTCACCGAGTCAGGAACATTCTTGGCCATCTTCCTGGTGCAGGGAACAGCAGGACAGTTGAGCATCTCTGGAAGGCTGGAGCCTGCCGCACACCCAGGCATAATGCAGCAGGTTACCAAAGCCATGCTTCACTGCGTCCCTCCTCCAGGGCCAGTGAGGACAACGAGGAGCAGTCCTCCCTCTTGGAAACCATGCCTAATACAGGTTGTTTCGATCTAGGCTTGGAACCTTCTGCATTGGCCTCCGTCATGACAAGAGAGCTAACTCTCACTCTTCCCGGCTGCTAAGGCAGAAGACATCATGCTTTTTGTCACCTGGCAGATAAATATTCAAGGGCACCGTCATCGAAGCCACAGGGGCAAGCTTATGTGAGTAATAGTCTCTAGCCTGGCACCCACTCCTCCGCATTAGGAATCACGGACATTAGAGAGGGGTCCAGACGGTAAAGATGATTCTGACTTCTTGATGATAACACAGGAACGTTGGCAACCCCCGATGCTGCCATAATAAAGATTCCGGTCATCAGAGTGCAGTAATTACCCTCAAGAATCAGGCAAAAGTTCAGCAGTGGATGCCACCCATGAGTAGGAGTGAGGGGGGCCAACTGGAGAGAGCTGCATTGATTTCAATGTCCATTACACATGCATTGGAAAACAAGACTCTCACTGAAGTCATTTGTTCTGAAATTTACTTCCCATGCTCTACTGTTCCCGGGGAGAAGAGTGGCTGCGCTCATGGACACAGACCTGCTTTGTAAATGCAATTAAAAGGAAATGAAGTTTCGCTTAAAACGCTAATGAATTTTCTTTGTGCTTGTTTTGTAGCTTGGGGGTGATAGGGACATAGGCTCATCTTTTCTTCCTATTAGAAGATATAAGAGTTTGTGTATAATGATCTGATGTCTGTAGATTCACTAATTCCATCCAGAAACATTAAAATAAGCATTATGCTGATGCGCCAGTTGTCACAATGTGGCGTAACAGAACTTTGCTTGGAAAAAAAACTGAAGAACCGGGTGCTTTCAATAGCACAGACCCATTTTTCTTTCTTTTTTTTTTTTAACTGCTAAAATATTGATATATCCACAACTCTCCATTCATTTCAGTGGCCTACAGCAGTTGGCTCCTCAAGTCCCGGGTGGCTTGCTACTGGAAGCAAGTAAGGGCAACTGGTTCTCCCAAGGATGCAAGAAAGAACCTGGCCTTTTATATTTGCAACTTTGCCAAACCTTGTAGAAGTTTGTAAACACCATAAAATATGTTACGATGTTTACAGCATATGTCTCTTATTGTTAAGAACTATTATGAAAGTATGAGCAGAGTCTACTTCTTAAAATATTTTTTATATAATAGTTATGGCATCCAATTATACAATAGTAATTGTGAATAATTATACCAAACCCCAGTCTGTTTTATGACTACTTCTCACGCTGAGCTCGTATACTCCACATAAACACCATCTGTATCAAACATAAAACTCTTAGCTGTTCTAAGAATACAGGCTTACAAAATGCAGCTTATTAGTTCTGGGGCCAAGCAGTTTCAGGGCTGTTGCCCGGGCCCCCAGAAACCACAGGAATCCAATGATCCCCTCCTTCCTGGGCTGCGTTCTGTTCCATTGACGTAGAGCCTACCTACCTGTAAGCTCAGGTTTTCTGCAGGAATCGCGGCCAACGCGTGCAGACCCCTGACACACTTCTGCAGAGATTTTGTGTAGCACTGAGCATGCTTAATATGCTCTGGAGAGCTATGTTCATTTCCTGCAGGAGTGGCAGTGATAGAGGCACTTGAAATTGACCAAATGGTGCTTTGTGAATTTCCCTTGGGGACGTGCTGGTGCCGTCTTGGGATGCCGGCCTTCGCCTCCAGAAATCCCCAAATGAAGGTTACCCAGGAAGAGGCCCCTCACTTTGTAAAAATTTTTAGCAATTACGGAGAACAACTTTAAAAAACGTGACTCTGATCTTGGAACAGTTTTGGTTCAAGAATTTATTTTTTTTTAAAGATTTTATTCATTTATCTGTCAGAGAGAGGGAGCACAAGCAGGGGGAGTGGCAGGCAGAGGGAGAGGGAGAAGCAGGCTCCCCGCTGAGCAAGGAGCCTGATGAGGGGCTGGATGCCAGGACCCTGAGATCGTGACCTGAGCCGGAGGCAGACGCTTAACCAACTGAACCACCCAGGCGCCCTTTGGTTCAAGAATTTAAAGCTCTGTGGAAAGTTACCTTCTCAAGAGTCTCACTTCCCTATTTTGTCCAAAATATGAACAAAGCACATATTTTGTCCCCAAAAGAGAAATAATACGTTCCTCAGCAATAAACAAACTTCAGGCACAACCTACAAATAAATGTCTTCAGAGAAGTAAACCCAATCCAAAAAAGATCATTTGCACCCATTTTAAAAAGTCACTCAGCTCTGACTGGTTGCTTGTGTCTACTGGTTGACTGAGGCCAAGCAGCACATTTTGGGGCTCTCAATGATCTAGAAGCAAGTATCATTGCCACCTTTTCTTAGCGTATTTCAATCCTGAAAATTTTCCCTGGTAATCGTCCCAATCTCCTTGCTAACTCAGATTTTAGGATTTAAACTGTGAGAAAACACACTTTTTTTTTTTTCTTCAGGGTAAGAAATGTCTACCTCCAAATAGCTTAAGCAACGATTCTATTTTCTGCATATGAAAGGCTAGCGCAGTTCCCCCATGGAATTACGTTCTGCTTTAAAAAGAACTATAGCTCTCCTCACAATCGTTGGCCAAAATATTCTGAACATCATTAAAAAGTCCCATGCTAGGTATGCCAGCATTTGGACACAATTTATAAAAATGTTATTGTGGAGAAAATGGTGCCAGTCCTTCCAGGTAACTGTCCAAACATCCAAAGATGGATGTCTTAATTTGGCATCCAAAAAAGCACACTCGAGGTCGGACTACATGTAGGTAATTTCCTCAGATGCTATTATTTGTCCCCTGGGATTCTACATACTCAATAGCAATTACAGTGGAGAGGATTAAGAATGAGCAGAGAGGGTGAGGGTGGAACAGCAGGCCTGAATGATTTGGACTAAGATCTTGTATCAAATTTGCAAATTACCAATTAAGGCAGGTTTAGAACATGGCATCATTTTCTCTCATTGTGACAAAGTGAAAATTAAGACTCTCTCTGCGTGTCAGAGGGATGACATACAACGAGGACTGTCATCAAAAAGAATCTTACCTGGTAACAAGAGATCCTCGGATGCGAGGCAACTGACCAGAAAGAAAAAGTAGGCCAAACATCTGAAAATAAGCATCAGACGTGGGTCTCAAAATAACCAGGACTCCGTGGACTCAGTATAAGTCACTCAAACACCTTGCAAATGAAAGCCCCCCTGAATATTCGTTCACCAGAATGCTCATGCCTGGTGTTCCGGGTGAAGGTGTTAGAATTGTCATTCATTTCTATTCGATCTTAGCAAGTGACTGTCTGCAAGGTAGCTTTAGAGCTGGGTTCATTTAAGATTATGGCAATAATAAAATCTTGCAGACAGGGGACAAAGGATTAGCGAGGTGCTCACCTCTGTATTTCCTTTAACAAGTGGTGGCCTGGGGTAGAGCACACCCTACTCCGCCAGGGGGCTGGGGTCTCAGAGATGGAGTGGTAACTCACAAAGCAGTAGGCAGGGTCGCTAACCGCACAATCCCTAAGGAGCTGCCTTCCCTATACACTCACTGACTTCCCATGCTCAATATTGATTCACTGGATGCCTTAAATAATGCGTAACAATGCACAACTACCTGACGTTCGCCCATCTCAATCTTCCTTAAAACCCGTTTTTTCCCCTTCTTTTTCACACAGATGGTGTGGTATCGTGCTTTGGCATTTCTGGGGTAGCTCTAGCCCTAACCCTCAACCACCACAGGTCAAAGCTGTTCTCCCGTTGGAGAACACAGAAGGGGCGTGCACTCTGGTTTACTGCCTGTCCAGCCCTAAGGAAAACCCGGGTTATTATTCTCTTTTGTATTGATGGATTTCTGTCATCTATGCATCTATCTATCTATCTATCATCTGTTATCTCTCCACATCCATCATCTATTCACACACGCATTTATTTACATATCCTGTACACAAATATATAACAGATACAAATATATGTCCTAGATATGCCATTCATATAGAAGTATTAGAAGATGAAATAACAGGGATGCTACAATGAGAGTATTTCCATCCCAGTTCCGACTGTGCCTCTTCTAAGCAGAGCTACTGGAGCACATTACAACCCTCTCTGCCTCAGTTTCCGAGTTTGTTACAGGAGGTTAACACCTGCCCTATCTAGAGAGGGAACTGCTTTGAAAAGGGCAGAACACTATACACATGCTCGGGATAATGAGATGTTTTACAAAAGAGCATTATTCCTCTGCTAAGAAGTGTACATCCACATTCACGTTTTCTATCTGTGAAGGTTCTTCTTTGAAATTAAATTGAGACCATAACCAACATCCCTCCCAGGGCTGCCTGCCTGAGGTTTTACTCAGCAACAAAGCATGGGCTTCTTTTCATCATTCATCACATTTGAGTTCAAGCACCGAGAGGTACTTTTTACCAGTGGTGAAAATAGTTTTCTTTTCACAGCAGAAACACAGAAAAATCACCTCCCTCTTGATGCTCACGGAGGGATAAGCCTTATTCTACAGTCGTCGCCCAAAATGCCTTACTTTGGCTATGCCGTTGGTGTGTTCTTGCACCAGGAAGGTAGGAGTGGGGTGAGGCGAGAGAGCACAAAGTGACAGCTTTATTGTGGTATGTGAATAATTTGAATATTGAGGTACGTTTTAAAGCGGCAATCTTGTTCCATTTTTCTTTCTGCTTCAACGCCAACTGGATACCCCCTTCTCGGAAGTCAGTTGATAAAGCCCTTCATACATTTAATCAATCTTGATCATACCTTTCTCATTTGGACTTCAGTGCTTTTTGAGTTAAGCCCAAGTCCCTCGCCGGGCTTACCCAGACCTTCGACAAATCTAACTCCTAATTTCCTTCCTAGTACTTTCCTCTGCTTCCCTCCCCAGAAGCACTGTGTGTCCAGTTTGCTATCCTGTCTACTGCTGTTTTGATGATGCTTGTGCTATCGACATGAATGGCTTTTCTCCTGCTCCCCTTGTCTGGAGACATCTCCTGTTTGTACCAGGATATGACTTCCATCCTGGCCCACTGAAATCCCACCCAACCTTCGGGGTGCACCTTAAATGCCAATGATCCCACGCAGCCTTCCCTAATACCCCTAACCAATTGCGATCTCTTCCCTTTCTAAAAAAATATTCAATTTCTTAGATTACAAAAAAAAAAAAAGAAAAAACAAAAAAACAAAAAACAACCCACCCAGAACAATTTATGTCTCTTGTTGGCACACTCATCATTCTGTCCGATGGGTACATTTCTCTGCCACGATAAAAAATAAATAAATAAATAAAAGCTCCTGACGTTGAAGATGGCTTATTATTTTATTATTTTTTAAACCTTTATTATGGAAAGTTTCAAACATATACAAAGTAAACAGAAGGTCTTATTTATTTTTGCGTCTCCTTGGGGACCCATCACAGTGTTTTGCATGTAGCAGAGGTAAATTTAAGTAATTAGGGTGCTAGGCCAATGGAGCCACCTGTCTGCCTATCTCACTCCATGTTTCATGGGGGGGTTAAGCTTTCCCGCCTCCATCCCATGCTGGCACACACATAGCCTTCACACCTGTAGGATCACAATCAACATGGGCTGAACTGTTCACTGACTTTAAAATTCAGGGGAAGTGTTTAATCCTGAAGGTTACTTCAGATAGTCGGCAAAGCTAACTATATTTGAGGGGACGGGGAGAAAATTTTATCCAGGACTATTTTCTAAGAGAATACTAATCTGGTTGTGAGTCTGTGTGCTTTTCCCAGTAAGGCACATCTCTTGTAAATCTGCAATATTTGATGGGTAAATGACAAATAGGAGGGCTGTCTGAACATACCAGGATCATAGCTTGTCTTTACCTTGCGCTGTTAGCCGACACAATATCATCATGAGATGTCCTCTCCTTCCCCAAACCTCAACCTCTGACTCTTTTTTTTTTTTAATTTTTTTTTTTTTAAAGATTTTATTTAGTTTTTGAGAGAGAGAGCACGAGAGGGAAGAGGGTCAGAGGGAGAAGCAGACTCCCTGCCTAGCAGGGAGCCCGATGTGGGACTCGATCCCGGGACTCCAGGATCATGACCTGAGCCGAAGGCAGTCGCTCAACCAACTGAGCCACCCAGGCGCCCTCAACCTCTGACTCTTAAGTCTATAATTTTAGACAGGCTTTTTTTTTTTTTTTAAACTTGTGTCTACTTAGCCCATTAATTTCTGCTATTACTGTGTGTGTGTGTGAGCAATGAAATCCTGAAAGCGAACCAGAATTCTAGTGATAGATTACATGCCCATGCTGTGTCATATCCAATTAACTCAAATTGACTGTACAGTGCATTATTCTGTGAGTGCATGGAAGATCAATAAATATGGGGAAAATCCACCTCAGCGCCCCACTTTCCCATCCGATTCTAGTAGATCGGTGGCGGATCATGCTGCCGTGATGTGTACGCTGCAGCTCAGGCAGGCAGGTGGTGCGCAGACACCATTCAAACTTGGCCTATTCAATCTCAACGCCTCTAACTCGCCATTCATGCATAGCAAAACACCATCTGGTCCTATTTTGCCTCCAGCAATCACAGCTGACCAAAACCGATAATAACAGCTGTTGCAAAACAAAAGCCAAACAAAGGGGGGGGGGGGGGGAGGAAAGGTTAGATTGAAGTCCAGTGCTGAAAAATGCTCCATGAAGTGAGTTACGGGGAAAGAAACCATTCAGAGGTCTGAAGCCCGCTGAATGGACACAGCGGAGGACTTCTACTTAAACTTGAGATATTAATCCATCTGTCTAGAACGCCTTCAGACCTCCGTCAGGTGGTAATATATGGCAGAAATTATGCTGCACGAAGGCATTTAAGCTTTTGTTCTTTGAGTTGAGAACTAATGACCCCGTGTCAGCTAAAAACGAAAACTCCTTATGCTCCTCCGTCATAAGGCGGTACAGGTTAATGCGAAAAAGGGAACGTGTCTAGCCGGAGTAATGAAATAATGCGCACCCGGCAGGGGGAGAGAAAAGGTGTGCGTGATAGAGGTGTGTGGGGGGGTGCCTGGTGGGGGGTGGGGTGCGAGGGAGCCTCGTTAACGTCTCGACACCACTTAAGAGGGAAGGCAGTTAGACCATTTAGAAATCCCACTAATCAGATACCACATTTCTCATGCCATTTTTCATTACCCTGATTTATTTCTGACCTGTAACCAAAAAAGTACAGCAAGTACTTACGTCTCAGGAATAGGTACCAGTCACATGTATAAATTGAAATACAAGTTGATTTGTTATATGCTTTGGCGAATCCTGAGAAGAATCATCTGGTGACAAGGTTGGAGAATTCTTTTCATGATTCAAGCCTTTTGACGTTTTAAACATACAGTTTTGCCTGATGATTAATTTTCTTAAACTGTAGTAATAAAACGATTTTTTTTCCTTGAAATGGACCATCAGTGGCTTAGCAGCATTTAATCAAATGTGATAAAACCCAAGATTTATAAAATCATTTAATAGATGTTACAACACCTGCTTCTAACTGCAAACAGTTGAAAACAGACTTCGCTTGCAATTAAGTCTTATCACTAGTGACATTTTTTTTTTCAAGCAATACTTCATGGGTTTTCAAAATGACAATGACAGAACTAATACACAATTACTGTCACATGTAGTTTAGCAATTAATTTTGAAGACATTTGTCTAAAGGTTTCACAACAGAATATAAAATGGTTCTTATTGTTATGTAATGTTAGTTTCAATTCACAGAAAATCTCTTACCATCAGCTCTGCTTCTGATGGGTCGGAGGCAAGCAGATCATTTCTTTGTGGAACACAATTGCCTCCTTGTAGATGTGATTAGGCATCGTTCTAAGACTGTTTGAACACTGATACCTGTCAACTAATACATCTTATGAAAAGCTTCAATTTAGACATAAGTTTTTCTACGGCAAGAAATCTATAAATTTATAATTAGAATCTCTTGCTGTTCAATATTTGTACATAATACAGAGTACGAGAGGATTATGAAATATTGAAAGCTGAATTCATTATTCATAGCCCACAACATACAGTAAATATTCTTTGAAATACAACAACAACTTTGAGGAATCCATATCCCATTATTTCTGAATGTCTTGCACACGGGAGCTATGGACACCATAACCCACACCCTCATTTTTGCCAGATTAGGATTCTTGTCAGGGTTGACACTCGCTGTTTTTAATTTTCATTTTATCATAAGCAGTTTAAGACTGTTGCCAGTGGTAATTTGCAATTTTTATCAAGACCTCTTCATTACAGCTTCTGACAGGACAGATGCTGTAATTAATCATGCAAGACAACTGGGGATAGTGGTCACACTGTTCTCAAACAGGAGCCACTACAGAGCAAGAAAAGGGGGGAAGAAATGAACACTGAAATACTTATTTTCACCATCCTTTTTAATAGCAATAACAACACAATGCCGGCCAGTTCTAGCCCCAAATAGAAGACAATTGCTTTTTCCTCTACACTTACCTTGCCACTTGCATCTTAACAAAAGGATCATCGAATATATATATATATATATATGTGTATATATATATATATATTTTTTCAATTTTTTAAAGAGGTCCTGGATTTGGACCGTACGATCCAAATTCCAAGCAACGAATATCCTATTTCCAACTGAACACAGAAGACGATGCTTTGGCTCAAATAAAAGTTGGTATGTGGCATCTTTCCCATCATATACGTAATTCAAGGAACCGAAAGTGAAATTTGACATATCATTTTATTTGAAAAGTGAACATTTTCCTGGTTGTTGCATCAAAATACAGTCCACAGTTTTTACTGAAATGTGTTTATTCTATAGCAAGATAAAAGCATTTTTGTTTTAGTTAAGCAAAATACAAACAACTTAATTGCTGCTATCGTAACTCATAAAAAAGTATAAAACAGCATAAAAACACAATAAGCAACGTAGCAATGAATGGTTTATGTCACCAGTGTTTACGTTAAAGCCTCGTTTATGAAAACTTTACAACACATGATATGAAAACTTACAACTTTGAAAGAAAATATTTACATTGATTATTCAGATGTGGTGCGTCTTTTAAATATTCTACCAGTATCACATCATAATAAAAACTCTTGCATTTTTTTTTAAATCTTAACTTTTTGTAATAACTGTTTTCATTTAAGTGCATTTCCCTTTTTAAAAATACAGTGTTTTTATTTTTCGAAACTTGTCACTCAAAACACAGAATATAATATTCACATTCTTTTCTTCTAATTGGAATGAGTATAATGGGCTAACAGTGGCCATAGATACCATTACAACATACACTGTGGTTTGATTTGGAGAAGTCATGGGTTAAAAAAGTGGAAATGAGTCAATAATGGAACCTAATCACTTGCATTTTTTTTTTCTTTTCTGGAGAGATTTAGGAAAAAAAATAAGAGCTTTGGCAAAAGTCTGTGATTTACATTATTTTTTTTTCATGACAAAAAAATGCCATCAACGATTCACGTCATACAAATGTTTGTATGAAACTGGATCTTCATATTTCAGGTAATTACGACTGTGCTTTTTTATTTTTAGGGCTCCGGAATTTCAAATAGCCTCGAAGTGTGGTTTATTCACTTCTGGGGGAAATAAGGCCATTTTCTATGACTCAGAGAGGCCAGTTTACAGTCATCAGTATGTCCCAGGATTCATTAAACGGTTTGATTCACATATTGTAGGTATATAGCCTGAATAAATAAAAAAAGGCATCACATAAAAGAGCACAGCTTCTCTTGTTTAAAAACAAAGTGATTTATAGTCAGCTAGAAGATGATACTCAGCTACACTGTGTTCTTATTGCCTATCTAATAGACACTTGAGAGGACCATGTGATCTGTTGCACATTTCTGCATCACCACCAGCAACTTACAAGCTGCGGCCGCGGCCGCCCGGCGGACCCTCCTCCACCGCGCTCCTCCGCGCGCCCACATCCGAATGCACCTGCCTGCCGCGGGCGTCTTCAGAAAATACTGACCTGCGACAGTACTTGAGTCTGTGTCTGAGCCTGTACTTGCGACTGGTGCTGCTGGGAGGCCGGCTGGGGGCTCCCGATGGCGGGGAGGGGCGACGTCATCTGGGAGGTGGCGGGGGAGTGCTGCCGTGGGGAAGGCTGGGACGGGTGCTGCATGTGCTGCAGCTGCTGCAGCTGGATGTGCTGCTGCAGCTGCTGCTGCAGCTGCTGCTGGCTGATCTGCTGCTGGAGATGCTGCTGCTGCTGCAGGTGCTGCTGCATGTGGTGCTGGAAATGCTGCTGCTGCATCTGCTGCTGGATCTGCTGATGCATTTGGTGCTGCTGCAGCTGCTGCTGCTGCATCTGCTGCATCTGCTGCTGCATCTGCTGCTGCTGCTGGGTCTGCACGGAAGGGCTCACCTGGGTGGACGACGCCGAGCCCACCAGGGTCGTTCCCATGGCGCTTATCAGCGGGGCCCCAATGTTCGATGGCATGTTGGCTGCGATGGTGACCGATGTGACAATCTGGTTCATGGGGAGTCTCATGGTTAGGGGTTTGGGGGCGATCGACCGAGGGAGCGACTGTTGGAGAGTCTGAGGGGCGGCTGACACGCTTGCGTGTTGCGACAGCGGAGGGTTGAGAAGGAGCGAGGATGTCAGATTGGTGGACGCCAGGGTCTGCTGAACAGAGCGGATGGTCTGGGCTTCTGCTGATTCAGCAGCAGCCTGCATGGTGGGGGAGAAAAATCCCCAAATATTTAAATACCCAAGGACTGACAAGATTTAACTGGTTTTAAGTATTGTAAATGGATTTTTAAAAAAATGACTGCCATTACCCATTCTTCCCTGGACCCAAGTCTCTTGTCATGTGACTTTTTAGCTTCCCCTCCCCAGAGGTAGAGGCACATCCCTTACCCCTGGGATCTGGGCTGGCCCTGTGCCCTTCCAATCACTCTGGAAATCTGCCATCATCATGTGTGTGATAAGGGACGCATGGCCCAGGCACCACTCAAAAGCCAGCCAGGCGACTGTCACATAGGTGAACGAGCCCAGCCTCCACCCCAACCTCCATGCTGACTGCAGACGGATGAGACGGACTAGTGGATCCTGCCGGGCCTAGACTGCAGAACTAGCCAGTTCCCTGGCACGCTCTGAGATAAACGCTCCTCTGTTTAAATCCCTGGGCTTTGGGGCTGGTTGTTACACAGCACGATGTAGCAAAGGATGACTGATACACACGTTCAAGAAGAACTCTTCCCCAGCAGTTAAGTCTGAGCTAACCCGCATCACTAAGAAGCAAATTGAAAGAACAGAGTATCGACTGCCTGCGTTCAAATCGCACTCTACTACTTAACAACTTTGTCACTCTGGGCAAGTTAAATTCACCCATCTGTTCCTCAGTGTCCTTACCTATAAAATGGGGTTCTATGGCACTTACCTTATGTAGAGGTTGTGAGAATTAAACTAACTCATATTTGTTAAGCATTTAGAATAGGGCCTGGCCCATGGAAACACTTAGTATATGTGGGCGATTTTTATGAATTAACAATTACTATTACTAGAAAACCACTACTCGAAAACATCAAGGCTCTGCACGTGCATGGCGGTGTGTGACAGTGCTCACGTGAATATAAGAAAAATGCAACTGAATTCCGTAGAGATATTAAATGCAAGTATTTTACAACCTAAGAAATTGTTTTAGTTTACCCAATATTTTCAAAGATCTCCACAATTTATCACAGGAGTCCTAAATGAGGGGAGAATGTTCAACACTCAGGTGACTGAATAACCTGTCACAAGATAAACAACTGATCAGATGTAAGGCTCAACTCTGGAGAGAAACGACCTATTACATTCTGTGCTAAACATACATAATTACCTCTACAAAAATAAATACTTTTACTCATGCAACAGTGATTGACATGATTGTACTTACTATTTTTTCTCTTATTCTTCACAAAATTAGGTGTTTCTGGAGGGGGGTAGTGGGAGCACCTTGGAGGCCTCCGAGCTGATAACCACTCTCTTCAGTGATATGGAATGTTTACTTCCGGATTTGTATTACTCACATTTTAAAAATCTACCATTAGAAGGAACCTCAGAGGTGATCTCGGATTGAAAACCACTCAGTGTGGGAGAAGCCATTGTTGATGGCTTCTGTTTGAACACATTATTATTGTGAAGCACCATCTATCAGTGGACAACTCTCTGGTTTTGTGCAGAGGCTTGGTGGCGTTGCATGCCTACTGGAGGGGCACATTCTAAAGTCTTAGGGTAAGAAGAAACCTGCAAAGACTCATTCATCATCTTTAAAAAACTATTAAATCACCCATAAGGTAAAATACATACAGTGTTGTACATATACACATGAAAATAATTCTTCTATATTCTAATGTTTAAAAATCACCCAGCTAGTCTTAGGATGAAACTACCAGGGAAGTCTGTATTTAGACACCTGGGCAATCACACCAATGTGCCTTTCAGATGCCATCCTAGTGGCGAATAGAAATGAGTGGATGAAAGAGATCTTGTTTGCCTGCCAGGTTTACTCCCTTATGTTTTAATATTAAGCTCCTATTAATTTTTGTTGGTTGTTGGAAAGAATAAAAGTAATGTAGCAGAGACACATCTTAAGAGAGGGGGCCCAGGCTCTGAATGTAGGGGCATAAGTTAAATGCATACATGATGCAACCCTACTCACGATTTCTAATGAAGGCTGAATTTTTGCTGCCTGTGACCTCACTCCTTGGATGACACCTCGCTCCTTGGATGAGATCTTCTATCTGGGGCACGGAGTTCAAACTTGGGCTGCCCACATGATGGCCTTTAACTTGAGGACCAAGATCACATGCCCCCGAATCCTTGCCTCCCTGATTCTTTTAATTATTTGAATATGGCCTGACTTTTAGTCCTCACCATCCTGGAGGCAACTGTCCAAATGGGCTTTCGGTTGGCTACCATTCCTCTTTAAATTGTGGGGTCTAAAACGGAACCAATTCTTCAGATGTGGTCTCATCATCACACTGTACCATGGATATTACTTCCCGTGAGATCACTGCACTAGAAGCTATCTTATACTTTTGGTTCAGACTGAAATTATTCTGAACTTCTACCTCAAGGACTATTTTAGTTCCCTACCAGGGCTCTGAATATAAATTAAGGATGCTCTCAAACTGCACTAACTTAAGGAAAAAAACAAAACAAAAAACCCCCAACAAAAACACTATTTTAGATTTATTCTTTTTACATTCCATCCTCCTGGTTTTTGGGAATTGCTGACTTCCATTCGGAGATACTTCCGAATCCTGATTCTGGAACCCAGGGTATAACTTTCACAGTATCCCTTCTACCTCAGTCACTGACTCGATGAGCCCAGTCGTGGTTGCTGTTTCCTGAATGCCTTTTGAGATACTGGCTCTTGGCTGAAATCCATGTGGGGTCAATTATTCATGCTCTAATGCACAAAGATCACCTATTCCTGCTTCTGGGTAAATGAATGAATAAATGATCCACTTAGAAAGTACATGTACATTGTTCCTCTATTCGCATCACCCTATCTCATTAGCCAACTACACCTCCATTCTTAACATCTGTAGCCCACACATTCGGCTGTTGTCTGCCAATATGCAAATCTGAGGCCAGGACTGGTACATCTTATATGATGTGTCTTGCAGCGTCTCAGAAGAAGGTTTTGCTATTGACAGGATGAATGTTTTCTCTTTCTAATGAAGTGGAAGGTGTCCTAACAGCTGACAGTGGGGGAAAAAAAGGAAGGACCTCTCCTCATCTGATTTGGCAGATCTTAATATAAAGCAGAAACAGCTCAGGTGAGGAAGAGAAAAAAGGAGTTAAACCCTTTCTAAATGGCTTTGCCAGCAACGCCCACCATGCCCTTCAGTCTTATGTGGTACTTGAGGCAACAAGTATGACAATGGAATGGAATCCCCGATTGCCAGAGGAAATACATCAAGAGCAAAAACATTAGTTCAAATTATTCTCCCCAAAGCCTCTCTAAATTCTAGGAAGGCTAAAGACAAAGTTAATTAAATGTTAAAATATAACCTAATAGCTCACGCTCCTTTTGGATCAAGGTAATAATAATCTAGACTGACATTTGCTTTGGGATACTGGTACATTTTATAATACATCAGGGTCCATTTTATACTCTATGTATAATACATATACATGTCTTTTTTTTTATGAAGTACTTGGAGCATAATTTTATTTTTAAATAATCATGAGGTTTATTTATTTATCTGATGTGGAACAGTTTGGTCAAAAATGCAACATCCCCTATTACGATAACACATAACCACTGGAAAATTTATAATAGGATGTCCCAGATATGACCAAAACACCGCCCTGTTTAAATAGAGAACATTCGCACAGATCTCGGTCTCTGACTAAAAGCAAAGGTAAAGAGGCTATTAAAGATCTGTCTTTCATATTTGTGTTTGTTAAATAGTTTCAACACACAGAAAGAGAGACCAGGGAATCTTCTGGAAAAAATTCAGATTCAGAAGCTCCCATTAACTCCTATTTTTTGGGCCATCACTGCGGTCATCTCTCATGGAAACAAGTTAAGTTTATGAGTTGTTCAAGATGCCTTTTTTTGGTCAACTCTAAGGGGAGCTGCCTTGATGTTTTCAACGCTCGGGGGCTGTTTTCAACACTGTAACTCAGAGACCCGCCATCTCCGCACCGGTTTACCTTAGAAACGAGGCTGGCCCGGTATGCGGCCAAGGCCTTTAGGTATTCCTTTTTGGCAGCTTCTGTTTTCCTTTTATACACCTATACAAAAAAAAGACCACAATTAGGATCACCTTTAGCATACAATTTCTCAGCCATAAAATGACAGTCACACAAATGGTCACAACAGAACTCACCTAAAAAGTTGGTCTCTGTGGCTTTGATTTTTAAATGTGAACACACACACACACACACACACACACACACACACACACACAGAAATAGTAAAACAAAACCCTGCCACCCTCACTGGAACACAATCTTGATGTTTCCGATGATAAATGAAATCGAGATTTCTGGTTGTAGGACAGATGCTTTGAGAAAAACAGCTGAGGGACTCAAGCTAAGGCAGGAGATACAGTAGCAAGAAGAGTAAAATTGGCTACAAAGGGTTCAAGTTATAGGAAATAATGAATTTCTCCCTCAGTGCCTTCTTTCCCTCACACACATTTCTTACCGGCACCAAATCAGAGGATTCAAAAACCAAGCACAATGGGTACAGTGTTGTGAAGGCACAAGAGAAAAGATGAAACCACCTCGGTTTTCTTTTGAAGGACAAAAAAAAGTGAGAAATAGTTTAAAGATGAGAAATTTCCATGAGTGAAGCCGTTTGAGTTACATAAACAAGTCCCAATATATTAAACGTGATGGGCGCTTCCTTTTCTTAAGGGCGTCTGACGGCTGTGTGTTAGACCAAAGTGTGACCATCTTTTTCTCCAGAGCTAAAAGAGGTAGCAGTCTGCCAGTCCCTTGGGATTACATTTCTGGGACAGAAAATCAGTGCGCCACATACAACAATAAACTCACCGCAGATGGGCAAATCCTACAGCTGCACCGTGCCAAGCTGGTAGGAATGAGGTCATGATGTGTAAAGAAAAATCAGGGGTTTTCCTCCCGTCTTCATTCCTAAGATGGCGATTCTATTTTATTACTAAGAGAGGTCTAGTCTTCTGAGGACATGGAACGTCCATTCCTACTAACGGTCACTGAGAGTTTCACTCAAGGAGCAAGGAAGCCATTCTTCCTCTCCATTTGTGTGGAGGCCCAGGAGTCAAGGCCCTAAGGAAGTATCTCCCACCAGCTTGACTAATCTCTCAAAACCTCTCATATGGCCAAGCTTTCCAATGAACTGGCAATAAAATTTCAAATGCCTGGTGACGATAATGAGACTCGCAGAGGTAGCTTCAAAGTTTGGAGACCCACCAGGACGGCACAAGTGTTTGGACAGATGATCAAAGAAAAGGCAAGCAGGATGGACCTAATCCCTCTGTAGTGCCCTTTCTGAACAACGGAGGCAAATTCCACATCACATAAAATGAAAAGATGATCATCAAAAGTTTATGCATGCAGGATGCTGCCTGAATTTCCCCATTTCTCCTCTGAATGGGTTCTGAACACCACCCTTAAGGGGGACCGAGAAATCCATATATAATTGGAGAGGGGCTTGGATTTATACAACTGTGTTTCTAAATTCCATAGCTTTGAAAGGCCTTGATGAGAAACAGTCATATTAAGTGAACGTTCACTCAGAAAATGTATAAGAGGGGCGCCTGGGTGGCTCAGCTGGTGAAGCATCTGCCTTCTCTCAGATCATGATCCCGGGGTTCTGGGATCGAGCCCCGCATTGGGGGGGGGGGTCCCTGCTCGGCGGGGAGTCTGCTTCTCCCTCTCTCCTGATTGCTCCCTCACCCTGGCCCATGCTCTCTTTCTCTCTCTCAAATAAATACACAAATCTTAAAAAAAAAAAAAAAGGAAAGGAAAGGAAAGGAAAGGAAAGAAAAGAAAAGAAAAAAAAAGAAAAGAAAAAAGAAAAGAAAAAAAAGAAAAGTCTAAGAAACACTCTAGTAACTTTTTCATATACAGCTGTGCTGGGTCTTCACCTCACCTGCTTTTGTTCTTCTCCAAGGCTGTCCCACATAGATGCCACGATTTTTGAGACCTCTCCAAAGGTGGCATTGGGGTTTTGCCCTTTAATGGCAGCCTGTGTGTCCCTGAAAAACAGGGCATATGCTGATACTGGTTTCTGCGGCTCGTTGGGGTCTTTCTTTTTCTTTTTCTTTGGAGTCTTGGGCTTCTTGCCAGAATCTGGAGCAGCTCTTTTCTCTCCAATGGCCTGCAAAGCAGGAAGAAAATTCACTGCCTAGAATGTCCTCGCAGAGAAGGCGGCAAGACCTACCCAGGTCCGCAACTGTTCTTTGAAGGTTTTGTTCAGCTGATTCATCGACAGAGGAATCCCCGGCAAAAGCAGGGGAGGGGTGAGCTTTCTTAGAGTTAAACTGGACAGCAGAGATTAGCATTTAGAACATTGATTAATGAGACCCAGAAGTATCTTCAATACATTCACAACATATGCTCTAAATAGCAATTATGAGTAATGAAAAACAGAACACTCTGTACCAGGCAATGAAGTGTGTGTGTGTGTGTGTGTGTGTGTGTGTGTGTGCAATATACACACGCATTACACGTGTACACATAAAATATTTTACATTTTCAGACATTTTAGAAGTAAATCTAAGTAATTCAGGATGTTGATCATATTTAGATATTTTAAATGAGGTCCCTGGCCATAGTCGCATGCCATATATATGATCAGTCTGAATTGATTTTTTGAAGCTGCTTTTTTTTTATTTTACCAGAATGTTACCTTGCTCACAGGTCTCCAGAAACTCCAGTGGAAATTAGCTACAACCCCTGAGCTTGCACAGTAAGAGAAAGGTCAATTTTATTTCTTTAAGTCATGATAACTTTCGAAAGAATAGGCTAACAAGAAATATAAAAAATGTCAAAACTCCTTTAACTGGAGATAGAGAGGAAATTGATATTCTTTATTAAAATTAAAAACCTAGAAGAGAACAGTAATTGATACTTAAAATTACCAAGGCTAAAAAGACCGATAAGAAAACATTCCTACAGAAAGTAACTCTGTTCAGAAGCTGGCTGCCACAGGGACAGTGAGAACCTGACACATTTACCATATGAAATCGCTGACATCAAAGCCACAGAAATGACAGGGGTATAGTTCCCCACATCTATAGACCACGGAGCTCCAGATTCACCTGCCACTCCCATCATCTAATTTCAGTGATCATTTATCAGAGAAGCAGGAGAAAAGATGTATCAGCCTTGATGTATCCCTCTAGATTACAATAGGACTGAACTGAAGATCATTTTGCAGTTAACTTCATTGGGAAAGCTGAAATGTGTGACAAAATCGGTTTTAAAAACCAGCCATGGGGAAGATCAACAGAGATAGACTCAAGTTACTAACAGATTGGTTTTTAATGGCCTTGAGTCTCAAATCCTAAATTCAAATTTTCCAAGAGTGTCATTATTTTCTGAATGAAAGGCATTTAGAACTTAACCCGATTACTAAAATTCTTAGGGGGAACACTGCTAAGTAACATGTCTCTGAGAGCTCTGGACCCTCAAAGGTGGGGGGAAACCACAAGTCCACTTCTCCGTGGCCCTCCTTGAGAGGTAACGGCATATGTACTTCATACAAGTAGTTTACACACTTCAAATGATGGTAAGCCACATCCTCTCAACTCTTCTCCAAAATGCCATCTCCCGTAACTCACGATTCAATCATTTTCAATGGTCTTCTTTTCCCCTAAATTCTCCGGATAAGCGAGACTTGTTTAACTCTAGTTAATGAATCTGAACTTGTAAGAGACTCAGATGCTTTTCAGTTAGAGCTTCAGCTGGGACCAAGTTTTCCTTCAGTGAAAAATACTGCTTTAGCCCCCTGGGGGGGAAAAATAGAGAGACACAGATTTTCCTAATTGAGTCAAACAACTATATATTGTTTTCCTGATAGAAAAGTTGGCACGTTGGCAGCAACGATGCCCCAACCAATGGCAAAGGTGAGAGTAATTTCCAGAGTAGCCTTTCCAAAAGAAGAACAGCTCAATCTTGCTCTCTGTAAACCAGCATTCCAATGGTGACAACCTTTGATATCTTCCTTGGATAATCGTGACTTGCCCTAATCATGACTTGCCCTAATTACCTTTTAAGAATAGACCTGAAATGAAGAATCTCACGGTTTAAACAAGAGCTCAGAATTAATTCTCTGAAAGAAACCTGTGCGTAATTGACTGAAGAGCACTGGGGAAGGTGAAGTAGTTTTCCCCTGAAGAGACACCATCACCGATAATTTTAATCTTTCTTTCTCAGCTCAGTTGCTTAAAAGATAACAAACTGGATTCTTTGCCTTTACACAGAACCTAGACCCTTACTTAAAATGGAGTAAGTGAGGTGTCGCAGATAAGGAAGGATTCTCCTTAGCCAGCAGGACAATTTCAGTGTGGTACAAACGTGAGCAGAAGATCTGCGGAAATGTGAGTGAAATGAAAGGAATCCATTTGAATTGTGCCCTGGCCAGCTGTAACTTAGCTGGGCCTTGTTCACATCTCTTGAGTTTCTTTATAATCATTGTTTCTCGCTTCACCGTCACAGAAAGCCTTGAGAGTGGGTGGAGAGACCGTGAATGCGTTTACCCAGTCTGTCTCCAGTAGGCAGTAGGGTGCTAACGTGTCGGGACAGAACAAACCCTTCTTCTTCAAATCCCTGCAACGTATCTAACCTCCCTTCCCTCCTCACTCTCAACCTTCTCTAGTTCCTCTTCTTCCATTTGCTGCTCAAAAATAAATGATGCTTAGGGCTCTGGCCTTGACTTGCTCCTTACACACTCTGAGAAATCCTGGTTACTTCCATGTCTTCACACCGATGTGCTGATGGTCCCCAACTCTGTAGTCCCACCTCCCACGGACTGAGTTCTAGACTCATACGTGGGTGCTCTGAATTCAGCCCAGACCATGCCAAACTCTCATCTTCTCCAAGGGAGAAAAAGTAACACTCTTTTTTCTGGGCCGATTCTCTCATTTACTTATATCCACGCTGGCTCTCAGACTAAAGCCCCATTTATCTTTTATGCCCTCAAGTCCCAGTGGATTACCAAAACCTCATGATTCTCCCTCTTACATGTCTCACCAATCTGTACCTTCCGCCCACTCCTTCCTTTGCTGAAAGGAAACACCTCATAGCAAGTGTTGATCAGTTTCCTTTCCTCCAGGCCCTCCCTCTGTAACGCACTCTCTATACAGCCAAAGCCATCTTTCTAAAGCATAAAGTTGCTTATGCCACTCCTCTAGGCAAATAATGACTCAGCTCTCAGCTACCTGCAGAAGAAAGGCTACCACATTTCAGCTACTGTTTTCTTCAATTCCTATTTCTTTCCTCCCCATATCAAACTGTTCATGATACTCATAAATTGACGTGTACTTCCATTGCTCCCTCGACCAGAATGCTGGCCTCTCTCTTCTGCCTCACAAACTTTTATGTATCCTCTTAGACCTAATTCAAATATCACCTTCTCAATAAAGTCTTCCTCAAATCACTCTCCCAAGCAGAATCGATTACGATCTTAGCACACCAGATATATCAATTATACCTCTAATCACATCTGGAGCTAGTTTTAAACATTGCTTTTCATCCCCAGTGGGGAGTCCCAGGGGTAGCAATTCTCTTATAAATCTTTATATCACCAGAACCAAGTAAAAGGCCAAGCACAGAGTAGGTGTACAAAATATGATGAATAAGGAACGAGTAAGTGTACTAAGCACAAGTTACTTTGTTGAAACAGAATACCTTTCTAAGCATTCAGAAAAGTCCTCCCTGAAACTAAGTTTTTATTTCAAACCATGTGTATTTGAATTATCACTCCCCATGACAAAAGCAGGGATATGGAATGATTAGAACTTACTAAGTGATAAACATCAGAGAAGGTGCAAGTCTGTCAAATATGACAGCAGCTCAGCCAACTAACTGGATGAAACTTAGCCACATGAACATTAACTTAGAAGCAGAGCACTTCAGAATTCCTGAGCAATCTAGGGTAAGTCCTCCCTTCTGCAGAATGAGAAAACCATGCCTACAAGAGTTAGGTGACATGTTCAGTGCCTTATAACCAGTAGGAGAAGCCAGATCTCCCAATTTCCAGCGGAATACGCTTTTCACAGAAAATGAGTAAGTACAAGAGTGAAGAAAAAAATTAAACTGTCATGAATTTAAACGCTAGCCAAATCCCGAAAGAAGGTAATACCATGAGTGTAATTCAAAGACACAGCATGGGGTGATTCCAAATTCTCAGGTGGGTGCCATAACTAAAGCAGCCAACTTACTCTGTTGGATTCATCACCATCCTCTTCATTGATGGAACTGGAAGGGGAAGGAGTTGCCGATTTGCTTGCTGGAGGTGAAGGAGACGTGTGTGGCATACTGGCGCCTCCCAAATTCAACCCCAACTGGGCGCTGAGCTGAGACTGGTTGATGGTGGTGAGCTGAGTGGGAGGCATGATCCCAGAGCGAGCAGCATCAGTCATGTGGACGATGGACCTCATGATCAAGGAGTGATCCTGACGGTACTGGGGCACTTGTGTGTGGCTCTGGTCCTAAAACGGCAACAGATAACAAGGGGGGGGGGGGGGGATTCTTAGTTTTCCCAAATATCAACAAGCTGAAAACCTTAGCACTTACTCCTTAGATAGGTCTGCCCTACTCCAGGATGATGGTCCCTATTCATTAGCTCTAAGGACTCATGCCCCAAAGCTGAAAGGTCAAAAGCACAAAGCCTAGTCTATTTTGCTCGAGAACTGTCACTGGATGACTTTTAAAGAAAATAATAAAAGACCATTGGCAGAGAAAGAAAACTTCCAACTCTTGCTTCTTATTGAGGAAACGGACAGGAAAGGGTTGAAGCAGAGGTTCAGGCCTTTCTGGCTCACCATTCGATCCAGTCCTCCTACCTTCTTACACACACATTCTGGTTCCATTCCCCTTGACCCAGCTCTGTGAGGGGAGGCAAATCCAGTCTTTCTTTTATCCTTCCGGGAGTGCATCTGACATGTAGAGAGGATAGGCTTAGGGAAGCACAGAGCCAACATCTGTTTGCTTCAGGGCACCCTTTCTATAAAACCCTCTGTGGTTAACCAGAGGGTCATTCCAATTCTGAATTACATTATCGGTGGCATCTGGAAGTCATTCAATGTCTTTAGGATTGGATATCACTTTCTTCTTCTTAAACCTGCCTTGTTTTCTTTCCTTCAACCCGCCATGATTTAATGGACTAATGGATTTTTAAAAAATATGTATAAGGAGGAGGTAGAGATCATCAGAGTTAGCTTCTCTGAAAATTACCGCAGTCCCTTCAAAAGTAGCCTTCTGTTCTTGGCAGTCATATAAAAGGCTTTAGAGTTGTTGCTGCCTCTTTTTTTAATTCCAAAGAATCAAAGAAATGAAGACATGCTTTGAAACAACTTACTTCAAGACTTGTCATTTAGTGTGAGTCTGTGAATTTTTATTCAAACCAAATTCTCTTGACTCACAGTGACCCAGAATCTAATTTTATACACAAGCCTCCAAATTTTTAAGTGTTCTTCTTTTGAGTCTTTCTGATAAGACTTATTTTTGCTCTTTAAATAAGCAACAAATGAGCTGTAAATATCTAAATTGGAGCGTTTGGTTTCTTAATATTAAATATATAAACACCACTAAAGAAGAAGCTGTAGCTATCAATAGGAAACTAGTTGAATAAATTATGATCTATGGTACCAAAAGTATTATGAGGCTTTTTAAAATAATGAATCAGATTTATGTGTATTGACTTAGAACAGGGTTTCCAATCTTGGCTCTACTGACATTTTGAACCAGATAATTCTTTGTCGTGGGGCTGCCCTTTGCCTTGCAGGATGTTTATAGCAACCCTGGCCTCTATTAGATGCCAGTAACAACATCTCGCTCCCCACCAGTCATGACCATCAAAAATATCTCCGGACATTATCCCTTGAGGGGCAAAATTCTCCCATCTGAGAACCAGTGACCTACAGTGATATCCAAAATATCGTAATTGAAAAAACAAGTTGTAAAATAATTACAGAGGATAGCTCCCCACCTTTTTTTTTTTTTAAAGGAGCATCTAAACTTTTAACAATGGTTACATTATAAGGGGTAGAACTGGAAGGGTAAAGAGGAGAGCATCTTAAACGTTTCCATTTAAAAAAACACAAAATGAATAAAAAACTAACATACTCTAGTCAGGAAAAGCCAAAAAGATCAATGAGTCATTAAAACAATATAGCTAATTGTTAGGGTTTCATCTTAAATATATAAACTTCCCATTCATTAATAATTTGAGTTCTTAAATTGCTGTGTCATCCCTGGAGAAACGTGTCACATGTTCCAGAACAATCCCACTCTTCCCTGTCTCACTGACAGTATCGATACCCTCTTCCACTGTTCCTAAAATATCACATTCTCTTGGCAGGTGTCCCTGTGCTGACTTGAATCACAAAAGTGGATTTTACATTATTGGTTTCTCCTATTTTTTTTTTTTGATCAGCATTCTACCACTCAGCCTTTTCTCCTCAAAAATTTCAACTGTCTACTCTTCCATGTTCTTTTTTTTGTTTTGTTTTGTTTTGTTTTTTTTATTTGTCAGAGAGAGGGAGCGCATACAAGCAGGAGGAGTGGCAGGCAGAAGGAGAAGCAGGTTCTCCACCAAGCAGGGAGCCCAGTGTTGGACTCGATCCCAGGACCCTAGGATCACGACCTGAGCCGAAGACAGACGCTTAACCGACTGAGCCACCCAGGCGTCCTTACTCTTCCATGTTCTTTTGAAGTTCCACCATTGCTTGCTTAGATCACTGCCACCCTCCAACTACTGGCAATTAAGCTATCTTCTTCTTTTTACTTTTTCTAAGTTTTATTATTATTATTTTTTTATTTTTTAAAGATTTTTATTTATTTATTTGACAGAGAGAGACACAGCGAGAGAGGGAACACAAGCAGGGGGAGTGGGAGAGGGAGAAGCAGGCTTCCCGCAGAGTGGGGAGCCCGATGCAGAGCTCGATCCCAGGACCCTGGGATCAGGACCTGAGCCGAAGGCAGACGCTTAATGACTGAGCCACCCAGGTGCCCCTATTATTATTTTTTAAATAGGCTCCATGCCCAACGTGGGGCTTGAACTCACAACCCCGAGATCAAGAGTCACATGCTTTACTGACTCAGCCAGCCAGACGCTCCTTAAGCTATCTTATTCTTCATTCTACACTCCATATATGTTCTTCAGAATGCATTTTAAAAGTCCTTTCAGACTTATTTAAATCTAGATGTTTTAAGTATTTACAAGCAACTTCCAGAGTCCATTTGAATTAAGTATTTTAATTTGGATTGTGAAAGAATATAAATTAGCTGACTGGCATGACCGTGAAATATGATGATCTGATTGATGCAACTTTCTCATTAACACAGAAGTTCCATTGCTCCAATGCCTATGAAAATTAGCATGTACAGATACTTGATTGACTTATCCCACATCTATAGCATTCCAGATGGATCTCATGGTCAAACAGAAGGCCAAGAAATAAGTTTTCTTGGCTTCATCAGCTCTTTCTAGCTTCTACCTGCAATGTCATGGAGCTAGCTTGATGGGAAAACTGTGTTCGAGGGAGCCATGGCCCAACAGTGGAGGCATGTGTCGACAGAGAGAGATGAATGGGGCCCCGGGCTCTCTACCACCATCACCCGCCCACCCCACCCTTCAATGAAAGCACTCTGTATTCATTTATTTTATAAATTGAGAGTGCTCATAACCTTTTATTTAAAAGAGAGAGAGAAATAATGGGGATTTTCTGCTGTGGAGACAGGGGGAACACCACTCATGAAGCGTACTGGTAGTGGGGCCCAGGCGTTACCAAAACTTAGAGCCATCCACATAGCCTTCACATTGGCAAACATGCTGGCCCCACCTTTCTTTTCTCCCATGGGACAATACACCAAGAGCCTCTAAAGTCTTTTCAAGTAACTCCTGAACCACATCACTGATGCCTTATAATGTGCTAGCATTTGCCATGGTCCACAGCTGTCCCATAATAACTTCCTATGCATGAGGATTACAGTACAAGAAGATTAATGGTAAAAGGGTCTTTTTAGAAATTCAAGTTCCTTTACGGCCACCGATTATTCACATCTACCTTGGGGAAGTTGGTGATTCTTAACAGTTCCAGTCATTTTTCCATAAAAAAAAGGTAACCTTTGAAAGACACTTCCTTTGATCTTAGGATTCCCACTTAAAGAAAGATGTCAGCTCAGTTTAAAGGTTACTTATTGAGCACCTGCTATGTGCCAGGCCAGAGAAACCAATATACCAATGCTCAAATCCTTGAAAACTAGCACGCGATTCTTTTAAACACTACCCGAGTTAAACATAATTTAAAACGGACTAATAGATTTACTCTGACAAAGCACAGGCAAGAATAATTCATATATACTCCTCAAAAATTGCTTGCAATTTCTCCTAGTAGTCACGACACAATAAGGAAGTATATAACCATAGATAAAGCCCTAAGAAATTTAATGCATTTTTGAAAATCATTACCTCTCACTTATTAAAAATTCAGTCTTAAAAGACTTACCCATGATCACTGAAAGGCAAAGCAACTAGTGGGTCATAACAGATTGCCACAATTATATCCGACACAAGAGCTGAATGCTGGTAGCTTTCACAATTACATTTTCTATCTAGAGTTCACTTGTATCATTTCCTAAGCAGTTCATCCTTTGGGAAAAACTCATTCTTCTCTTCTTGGTCTCACTCCGTCCTCTGATGTTATTAGATAAGAGTTTCCCAACCTCAGCAGGATTGACATTGTGGTCTGGATAATTCTTTGTTGGGGGAGGAGTATCTTGGGCGTGGTAGACTGCTTAGCAGCATCTCTGGCCTCTACACACTAGATGCCAGGATCCTCCCCTCTCCAACCTGGTTGTGACAATCGAAATGTCTCTAGATATTGGCAAATGTCCCCTGGGGGTGGGAGGCAAAATTCCCCTTGTTTGAGAACTCCTTTACTAGACAATTATAATGAAAACGTCTTGGGTGTGGAGGATGAGGAGGAGCCAACCAGGAAAGGAGGGGAAAGAAGTCATGTTCCAGGCAGAGGGAACAGCATGTGCAAAGTCTGAGGTGGGGGACAGCTTGGCATGCCTAAGAAATGGAAAGGATACCGGTACAGGTGGGAGCAGGTTAGGCCAGGTGAAGAGTGAGAGGCAATGGATCGGAGAAATGGGACTGAGCCAGACCGTGCAAGGTGGGGTCATCAGGGAATGCTTCCTGGGGAGGCAACCCACTAGAGCCAAGGTGTAAAGGGAGAGTAGAAGCTACTAAGCTAGAAAAGAGGGAAGAGCATCCAAGGCAGAGAAGAGTATGTGCAAAGGCCCGGCACACAAGGAAGTAAAGGAGAGGCCAGTGTCACCAGGCCGGGAAGAGCAGGACTGGCTATGAAACTGGAGAGGCAAGGAATGGCCATAAAATGATAAGTCTTGTAGTCTATTCTAGTAAGTCTGCATTTTATTCACAGTGTAGACGGATGTCACGGTAAGTATAAAGGCTTGGTATCTACCTAGCAGGGTTATTTATTCCAATAGATATTAACTGATCGCACCTCCTGGGCAACCCATCTGAATCCATGGTGGGCAATTTGATTATTATATAAATATATATCCTAACACTTTAACCTACGTTTTGAAGAGTACCCAAGTCTTTCTGAATGGGCAGGCCATCGACTTCACAAGATAATAGGATGCGCACTGCCTTCTATTTGCCCATTAAGTACAACTCAACAAAGCCTTGATGGTTTGCATAGGTCTTGGTGTGGGGAGGGCTCAGCTGAGGTTCCCCTCTCTCTCCACCCGATAAAAGAGCCTCTTGTCTTTTTTTTAAAACAGGAAACCATGGAATGGATATTTCTGGTAGTGGTCCTCATTTTCTTAAATTGCCTGAGATCCAGCTATTCCTGAACATTAATTATTTGAGTGAACTGTTAAAATCTGAATAATTTTATATTAAAAAGCAAACTTTGGATCACTAGCATAAATTAAAATCTGGGGACACTTGGATCAACGGAATGCCAAATAAATACCAAGAAAAGGAAACAACACCGTTGTAGGCTTCTAAATATGGGGCCCGCCTAAGGCTCCGAGCCAGACCTCTGCTTTGTCTTATTTAAAAAGGATAAAAGAGGTGTGGAAGACTTATTAGCCCCAAACCGAGACTTTCTCCTGGACTTAATCAAGATTGAAAGAAATTGGCAAGGTGAAAAATGTCCTCACTGTGTAAATTACAATGGGGTATTACCCTGGCCAGGCTTCATATAAAGATATGTGAGAATCTGGGGGCGCAGGGGGGGGCGGTTGGTGGTGGTGGTGGTGGTGGGAAATGGGCAGTTTGCTCTTACTTTCTCAGCCAACAAAACTCTACCTCCTCTACATATTAAAATCTGTTTTCACTCATTCCATCTGGCCTGGAGCAAGGGCCGGTCCTCCATGACATCTTCTTGGTGCATGAGTGGGACCCCTTTCCCTCCTCACTGGCATTTATTATAATATCTTTGTGCCGCACACTTAGTAGTATATAATTACACATCCTCAAGTATTGGGTTTTGGTTTCTTTTGCAAATGCAAGCTAGAGGCTTTCAAATTGATACCTTATCTGAGATATCACACATGATTACTCTATTTTTTTCTCATGACGGTGCTGCTTACTTCCACTTGGGTTGATTTTGCCATAAAGGATTTTTAAACATCTAATGTGCACCTTCCGTGCACATTTACAAATAAATATTCTCTGTAACGATCCAATGTTAGGTTTTCATAACAGAGGATAGCATCTAATTAAGAAGCAAATAACCCAAATATATTTGCGCGTGTGACTAAACACATCTGCACTGGGGTGGTTTTTTAATCAATATTTCTTGAGAAACGGAGCAATTAAACAATTATCAGTAATACAAATTGCTTTGTATTAATAAAGATCAGAGAGCTACGAATGTAAAATCCAGGTCGGTAATTTTATGCTCAATTATTTAAGTTACGTCCCAGAGCAACGTTAAAATTTTGTCTCCAGATGAGCAACAATCAACTCTCACATACAGCTAGTGTATTACTAACCCCAGTAAACCCTGAAACAAACACCGTTATGACAAATGCATACCAAGGATAATTACAGACCTACATACCGCAAACCTTAACTTCATCAAAATATCTGCACTGAAATAGATAATTTTTACTTAATAGCTACCCTCAGGGTTATAATCAAACATACCTACACATGAGCGTTTTGTGAAAAACAGTCTTCCCGAAAGTTAATTAATAGTTTCTTAGCAAAATAAAGTTTCCAAGAGTCTACCATAAAACACTTAATGGTATTTCACCCATAGACCCTGTAACTCCTTTGTTTTTCCAAGGAGTCAGCTCCGTGCTGATTTCATTTGGGCCTCAATGAAAAGTTTAAAGAGGAAATCCATATTTACGGCCTCTCTTCCATTTTTACTTAGTAGTCAAGGTGTGCTCTTAATAGCAAATACATAGTCTTTCATTCATTCATATATGTAACAAATAAAATATTTATTGAGCACCTAGTATTCCAGCCCAGACACTTCCAGGCGTGAGCCTGACAGCAGCCCATGAGACAGGCGTAAGCAGGGGACAGGCTGTGCATGGGCAAAGGAGGCCATTTCAAAGAGTGACAGGTGCCACGATGAAAGGAAGTGGGGCAAGAGCACAGAGAAACTGTGCTAAAACATCTAAAAAAATGTTTGAGCCTCATGCCAGTTTTATTCGGCAATCTGGGGGATTTAAAATGGTGTCTCTCCTGTCCTTGACCCACGGTGTTGGCGGTATGACCATATAGTAGGTAACTGTAGATTATATAGGCTAAAAACAAGATACAATAAATCACAGCATAACTTTCTAACAATACTTTTCCTTGAGTGTTATCAATCAAGCAAGTGATCACATGTCACACTTCACACACAAGCTAATTGGGGTTTAGCAGAAATTTGGAACATGCTCCCCTTTTAAATAGATGACCCTAAAGTTAACTCAACCTTAAAGACAGAATAAAGAATATTGATTTTCAGCTGTGTATGGTACAAGGCTATTTGTTCTACAAAGAAAGGCAGCTCATAAAAGTGCCTGTGGCCTGTGTATTTGGGGCAGACAATGGTCAAGGTGTAGTGACTGCTAAATTAAAAATGACTGTGGATGAGAAGCATCTTTTAAAGCAGTCACCAGACTCCAAGGTTTTGGATGACCTGGAAGAGGCGCTGGTATTCAAGAAAGCCACTTTGTTCATAGGATGGCCGCTCTCTAATTGTTAAGAACAATACATGGCACTTTAGTAGGTCTGAGCAAGTATCTGTCAAAGGTTCATACCGTTTCAATTTGATAATTTGGACTTGAAACAGATAGGTCCCGCTCCACTCAAAGTGGGTGTTCTGTTTAGGTAAGTTGTGCCTTTTCTACCGTTGACTCAGAATAAAAATACTTTTTTTGACCATCACTTGACCAAAAATAATATCTAGCTGAAGTAATCATTCAATCTGTATGAGATTGTCGGTCCCTCCAATGGCTACGTGGCAGTTGTCCTGTGGAACGCAGCTCTACAGACCCTACTGACAATGGCAAGGAACATGTTCATAACAATAATAAGGGCTTGTTTTAATAGAACGTTCCACACATTAAACACATTAATGACCCATGAAATAACTGTTTTATCTGTAACACATTAAGCAACATGGCTAAAACAATGTATTAATTGAAAGTCTGCTATTTCTCTAAATGTAAGATTTTTTTTTAAGTACAAAAATGGCACAAAAGTCATTTCGTAAAAACGAAAATAATTCAACTTCAAAATCAGAGCCGTAACAAACGACTGTGAGAGAAACTTTGAAAATAGGCCTGGTAGTTTTCGATGTGTTATTCTGATATAGCCCCATTTCTCTGGTTAAAAGTGATATCTGTCCAGAGTGTGACTGAAGAGTCTTAGGAATACTTTAAAAGCTTTTAATTTTCTTCTCTGCATGCGTATCTTCTACAGGAACTTTTATCTCTCCTTTTCTTTTACCTTAACAGGTACAGAGACTCCCGTACTCCAGTATGCCGCCACTTACTTCCTGCCTTTTCAATTTTCTAACTCTATGTTTGATGCTACCAGACTAGCATTTTCTATAAATATGCGGCATCACAATTAAATCCAAAGCAGTATCAAACAGAAAAATGTCAGTCCTCTAAACACGAAATATAATGTATGAAGAAAAAGTATGTGAATTATCAGTGTATTTTATAAATTCTCTTTTGGGGGGCATACAAACTATCAGACTAGAGACAATTATTTTACTGTTTCTTGGATATCAAAGAGAATTTTGAAATTCATCAAAGCTAACCTTCTGTTATGTACAACAGGCTAAGCTGAAAAGAATGTTAACAAGTTCAATTTTCATTCAATCAGCACTACTGCTCTCCGAAATGTTTCATTGCAGGAAAGAAATAAAAATAATCTATATGGTAATTATGAGGATGAATCCCCCAGTAACTTTCAGCTACATGAAAGGTCAGTTCTATTCAAGATATTTTATCAGTCCCCTGCACATACTCCTGTCCTGTCATTTTAAATCTGAACAGCATTTTATTTTCCCATTTACAGCTACCTGCAGAATTAAGTACTTAAGCCAAATAAGAAAAAAAAAAAAAAAGAAAAGAAAAAAAAAAGAAATGTTGAATGCTGGCAAAGGCTATAATAGCACAGAGATAAATCGTTCAGCTGCTCTCTCAAGCCTCTAGGGCTGCAGATTTTTCTTCTCCTGGTGCACTGTGGGTATTCAAAACTTGTTCAACATGATTTCATTTCATTTCAGGCACTGCCTCAGAAAACTAAATTACAGAATCAATCATACAGAAGGTCAGAGTGAGACTTCATTACAAGTATTGCATGCTTGCATGAATATCTTTCATTTATGACTGACCCAATATGTCACAATAGCTGTCTAGTAAAAATAATCCACTTTCTGAAATTGATGTACTACTGATGTCAATGCTCCTCAGCAGGCTGGGCAGATTATAGAGAGGTGTTAAAAAAAAAAAAAATAAAACACCAAACCCTTTGGAGCGCACATTGTAGATTTTTAGAATTGCAATCTTCTGGAGATTAAAATAATTTCCAGATGATCATCTGTACTGACAATAATGCTTAGAGGTAAAGATTTTTTAACCAGAATATACTGTTGGTTTTGACTGGCCAGCCATGTCCTGTTTTAAAATATACATATATCTACCACACGCAAATCAAGGTTGTTCTTTGAAGTCACAAATGCATCGACATTCAATTTTCCAACAATTTGCTTTTGACTACGAGGGCATTATTTGCATATTTTGAAATGTGAATGCTAATCACTGGACTCTTTTTAATCCCTCCTTTTTGTTCCTGCTTTCTGTCTTTACATATAATAGCATAAATTTAAGGAAGATAAACATGTTGTGCTTGTTGCCAACAAAAATGCAGCTAATCAGTAATGTGACAAAACTGTCAGTCTTTCTAAAGGAAAAACCAGTGAAGCTCTGAAGAAAGGCTGGTTCAATACAACATAAACAAGCTGGCTTTTCTCCTTCTGGGATAGTCTTAATTCACCACAGCAATCCTTAACAGACAACCATATTCATTTGGATAATAAAACTTCTTACTTGCATATGGTATGAAATAGCCAAAGCACACTGGGAAGTCGAATGCATGATGTATAAAGTATTATTTATTATTTTTCTGGTGACCTTCCTAAGGGAAATCTCCGAGGAGCTGCTGTGCAGTATTATGATGTAGCCAGCCAACTCGGTACCCGGAGGGAGATATAGAAGAACCTTGACATAGCCTATTTTTAACCATGCCTCTGGCGATTCTGAATTCAAGTTTATAGGTGAACATGTCAGGTAGTACATAGAACAAAGCCAACGACACATTGTATTCATCATAATTCTGTCCAAGTACATTTTATTTTTTCCAACATTTGTGATTTAAAATCCCATGACATTTCTTCAAGGTGAAATTCCACTAGAATTTTCAACAAGATTAGTTTGTTTCAAGCCAAAATAAATATCACTCAGGTTCAGCAAAACTTCAGAAAGGCACCCCATAAATGTGACGAGGTCCATGTAAATACCATGACAACAGCCTGCACTTAGCTAAAGCACTTCTACTTTTAAAAAATCAATGAAATAATTCAACTGCTTTAGTGATTAGCAATACATTACAAAAGAAGCATTAAAAATTGAGTCCTCTCTCCCAAGGCCAGTCCGTGAAAGCATTGTTCTTTAAGTGTATGTGAATATCATAATTATTTTATGATTCCATCTTTAGTTCTTTCCAATATAGTAAATTCAATTGACCATGAAATGAAATTTCATAGTCAAAATGCCTCCTTTACACTTTTTTATAGCAGCAATAACAGTTTTATAGCTTTAAGGCAAGGTAATTCATCAGATGTTTAATTTAAAGGCAGATTCTTATATTATTAATAAATATTTACCAATTTAATAAAATACACATTTTAGCATGCATTATATGGTCTTTTAACTATTTCTGCAACTTAAATGAGCCTCGCTGAGCATCTATGAATAATGCCGAACCCCGGTAAACTCCCCTGGTGACTAAACACCCTTTTTATTTTTATGATTTCCAGGCACAGCAACTGCAAGCCTGACTGTAGAGGAACAGAGGACAGAACCCCTCATTCCAGTGTCAAAGGGACAAAAATATAAGAAAGTCCACAGGAAACAATTATTTGTGATGGCGAGGAACGTTTATGAATACTTAATGACCATTTCCCGACTGTTTGCTGAATTCTTTTCTGACAAAAAAGTAAAAATAAAAACCCTGATGTTCAGCTCAAACACAAAAGATCACAAGCAAAGAAAATTATGTTGCCACAATCCTATTTGGGAACGTAATCTTATATTTCAGAGAGCACACTGCATCTTTGCACTGCTAATCCACTATATATTTTGCAATCATCTGTTGTTATCTGGGGAATTAACAATGAAACCAATAAACATCACTGGCATGGTCCTAATGTGCAGAGAAATATGTAAACAAGCAATAGGATTTGTTTTTTGTTATACCAACACATCTGTTTCATTTCAGCAGGGTTAAAAAAAGAAAGCCCTATAAACTATTAATCTTGTTTTAAGACGTCTGCTTAGTACTTCACCTAGATAGACACAAATGTATTATATATACTATGATGGAAAAAAAAAAACAATCCCAGCAGAAGAGTTTAAAATACTTAAGCAGATTTACTCTGGTGATTGCTGACTATAATTGCACACTAAGAAAAATAGAACCAAAATTATTGCATTAGTGATTTTGGCCCTCTGGAGTGCTTTATTCCATGTTTATGACAATAAATAACACGATTAGGTATATTTCACACAATAACCCACTCTATATTTTCCTCTGCTGGCTATGAGCAATTATTATTTTTTTTTCCCTTTCTCTGTATCACAGTTTGATATTTCATTTGAGGTAGGAGCAAATCATGTATCATAAACATTATGTTATAATCCAACAAAAGGAAAAGACCTAGGTACCCGGTAAGGGCCTCCATTTCTAAAATCTCTCCTGGGCAAACTTTCGACTCAAGTACATCTCCGTTTTAGACCAAAGCCAAGGGAAGACCGGCTACTTCCAAACCAATGGATCAGACTTGTTGAAAATCATTTCAAGCCAGAAGGATCTTGTTGGGTCATCCTCCTTCAGGTGATCGTCAGCCAACCCATAACCTTCTTGTCCCTGTGTTTAAATGGCACTGGGAAGAACAATCCTCAGGTCTTTACCATGAGAAGGGCGAAAGATTAAAAAAAAAAACACTTTCAAACAATAAATATAGCACCTACCATATGTAACCCACTGCTATGAAGCACGCCATCTTGTTCCACAAGATTTCTTGAGATTGTAATGGAAGGAAGATCCAGGCTTTGAGGGGGAAACTGGGGTGTGAATTCACTTCCCTGGGAAGGTAACGGATCGCTGAGGCCTTGAAAGGGTAGAAGAACATCGGGCATGCCCAGGGCAGGGTCTGACTCTGGAGGAGGCGTGATAGGGGGGATTTCAAACTCCTCATCCCCGAGGCTTGGCGTATGAAATGTCTGCTAAAAGGAAACAAAATAGAGACATCTTCATATTTGTTCCTACATCTTATTTCTCCTTGGAGGGGAAAAGAAAGATTTTGCATGAAAACACTGCATAGCTAGGCCAAATATTTATTTCTCAAATGAAAACATCTTAAACACAGATTTCCATATATAAAGTTTTGCTGATCATTCTGATTAAAGATTTAAGTCTCATTATCATATGGTTTTAATGGAGTATCAGTATTAACAGTTTTTTAATGCGTACTTAATTAGCAACATCTGTCTTTGTTGTTAGTTGGAGCGTCAGCAACATTAGATTTGGCTATATAACAAATTGCCACTTTATTGATATGTTAGCGAAACAGCTCAAACCGCTTACATTATCCACATGCTTCATAAAATGCTGACGATTTTGTGGTGCACACACACAACATTAATCCAGAAGTGAACATTGCACATATTTACTTTCTGCCACAACATATAAAACAAGTAATATCAAATTTGTGGTTTGCTTTTTGAATTTCCTTATTGGTACGTTCCCAAGTGCAGTGAATGCTTCTATGGAAATTGTTATGGTTTGTAATACACAATTTCATATAAGGATTATCAGAACATATATTAGAAGGTCCTGGTGCTTTTATTTAAACTATAAGGAGAGTTATTTTCTTTTATGATGATTTTAGTATGTATTTATCAGGACACTTCTGGCAGTCTTCAACTTTGAAAGACTATCTATAGGGGCGCCTGGGTGGCTCAGTCAGTTAGTTAATCATCCTGCTCTTGATCTCAGCTCAGGTCTTGATCTCAGGATCTTGAGTTCAAGCCCCACATTAGGCTCCACTCTAGGTAGAGCCCACTTAAAACAAAACAAAAAAAGACTATTTATAGAATGAGCATAGAGATATGCCGATAGAGATGTACTAACTCCACTGATGTTGCTCACTTTAGACAAGTGTTATTTCTCAAGACCTAAGTAAACAGATGCACTACTTTCTTCACTGCTACTTAGATTCTTAAAGATGGCGTTTTGAAATAGGGCCTTTGGATGCAAATCAGGGCTGCCATGTTCTACTAAGCTAACCACCTTTCTTAAAATAGAACTTGGATTTTGTGGGGTCGAGGTAGGGGGGCTAGGTATAGGATACGAGTTTTGGTAGGGTGAAGGGGTCAGATAGTTTTTGTTCTTAGCTCAGAGGATCCAAGGTATCGTCCATTATTAGTAGCTTTTTTTTTTTTTTTGAAGAATTAACTGGTGCAAGATAATTTGAATCTGCTACAATCAGTGAAGAGAACTAATTAAGAACTACAAACCATCATTCTTCAAACTATTAATGATGCTATAACTTAATAACCACTTGTGAGAAAACAGAAATGAACTCAAGGAAAAAAAAACAAAAACAAAACAAAACCATTCCTTGCATATAGACACTGTCAACTGGTAATTGTATCTTCCCAGAAATAAAGAGGTCACAAGCTATGGGAGGCTATGGTGGGACAAGTGAATATCTTGAGGCTCCTGGAAGATTCAACATATGCAAAACATGAGAGCATAAGAACATATTTGAAAGCCAGAATGAAGTATGAGCTTCTTTGACATATTTATTCTAATCCTGACCCCCCAAAAGATGTTATTGTCTGCCTGCGGTACCCCGAGTTCTCAAACACAAAGGGATGGATTGGCCACAAACGTGGTTGGCTAATGAACATAACCCTATAGCTGCATTTGCCATTACTTTGGCACTAATGTGGTCTAGTAACAGATGCAACTGTAATTTGTGACTCATTTGCTACCCCATTACTGCTTAATGAAATCTAACATATCACATTAACAATACGGATAAACACTCATTCTTGATATGTGGCATTTGGCTGTTTTCATTACCACTGTAATTAACACTTGAAATATTATTTCAATAAATATTTAAAGTACTTTAAAAATGGTCAGGGTAATCATGACACAGACAGAAAACATAAAGCAAATGTGTGAATTTCAAACTCAGAGTATCCGAGTCCCCGTGGTGTTATCTACAGGGCAATATCTATGTGAAGGGAATTGGTTTCAGGCACAATTTCGACTTTACAGCATTCAAACCTAAAGTCTTTCTGAATTAGTTTGCACTCATTAAAATGTTAAAAAAAACCAAATAAATTTACTTTTAATGCAATGATTGGGAAATTAGGCACATGCTATAATGCGGTGCATTAACATTCACTTGGGCATTATTTTTTGTTCAAGAAAAGACGTACAGCAAAATCATTGCATCAGATTAGCTCTTAAACTCTAACATAAAGCATGTCTTATGCTAGGCGGTCAAAATTAAGGAGGCTTTCGTTTTTATTTTTGCTAAAGAACAGAGAGACGTCTTAAGTATAATACATCCCTGTGGTGTAATTAAAAAAAAACTAATTAATTTTAAGGAAGAATCGAGTCCATTACTATAGCATAACCTAGCAAAACAATATAATAAAATGACATTATAATAAATAACCAAGAAAATGTTAAAATCTTAAACCACTTTTAAAAAGAGGCAATATACGAACTACACAGTTAAGCATTCCTTAGAGAAAAGAGCAAGCGCAAACCCTGTCTATGTCTGATTTGATACAATAACCACTTTTGGCCCCACCACCAACAAAAAAAGGACACTGACTTTTGCAACTCTGCCGCACGACCACTACCAGGTTCATCATCGCGAGTCTATCACGATTCCTTTTTACAGACACTGACTCTTCAAGTGTTTACCTTGAACATGTTAAAATAGTATGTACATGGTTAAATACCATCTGTACTGAAATGTTCAAAACATTTGTTCCTTTTGATAAAAATGCAAATCCGGAGAACTGTTGTATCAACATATAACAGCCAATGTCTGACACGGTGAATTATCACAGCTGGAATTAAATTGTCTCTGAACAGCTGCTGGGGGTAGAGCTTTCATCAATGTTTGATTCAAACGTAGGGAAAAAATCCTACAGAATGAAACATCATGTTGTCCTTACAGATGGGGTCTGTGTTCATTATCACAAACAACACAGCCGCCAGTCCCGGACAATATCCCTTATCTGGGCCGAATTCTTGGTGGGAGAGAGAGGATGGTCACCGTAAAAAATGATTAATCTATGAATACCCTTAATTCCTGATTCCCCATTTTTTCTAACAATTTCTCCAAGTTAATTTCTTTCATACCCACTTGCTTCCCTATACCAAGATCATTTACAAAGCCATTATGATTTTCATCCTCTGGGGTCAAGCTAGTTCAGTTTCCTATATCTGAATGTATTTGGAAAATGAGGACTTTTTATTACAGGAACCCCAGGAGGAAATGTCCCATTTGGGCCACTGGCACCTGTGTGTTCTTGTTTTAAAATCTGAAATCTCACCGTTTGCCCTTTTTTTTTTTTTTTTTTTTTTTAGGAAACTGTTTTTTTGATCTCATCAAGATTGAGCTTTTTCTGGAGGGTGGGCCAGTGAGCCCAGACAACAGCCGTAGGTCAGTAAGTAGGGAATGCAGTAAAGACAGCAACAAGAAGACGTTTGTTCCATTTGTTCCGGTATGTTCTAGACAGACCCAGAGCCTGCGCGGTGCTGCCTCTAGAGTCAGCCACCCAGTTTTCCCCCTCGATGGCCAAGTCTTGGAGCATATCCTCTCATTCATTCATTCTATCTATATTCATTGAACACCTACTATGCGCCAGGCACCGTAACAGGCTGTGGGGAATCTAACAAGAGAACAAAACACTCACTTCACCTCACTCCCCCTGAAGACCCAAGAAACTATAATACTTTTCTGCCACATCATTTCCCCAACCATGGCATCTTAATGCAATTATCCCCAGTGCTAGGCGAAGTTGAAATATTTTCTACTGAAAGTCACTTCCATCCTTAGTTTTCAAAATCACCACCTGATTTGCCCAGATACCAATTCGGGTAGATAGATTTCATGTACTTTCTTCCGTATTTACTTTCATTTGCATGCGTATTTCTTTTCATCAAGAGATGTGTGTGAATTACTAAGGTGCGTAACAGCCTCTGGACAAGTGACAGACTTGTCAGGTCATTTTCTTTTCCAAAAGGTTTTTCTCATTTCTCCTCTGGAGTCGTTACCTTGCACCACGTAAGAGAGATAAATTCGATACTTTGCTTTTCCCTTCAAGCCTTTTAAATGATCTAAATGACACACAAAACATGAACAGACATATGAAGACAGACACCACCTACCTCACTGGCTGCAAAGAAAGCATTGTTTGCCTCAGCCATGTTCATGTAATTATTGTTACTCCCAAACTGAAAGAAAACAGATTGTTTTACGTTAATATGCAGAAAAATAAAGAATCCTGGGGGTTTACTTAATACTCCAATGGGATTTGGCAAGAATGCTGGTGTCATGAGATAAAAGAGTGGTTTTCCTCAGACCGAATGGGAACTGTGACAGAGGCTCTGGGCTACACGCTGTCGGCCGCTTTTCTCAGAAAACAGAGCACAGAGTTAAGCTAACTTGAAAATTCTAGCAAATGGTGGTGTTTCTCAGCAAGACTGGCGGCGAAGGGAGACGATGTACAAACATTTGGCCAACTGGTCATGAGTGGGCGTGGTTTGCTGAACTGGCATTTGTCAGAGGGTGGAAGGCAAAGTTCCCAAGAAAATCACCTTGACACATTTTTAGAGCAGGTTGGGATTTCATAGTGTACTTTTCAGGAACAGATGTCACAAGTGTGAGGAGGTTAAAATGTGAAATAAAGGGAATGGAATTCAATTCTCGGGACTCAAATTCTATTTTCTCGTGAATGGGGTGTGGCGTGAATATAAATAAATAATGAGACTAAAGAGTATTTTTTTAAATCTCCAAACAGAGTTGAAAACGGTATCTATGTCCATCAGAGCTGTTGAAAACAGTGATATTTAATCTCTCAATGTAACATTATGTGCAAAGAGGTTTAAAAAATAAGCGGGATCCTATGAACACAGCAATTTTTATTTAATTCCCTAACACAATAGCCCATTCATACCATCACAAATAAGACTGTATCAGCATTTCAGACGTAAGCTCTTTACTGAGAGAGACCTGTTATCAAAATGTAAAACTTGGATTTTGCCAGAAATGTATTTTCAGGTTCAGATGGTATAAGTAGGCACGTTTTGTTGCTTTAAACATTTCGTTATCAGTCTGGCAATATGGAAAGGCTCTGTGAGCATAATTACTTGGAGCTATATTATTTTCATCATCTTTAAATGGTGAAAGAATGCCCTTCTTTTTTATAATGTGTATTATTTCCTTCCTTCAGTGCATCAAATAACACACAGGTTTGGTCTCCAAAGGGTGAAGTGTATATATCCATTCTCTAATATAAATAGAGCTAGTTAATTATTTAAAGTAAAAGGCATAACTTTCCCAAGGGGAGAGAGAAAGAGACAGAGGTGTCCAGATACACAGACAGATAAATGTAGACAATAAATACAGACACATAGACATGGAAGACCCGCATAATCCTCCTCTCAGCAAACCCAACACTTATTTCCAGGGGCCTCTCAGCCCCTGACTCTCAACCTGTAAGATTCGTGCACAGAAGAGGGATTGACATGCTACACCTTATCATGTCAGGGATCCAAGAACTAAGCAGGATTTACAGGAAAGGCTCCAATGGCTCCAGAGGGCTGCTCTGGTCTACAGAAGCAAAATCCCACCCTGGAAAATGACCCCTAAATACATACTCACACAATGAGCCCTCAGATTCATTTGGATAAACATCTTTATGAGGATTTCTGAAAGATGTATTTGTTAGCACTCAACAAAGACCTTTATCTAGTTTCTCTGAAGGCATGTGATATCAAAAACATGGGGGGATGGTTTCACCCACGTATACTTATCTCCAGACTCACCAAGGTGTCTACATGAAATAGGCAGTTTGTTTTATGTCCATCATGTCTCAATAAAGTGGTTTAAAAATGATTTTAAAATTAAGAAAGGTAATGTATGTGAGCAGGTGCTCACGCACATTCACTGCTGCCCCCCCCCCCCGCCCTGCCTCCAGACACAGACATATTTTCCCCATTTTTCTACACTGTTAATTATATGCAAGAAAAAGCATAGGTTTCTGTCTTGGAATTTTCCATGAATTAATGATCCTAGGATAAAATCTCAGGCCCCCCTTCCGAACGGCCTTTTTGGGTATTTCTGAGAACCTGGGTCACGATGTGCCTTCCAGTCACCCATCCCGGCAATCTGCATCCCAGCTTTAACGTTATTTAAATGTAGGTTTTTGTTGGGGAATTAGAAATCCATTTAAGGAAAGCAGCTCATTATCAGAGAGTATTTTTTTTTAAGATTAAACTCACTTATTATCTAATAGCACCTAAAACAACAAAGAAAAATAAAATGGCTATTAAACTAAGGGCCTAAACAATTCAAAAAACAAATTAAGCTTAGAGTGAAATAAGAACTGGGTTAGAAATCCTCTTCTGAACAGTTAGTATGCGAATGTAATTACTGAAGAAACTACAGCTAATCAGCTGTGAATTGTATCCATTAATTAGTATTTGCCCTGGAGAAATGAGAAAAATCAGTAACAACACTGGCACCGCGGTGCGCTGATGAGCCACGCGCCCGCCGCGCTGCGTTTAGTCAAGCAGGTGGCTCCAGTGGTCCACGTAATTTGAAAAGCTCTCACCTGAAGTACTGAGCTGGAATTACAAAGCACTCCTTGCATATCTTTTGTATCTATATAAGGCCTTAATTAATGGCTTTTAATTTGGAAACACTTGGCGATCAGGCGGGAACAGTTATAAATCATTTCAAATAGGAGCAAAGTTTTCTGTTCAGTTTGGGGTAAAAATATCTCCCCTACAAAGATGGCCGCAAATACTGACTTACACGGGGAACGGTCTTTCTCTTGCACAGGTGGCTGGGCCCCTGGGTTAGCGTGGTAGGGTAGCTGGGTAAGATATAGGATATCCAGTTAAATTTGGCTTTCAAATAAAGAACTTAAAGCATAAGTATGTCCCATGCACTATTTGGGATATACTTATAATAATAAAAAAGTATTCTCTATTTATCTGTGATTCCACTATAACGGGCTATTGTGTATTTTTACTTGCTAAATTTGGCCACCCTACAGTGTGGTTAAACCGATCAGGATGAAAGGGATGCCACTTCCCATTTGATTTACCTTATCTGGTAACACTAGCTTAATTTAATTTGTTTTATTTTAAAATGTGACCTATGAATCCTCCTTTACTCATTGTGTGTACGAACAGATCTGATTCTGAGAGAAAAAGTGATCCTTTGGGGCACATCTCTAATATAATGACCTTGGAACAATTAACTTTAACTGAATTGTGTACAATTAAATTTACTTTATGTTCTAAGAGACAGTGACATCAGTAAACACAAGATATTACAAAAAAATCCCTAGGTCCATGAGGGAAAGGGGCTTCACTGCGTTCACCACTGTCTCCCCCAAAACCAACAACAATGACCGGCATATTATAAGCCCTACATTGTTTGTTGTCGGGGGCGGGGGGCGGTTAGAAAGATCAATCACATTTAACTTCAGCGTCTCATAATCACACATCTTGACCGGAGCAATTTTATCACTTACTTTTTTATGATGATATTGAGAATGATAATGATAGTAATACTAATAATTACCCTGACAAGCCCTCTACATACATGACTTCATTTAACTTTCCAAGTGTGACTACATGTAATTTATTTTCCCCAGAACAAGTTAGAAAAAAAAAAAATCATTACCCCTATTTTATAGATAAACAGACTGAGGCTTCTAGGGGTCTATGCCCAAAATCAGAGATGTAAACATGGGTGTATGGGATCCCACTTGCTTCACAATATGGTATCACTTACGTTCCAGTAGCCACAAAACCTTGAACATTTCACTCAGTGATCAATTCAAGGTTAAAACTCCATTTTTCTCGGTCTTACTCAGGGCTAGAATTTCCCAGGAGGTGTTTCCAGGTACCTCAGTCTAGGAGAATGCTCCTCAAGGAAAGAGTTCCAAGGCTCATAAGTTTGAGAAAGGCTGCAGACCACTGCCCCTCTTTGATGAACCACAGTGCCTGCTACACCAAGTTAAATGTTCTGAGAAGTCCTGCAGCTCATTCATTCAGCAAACATTTACTTATGCGCCTCCTGTGTGTAAGGCACTGGCCACAAAATGGTGAGAAAGATGACAGAGTTCCTATCTGGATGGAGCTTATATTTTTCTTTAAGTGGGAGATAGTAAATCTCCTCCCTCCCCCCAAATTTGCCATGGGACCTTGCTTTTGGTTTCCCCCACAACAGTCTGTGGGAACACTCTGGGAAACCTTGTTCCAAAACCTTTATTGACAATACTCCTTATTTTCCCTGAATCCTTACTAAAGCTAATATCCCCATTTTGTACCATGGTAAAGTTTACCCATTTTGCAAAATCACCTGAATAAGAATTTCTAAAAATCACACGTTCTGGGTCATCATTTAATTGGCTTATTTCCAAACTTTCTAGATGGTAGCTCTCCGTGCATATTCCTTGGAAGATCCCTAACTCAACCAATATAAGGTTTTATAATGTGATTTCAGGAGTCAAAACAAAATATTTCAGATTTCAAACAGGGAGTTACCTATTGCAAAGAGCATATAAAAACATTATGAAAGAAATAGGCCAATTCCAACGGTTTCCAAGAGCTTATTATATATTGGGGGAATGGTCACTGAGAGGCAGGGGCATTTATGAAGTACACTGGGGATGATCGGTCCTTTCCACTTTGATAGGCTCTAATAGATGTGATCCCCAAAGATATAATCCCCAAAGATATAATTATAAAGCAGAACTAAATTACTCTGCATGTCGAACTTCTGTATCTTAATAATTTCACAAAAGAACATCTTCATTGTACTTGGAGGTAGATTTGCTTTTGCTGCTTGATGAATAATTACAGCTTCGGCAAATACAATTTATGAAGGACATCAATTAAAAAGGAGCATTGCAGGATTTCTAGAAAAATTTATTAGAGACCATCATGTTCATGGCCTGTTTCACCGTGTGAAGTGCCAAAGTAAATTAATGGAGATTGTTAATTCTAGCTTGTCCCGCAAAAGGCTTGGAAGAAAGTAGAGCAGCCCAGACAAAAACCCATCTGTAATCACAAGACGAATACTTCAGCCTGATGAGTCCACACAACATCATTTTCACTGAAATTATTTTGACACCCATGTGAAGAATTGTATGGGCTTCTAATAAAGCAGCATTAACTACAGGGTATCAAACAGCTAAATGGCACAAATTTAATCCCGAAAAAAAGATAATCCTTCGAATTCTCTTTTCTTTTTTCCCCATTAGATTTGTTAGCAGACACCATCCAATTTGATGCCTCAGTAAGGACATCTGTCAAGTTGCTTACACAGATGAACTGTGCCATCATGGCCCCAGCGTGCCAAGCACGGTCGCATGATGAGAAGGCAGAGTCCCTCTCACTCACAAAGTTCACACACTCTCAAAGGCTCGGCTAACTACCCCCCCTGGAAAAGGACTTACCCAAGATAATCAAGTTTTAACCATTTCCACCAGCAGTCATCTGTTTCAAGATAGAGCGCCCCAAAGAGTGAACACAAGCCCAATATGGCAGATGACAATAAATGCTGGTGATTATCAGGGGTGCATCTGGAGTAAAGACAGCCTATACCAAAGGTTATGGGTGTGACAGTAGCTTGGAAACAAAAAACTGCAAACAATGGACCAGGACGTATAATCAGCGGGAGAAGATATACAGACAGCGCGCAAACACACATAATTCTGCTAATTATGTATATAGTTATATACAGAGAAAGTATACATATATACTTTATATATGTATATATAAGGATATATATATACATATATCCTCTCTCTGTATATATGTGTACATATACATATATTAACAGGTTCAAATATAAAGCATTATTTTTTTTAAGAAAATAAACTTTCAAAAATACCATTTGCCTTTCCATATGCTAAAAACTCCTAGATAATTATCTCCCGAGTGCCAGACTCATCTATCCAACTGCCTACAGCATTCGCATTTGGATGTCAATAGGCAGCTCGATCATATGCACGAAGCTGAATTCCTCATCTTCTCCCCAAACCGGCTCCACCCGCAGCCTTCCCCATCTCCTTTGATGGGGAGATGACTCATTCCGGTGACTCAGGCCACAAATCATCCACTCTTTCTCCCTGCCCCCATCAAATCATCAAAGATTCCGTTGGCTCATCCTTCCAGTTATGCCCCCACAGCTGACCACTTTGTCACCCTGGCCCAAGCCACCCATCCCCTCCTGGGTCACCGTGGTCCCACCTCCTAGCCGGTCCTGCTGGCTCCAACACGCAGAGCCAAAGGGATCCCTGGAAAACCTAAGTCAGATCCTATCTCTCCTCTGCATAGAACTTTCCAATGGCTTCCTATTCCCTCAGGGAAGAAGCCAGGACTTCACAATAGCCCCCCCCCCCCCCCGCCACCGTTTCTTCTCTGACCCTTGGCCAATGCTCTCCCCCTTGCTTATCCTACCCTAACCCTGTTGGCTTCCCTGTTGTTCCTCCAGGACCCCAGACACATTCCGACCTCAGGGCCTTTGTGCCAGATGGGTTCCTCTCCCTGAACCATCATCCCCGTCAATGTCCTCATGGGACACTCATGGGAACCTCATGGCTCACTCACTTCCCCTTAGAGTCTTTTCTTAAACGTCACCTCCTGACGATGCTATAAAATGTCTTTGCAGCCCTCCTCTCCTTCACCATTTTCTATTCCTCTTCCCCATCCTGATTTTTCCCACAACACTTTTCCACGTAACATATTTATTGTCTTTCTCCCCCAACTAGAATGTAAATTTAATGAGGATAAGCATGTGTTGCACTGTTTATGCTGATGTCCCAGTGCCAAGCAGAGAGCTTGATAAATAGTAGGTGTTCAACAAATCTGTACTGAATGAACGAACAGATAAATTAATTTCTAGATGGGAAAGGCTGGTACGCAGAACTGCTCAGGCCCGGTTTAGCACCTGAAATTCAAGCCAAAAGGAGAAACCAAGCATCTGTCCCCACAAGTCCCTGCACAAACCACACCTATGGAAAGAAGGGGAAATAAGAAAGAGTTCTATATTCTAATAAAATTAATATTTTAAACATTAGAGATACTTAGCTTGAAAAAAAAAATGCTTTATCCTAGAAAATGCACCAACCCTTTTATAGAAAAGATAGAGAGGCCTGGGTGGGTGGGGTTGGAGTGTGAAGGGGGGTGTGCCTTGGTGGTTGAAAATACACCGCAGCGAGGGGTGCCTGGGTGGTTCAGATGGTTAAGCGTCTGCCTTCGGCTCAGGTCATGATCCCAGGGTCCTGGGATCGAGTCCCGCATCGGGCTCCCTGCTCCTTGGGAGCCTGCTTCTCCCTCTGCTTCTCTCTCTCTCTCTGTCTCTCTCTCTCTCCCTCTCTCTCTCTGTCTCTCATGAATAAATAAATAAAATCTTTAAAAAAAAAAAATACACCGCAGTGAACCACACTGATTTTGGCCTGCAGGTAGAGAAACCAAAGAAGAGAAAGCCAATAATCTAACATCAAGGGGGCAAGAATCTGAGTATTAAATATTTAGTAATAAATACGACAGTTAATTTTTTTTTTCTAATTTAAAACACTGTTTTTAAAAAATGTTTGCTTTAGGGCGCCTGTGTGGCTCAGTCATTAAGCATCTGCCTTCAGCTCAGGTCATGACCCCAGGGTCCTGGGATCGAGCACCACATCAGGCTCCCTGGCTCCCTGCTCGGCGGGAAGCCTGCTTCTCCCTCTCCCACTCCCCCTGCTTGTGTTCCCTCTCTCGCTTTGTCTCTCTCTCTGTTAAAAAATCAATAAAAAATCTTTTAAAAAAAATAAGTAAGTAAATAAATAAATAAAAATAAAAAATGTTCGCTTTATCAGCTAGGTCAGAGTTTCTCAAAGTGTAGCGCCAGGGACCACCAATTAACCAGATTAACCAGATGCCTGCTAAAAAATGCAGATTACTCAATTCCCCAAAGTTTACTGTATCAGAATCTCTAGGTGGCAGGACCCTACAAATCTGTATGTTTAACCAGCTTCTCAGGAATTCTAGGACACACTGATATTTGAAAACGACTAGCCTCGTTCATTTTAGATGAATATGAAAATTTCTTTTTTTTAATAAACCTTTCTGTACATCTGATGATGATCTCATTGAAATGCTGATGTAGCACAAGCTCTTTTGTTTAGAGCAATAAAAGCTCGGCTCAATTATTTCCAAACTCTTCTTACTGTCCTCACTTACAAGAAAATGGAACCTCCCATGAGGTGACCATCAGCCCCTCTCTCAACCCTCATGAGCAGAAGAAGGGACAGGAGCATCCTAAATCGGACCAAGTAGGGAATGCAAGTTCCAGTATTAGATTTCTCAACAAGTTCTGTGGACCCACACAAGGAACAACAATGCCTAAACATATGGACTCTACCCAAACACGGGGGCCTCTGGATTTTCATGATCTGGACGCGTTTGAGTCTGTAAATTGCATAACCATCTGGACTAATTAGAGGTGGCAAGGGAAAAAAAAAACCCACAACACCCTCTCAAACCCAACTGCACTTGTTTAATATCAGAAAAACAAATAGAAGCAGAGGAGAGTATACTAAGCTTCCCAAATAAAGTTTTCTTTTTAACAAAAATGGAGCAATCTTTGGGACTGGCCCAGCAAGCAAGCATCACCAATATTCAGAGAATGGGAAAAGCAAGCCCTGATTTGTCTTAAACACACCCCAACAAAAAGAAGCCAACTGTAACACGTATGCGGCTAAGTGGCCACATCTTTGGTGTAATTCTGGTTTTTCCGCCTCTCCCCCGAAAAGGCCTTACCAACACTGAACCCAGTACCTACTAGATGCCAACTCATAGGATACGTCTGGGGAATAAATCTACCTTTCTGAAGACAGCAAGAAGTAGAAGATACTCTTGTTGCTTTTAAGGGAGGACAACCCAGTTAGGGAGATGGGGCAACAACATTTTTCAACCTAAGTGCCAAGTCAGGGAACCACGCTGACAAATGATATGCACATTTAGAAGAACCAAAAGGGAATGGCCACTCAGGAACAAGTCTTGAGCCAAGGAAGGAGGGAGGAGGAGGGGGCGTCCCCAGGCAGAGGGAACGGAGTGTGCGAAGCTGCAGACCTACGTGAACAATGGCAAGACCAATGCGGCCGCAGGGAGGTGCCTGTTACTGAGAGAGGGGGAGGTAGGCTGGGGGAGATGGCAGGCAGCCAGGCCCTGGAGAGCCCCCAAGGCCAATCTAAACACTTGGAAATGCACTAAATCCAAAGGCCTGTGAAGGATTTTGTTGGAAGGAAGAAGTAGCGAGAGATGGAAAACCCACCCCTGAGCACATGGATAGTCTGAGGTGGACAAGGGTAATACTGGGAAAAACTGGAAGCAAGACCAGTTAAGAAGACTTCAAGGCTGGCATGAGGTTGTAGGTGTCTCGACTGGGCAGAGGCAAGCATGGGAAGACTCGAATACAGAGAACACTTCATCTTGAGAGTCACACACTAACTGGCTTTGAACTGCAATCCTGCCAAACCAGCTCTGGGAAGTTACTGAACTTGTCTTAAGGACACGTTTGAACGCCAGCTGATCCGCTTGCTAGCCATGGAACTGTGCACGAGCTACGAGGCCTCTGTGTGCTTCAGGGTTTTGAGGATTGAACAGGTTTGTACCTAAAAAGCCACCTTTTCCATCTGTACTAATGGCAAGGTAACATTTCAGTGAGCCCTGAAGACACCAAAACAGACCCCGCATGTCTGTTTCACACACTGTCATGGCTTCTATCAGCAGAACAGGAGAGTTTTACTACTCAGAGAACTCCAATAGCTTCCCAATGATGTTTCGAGTACAATCCAAGTTCCTGTCTGATCTGGCAGCTCGTTGCTTCTCCAGACTCCCTCCTCACTAAGCCCCAAGCACAACGCCCTGCACGCTGCCCTGACGACCCCTCACTCTCTTCTCTGGGCCTTTGCCCCTGCCGCCCTCCTGACCCAACCACTCTCCCCTCTCTCCTCACTCTATGTGGGGTTCACTTCACAACTGCCTCCGTGTGGTCCCCTCTGGCCCAAGGACAATGGGTGGCCCACGGTATGTAGGTGCTCAGTAAATATTTGTTGAACGTGTGAGTGAATGAATAGGCCAGAGAGATCCAAGTTCAAATCCCAGTTCTATCGCTTACAAGCTGGAGATCATCAGGTAAGTTGCTTCATGTCACCGTTCTGAATTTGTTTCTTTACTTCTGAGGACAGAAGAACAGAGCTTTGGGGGGACTGGGCTGTAGAAGGAGTGAGACAACACAAGGCCCCCCTTCTTATATGGAAGAGGCACTTGGTATATGCGGAAAGCTGAGAGGAAGAGCCTGGAAAGCTAGGACTTTGGTCATCTGGGAAAAATAAATGGGTGATGGAAATATTTTACGTAGTATATATTAAGTACCTATAATATAAAAGAGGTAATAGTGGATACTGGGTAAAAAGTATTAAGACTCAGACTCCATGTGGCAGGTGCTACTGTGTATGGATATATGCAAAGCACTCCCCATGAAAAGTCAGCAGATTGCAAAGAAGAGGAGCCATCTGAGTGGGGCCTTGAAGGATGTGTAGGAGCTTGCCGGTGAGACAAGAGTATCGTGGTAGAGAAAACCATTTGGGCAAAGGCCTAACGTCATAAAAGTGGGCCTGGCTGACCAAGAAATGCGGATACAGGCCTTCTTGGCAGGGAGGGCCCTGGGAGGAATAAGAACTTAGCTCTCCTCTGTTAGAGGCACTTCAGTGTGAATTCGTTTATAGGAAATGGATCCACTGTTACTCACAGTACGTATCATCTGCAAGTATGGTCAGGAACTAGCTCCTCGGAAAAGTCCTCCTTGGGACCACCTTGCCCCAACCCTGGCTGCACCGAGTTCTCCTCCAAGCTCCAAGGTGGTCTGTGCATCACTCTGGGCTGTGTTCAAGTGATCTACTTTCACATCTGTCTTCCCTGAAGGCAGATGTAAGAGCCTCATTGGCCACTGAGCACCACTGCCTGGCACACGGTAGGTACTCAAGTGATCAGGCAGTGCCTCGGGATCAAGCTCAGGGGTACTTCCAGTTGGCAGCTTCGGTGTGGTTAAAAACGTGTAACCAAGCTATTTCTTTTTCTGTACACGTGATTCAGTCCACATCGAATTCAGGTGAACCACTGTTAAGGTCTGCCAAAGTACGGCCAAGCCTTAAAACAAAACAGAAAGGGAAAATCAGAGAAGATAAAATCGGAGTTATATTCCTCATGCTTCCAGACTCTGTGGTTCATGCTGCAATCAAATGACTAAGGGCCTCAGAGACTTTCCACTGAAAACAAACTTTAAGGTCTCTCACGATGTGACCTATTGATACCGAATGCCCTTACTTAGTAAGTCTCCTGGGCGGTGCTTCTTGCACACCACATAAAATTTCAAATGCAAAAAAAGGAACAACATATGAAGGCAAATGTCCCTCAGTTTTTTAAATGAAAACACTGCAACCAATTACAGCATTTCTTGAGTTCCGTAACTGAACTCTACTAACCAATGGTAAAACTCACGCTCTCTCATTTCAGTTGGTCACCGTAATTAACATTTATCATGAATTCCTTCAAAACATCCATGACTTCCTATTATCAGTCTTCTGTTCTTTGATCTCTAAAGTATAAAATGTAGTGCTCTTAAAGTGTAGCACGTTCAGGTGCCTAGAACAAATATGCTAACACAGAGATTCAGATAAAGCCATAGATGTAGATACGCAGATAGAAGCAGAGATGTAGACAGATCACGAATTTTCAACCATGGACAATTTTGCCCCCCCCCCCCCCCCCCCCCCCCGCCAAAAGACATTTGATAATGTCTGGAGAGAATTTTTACTGTCACAACTAGGAGGTGCTTCTGGCATCTAGTGGGCAAAAGCCAGGGATATTGCCATGCACAGAACAGCTCCCACAATAAAGAATTATCCTGTCCAAAATGTCAACAGTAGCAAGACTGAGAAACCCTGATATAGATCAGTCCACACATTAAGCATAAACAAAAGATATTCCAAGCATTTCAAAAATAAATATTACAGGATTATTGCTTCTGCACTATCCAAACACAATCAGTGGTCTTTCTTCAAGTGGGCATTATGCTGACTTTGGATAGATCTACTTATAAGATTATTGACTGCAATCAAGGATTACTTAAATGTATTTCAAATATGTATCAACTAGTTGGTTGTCAGCTAGGAAGCTTTCCATATACATAAATAGTCAGTTGCTTTTTTTCCCCCTGCTGCAAATACATCAAGAAAGAGAAATAGTGTAACATGATATGCTAAGGCTAACATTTAAAAAAGAGCAACAAATCTATAAATTCGTCCTGAAGAATTGTGACTTCATGTGTTTGTTTTCCAGTCTCAATCATATTTGATAAACCAAATACTGCAAGCCTACTTAACTCCAAAATCATCAGTGACAAGAAGATCGCAACCAGTTATCTCCTCATTTAAATCAAATAGGATTCACACCTATGAATTCCCTCTAACATTTCCAAAAGTTTAAGAAAAAAGGCTCAGCTACTTGATAAGAATGAGCATTTAAGAAACTCCTGGCTACTGAAACATGTCAGGGCTAGAGTTTTATAGCCTGGTGGCATGGAGCTTTTGCTCACACTGCAAGAACACCTTGATTACATACATCTTTCTGTGATTTGATGATTGCCTGAATTCTGTAGGGACAACTTTTTACCAGATGGGTGATCGTACAGTTTTCATTAGTTTCCTGTATCTAACCAGTTATGTTTGTTTTTTAATCTAACATCTTTGACTAGGAAAGGGCTCACACAAGACTCAAAATCCCACTTCTGATACGGTCTTGGGGCAGGAGGGAGGAAAATTACATTCCTTGCAACCAGCTATTCCAAAATCTGCGATTTAAGATCTCGTAACATGTTTACTTTTCAAAGAGGGGGTTTGTTTTTTTTCCCCTAGACCTATATTTTAATTACTTTGAGTATGAGGCTAATGGCTTCTTAAACATAACCGTAAAATAAAATCCCTTCAAAGACGGGGCCGTTGGCTTTCATCTGGGAGACAAATAATGGAATTCAGTCAAGATGCCCATGTTAATCTGGTGGATAGCTCAAACTTATTCTAGCATTTTATACAAAATAACCATGAATTTAAGTATTCCTAAATAAAGGAGGCATTTTATTCTTGAAAGCCCAAATAGTCATTGTATACTAACACATTCAAGATTACCTTAACATTTCCTTGCATGAATTTAAGAGATGTGATTATACAGCAATTTGTAAGCAGCTCTCCTTAAATCATATATCAAATTTTATGCACTTCAGCAAAATCCCAATTCTATTCCAGAAGAGTGACTCAACTATATGAAGGACAATTGTATCAAATTGTAAATGTGAAAGTGACCAAAAATGAGGTAAAACAGATGCAAAAATCTTAAAACAATCATAAAAAGATATTTGTGAGGCTGCCTTTTAAGCTAGAGACAGTTTATGGGTACTATCTTTAAAAACTGCCCAACCGTCTTGACACACCACAGTTAAAAAATGCAACCTTATTTGGGGAGCAAATTTTTGCTTAGGAACTTTATTACAAAAGGACAAACTGCTTAGCTTTAAAATAAAATGTTAGCACCTTTTTATGGTGACTCAAGTATACACATTACCAACCTGTACTGACTCCATTTATTCCTAGAGATTTTTTTTTTTTCTCATTGCTACTAGCGGAAGAATACATATGGCACAAAGGAAAAATTGCTACACATTTCACAGCGCGGGTTAATAATGGAGGTAAAAAATAAGATCCGTCTATAAAGCCTATCTATAAATTTCTTCGGCCATCATAAAAATAAGTTAGAGATATGATCTTTTTTTTAAAATAACTGCAGCTGCTTTCATATCAAGATTAATATTGAAAACAAACCCCATATAATAGGATCCCCTGGGATAAGTAATAGATTCCATGAGGGGTGTCCATCTGGTACTGACCATAAGCTCCTCCCTTCCCCATTGGGCTGAGGAAGCACTCCATACCAAAAATAAGCACTCACAGAAAGACCATGCCCTCAAAAGCCATGCTTATTGCCCAAATTGTTTCACTCTCATGTTTTAATAACTTTCATAAGGTGATAAAGAGGTGAAGCTGAATATCCTAATGAACAACGGGGCGGGGCAGGGGGGAGGGGAAGTGCATATAGAAGAGAGTTCAACGTAAAAGATGAAATTTCCCCAATGGGAAAATAAATCCTCCAGATAACAAGATAGACATTAGAGTAAGTCAAAGTTCTTGACCCTGGCGTTGACCATTAGAACAGAGCAGAGCAAATACCAAGTGTGCATCTCGTTCCAGCATCGAACAATGACAAACTCCCCTCACACGCCTTTCGAAAATGAGCTAAACCCTCACGTATCGATGCATCTACTGTTGGCCAAAGTTTATTTTAAAGCTGCTCCCTCTCCTAGTCAGGGCAGTTTTTTTTTTTTTTTTTAATTTTATTTATTCATTTGAGAGACAGAGAGAATGAGAGAGAAAGCACATGAGATGGGGGTAGGGTCAGAGGGAGAAGCAGACTCCCCGCCGAGCAGGGAGCCCGATGTGGGACTCGATCCTGGGACTCCAGGATCATGACCTGAGCCGAAGGCAGTCGCTTAACCAACTGAGCCACCCAGGCGCCCCAGGGCAGTTTTTAATACAAGAAAAGTTAACTTTACCAAAGAGACAGGATTACATTTCTAATGGCAGACCCCGAAGTTCATGCTTTATGTGGTCATCTGGAACTATACAGAGTGTTGCTCTGTAAAAAATATTGACCAAGGCATTCTCACCCTGCTCTTGAGGAATGTGAATGATGAAAGGTTGGGATAATAACACGTAGTTTTACAAAGTAGCAGTAGTACTGAAGTAGAAAATGTATCTTTGGCACTAAACACAATGTAATAGATTTTAAATGGAGCCTAACTTTCATCAAATCTTATGGACTCCAAGAATGTAGAGAAACTTCATTAACTACGCAAGGTCTTTCTGAGAGCTTAACCGCATCAAATATAAACATTCTAGAAAGGTTGTACGTCTCAAATTTATTGATTTTATTTTAAACAGTTCTGAAGTGGTTTTAATGACAGGAAAATGGCCAGGGTATAAACATTATGATTCAAAACCATACACATTGTGATATAATTTTTCTTTTTTCTTTTATTTTTGTATGCTTTCTAAAATTAGTACCTACTAGTTCTGTACTCAGAAAAAAATATATTTACAGTGGAACTGCTCAGGAAGGATTTCCCTAATCTCTATCAGCATAAAGCATGTAAGTAAATAAAAATCCTGGAAATAAAAACAGCAATAATCAATTTTTACTGTTCATTCACTTACTCATTCTAACAACAAATATATTCTGGTAACATCCAAGTTGCCAGGCAGTTGGCTTAAGTATTGAAAATACAACATGAGCCCAAGAAGTCCTTGCCTTCACGGAGTACATGGCCCCGAGCAGGGAAATATGAGAGCAATCACATGAATAGAGAACTATATGGTGAGGGGTGCCTGGATGGCTTAGTTGGTTAAGCCTCCAACTCTTGATTTTGGCACAGGTCATGACTTCAGTTGTGAGATTGAGCCCCATGCTGGGCATGGAGTCTGCTTAAGATTCTCTCTCCGCCCCTCCCACCCCCTCGCTCCAAAAAGAGAAGAGAAGAGAAGAGAAGAAAAAGAAAAGAAAGATATGGTGAAATGTCACCTGTGTAGTATGCCATGAAGAAAGGCATAGGGTGCAGAATGGATTAGAATGGGTGCTGGTAGACCAGCTAGGAAAATAATCCAACAGACCAGATGAGAGATGATGACAGCATGAACTAAGGAGGTAATGGAGGGCGGGGGGTAGGGGGGAGGTGAGGAGATGAGGAAAATTAAGAAGTGGATGGAGTCCCAGGATTTTGACCCTGGACTTGATGAGTTGAGAGAGGAGAGCAAGAAGGGGCTGTCAAGGAAGACAGCTAGGTTTGGAGCTTGCATAACTGGACACAAGGCAATGTCATTCGTGGAACTAGGGAAGGCAAAAAAGAATAGGTCTTGGGGGAAGGGGGGCTGAATCATGGGTGCATTTTAAATGTGTTGGGATTGAGGCACTACCAAGAGATGTCTGTAGTTTAAGCGAAAGGTGTGAAATAGAGTTGGTGCGTGTGGGGAAGACATGGGTGCAGATGTTCAATGAAGCCAGGGACACGAATGTGCCCTAGGGAGAGAGAACCTACAGAGTGGGGCAAGGGAGGAGGCCAAGGGCAGAACCTTGAGGAACTGGAGTGTTAATGACCCAGATATAGATCCAGCAAAGGAGCCTGTGAAAGTGGCAAGGGTTATAGATGGCAGCTTAGAGAGTGTGGTATTCCTGAGGTCAGGAGGAGGCTTCAGGAAGAAGACAGGGACGGGTGATGGTAAATACTGAGAAACTCAAAGTATGAGGAGGCTGAAATGTATCTGTTTGTTTTAGTGACACCCAGGCCCTTTGCCATTCACAGAAAGCACAGAGCAGAAATACAAGTGATGGACAGGACCCCTGGCCCTCGAGGAGCTGTGAAGGCAAGACAGACAGACTTGCAACAACATGGAACCATATCCAAAAAAACCCTCAAATACTTACTCCAGGTTTGGTGGGAGAATACAAGAGGAGGAGCAAAAGGGCATGCTGTGGCTAAGGACGAATCACACATACAGGTGACCCCTGAACAGTGTAGGGGTGAGGGGCACCAACCTCCATGCTGTCGAAAATCCACATATAACTTTGATTCCCAAAAAACTAACCACTGACAGCCTACTGTTGACCAGAAGGCTTACTGATAACATAAACAGTCAATTAACACATATTTTGTATGTTGTGGGTATTATATACTGTATTCTTCCAATACACAGCAAGCTAGAGAAACAAAAATGTTATTAGGAAAATCATAAGAGAAAATACATTTACAGTTCTGTACTGTATTTACCCAAAACATCCACACATAAGTGGACCCAGGCAGTTCAAACTTGCATTGTTCAAGGGTCAACTATATAAAGAAAATGTGGATACCCATCAAGAGTTCTTGATTTATTATGGAAGAAAAGATGGTAAGGATTATGCCCATAGCATATAAATTACCCCTCAATAGATAAAGAAGAGTCTAAAAATGTCCATCAAGGAAAATTCCTTAGAACCAATGGACAAAAAAGGTTTTCTTACAACAATGCAGAGATGTACCTTTTGGGATTAGTGAAATGGCTTCGCAAGGCCTAGGAACTGTAAGTGCTGTATGTTCCAGAAACTTGTTGGTTTCTGGTGGTGACAAGCGGAGGGCCTCTCCGTGCTCACGCCTCTACCTCATATCCCTCCCCGTCGCCTGAATTATCAGGGGTCACTGAAGCAGCTGAGACAGAGGTGACAAAAAAGGTGAAAGAAAAAGACCCCCCCTTCATAATGAGTGGTACAAAAGGGAGTAAAACCCGCTTTCTCAATACCCTCTCACTGCTAGGAAAGGTCATATGTTAAAAGGTATTACAGGTTGATTCCAACCTCAAGACTTAATACTAATCTAGGGGCAATTCAAAATTAAACATCCACGTATTGAACAAGAAATACCTCTAATCTCCAGCTTTATTTACCCACACACTTTAAGTATGAGGAACTTCCAGATGTGTTCAGAGGAAAATGACATCCACTAGGAGAAATGGGATGAAAAGCATTACGCCTGTCTCTGGGACAACAATTGTAAGCTGGAAATGGCCACTGTCGCTTGTCTTCACAATATTGTTTTAAAAACAAGAGAATCAGACTAGAATCTACAGTTGAAGTTAAGGCAGGAAATAGTAACTGGACATTTGAGGAAATTTCTCATAAAACTTGAAACCACTCCTCACAAAACAATTTGGTTTTGATAAACTTTGGTGTTGGGGCTCTTTTAAACTGACTGCAAAGCAAAGTGCGTTCCTACAAGGCTACAATTTTTAGAACCAAAAATATAATGATTAAGAAAATATGGAATAAATTCTGAAAGAAAAAATAACGATTAATAGGGAAGAGTGAATTCCATCCACCTTCCCCAATCTGATATTGTATAAAGAATGAAATTTGCCCATGTGGACTCCTTCCCCTTTCATCTGAGGTCCTGCCAGCTCTATTAAGTAAGCAGAAAACTTCAATGTTCCCAAACTTGGGTAACTAACCGACAATACTTTTCCTATATGTGACCTCCTGGGATATATTTTCTGCCTCCACCATACCCCCCCCCCCCCCCCCCCCACGTCCCCTCACTTCATGCCCCGTCTCCAACTGAAATGCTTCTTCTTTCCACCCCCAATCCAACAGGCCCTTGCCCACAGCTAGGGTCCTCTGGTCGAAATTCCTTGCATTCATCAAGATGCAGAGCAAACACCTCCTTGGCAGAAACCCTTCTCAGCTCAGGCCACCAGAGTTGCAGTGTCCTTCTTTAGAATCTTCAAAGCCCTTCCTTTCCACCTCTTTTATGGCACTCAGCATGTGCTGATAATAAGGAATTCTTCCTATGCTTCACCCAGCACCCACTTCCCCCACTACACTGGAAGCTTCTTCAGGGCAAGGACCATCTTGTCCCCTAGGACTCTTTTGCAGGAATAACTATCCACAGAAGGGAGACAATTAAGTTTTTGGATTTATCTTTTCATTTTCCATGAACTTTTTTTTTTTTTTTTTTTTTAGTGTTAGAGGAAATACCAACTGAAGACAAAGAAAACAAAGGTCATAAGAGTAAAACATAACAAGGAAAAGGGATTCAAGTCTTAACATTGTATTATCTGGGTTCCAGGAAATAGACCCCCTCCAAATGGTCTGCAAATCTACAATATTTGACTTATTTATTCACCAAAGGTGTACTGAGTCTTCATTACGGAATATATAAATAGACACACACACACACACACACACACACACACACACACACACATATGTACACACAAAGGATTAAAATAAGCCTTGGAGACATGAGCACCAATAATATGTACGTCCCAAAAGGCACGATCTATCTCTTTATTATTAGGTTTCTGATCTCAGCAGAGCCCCTGTGAGCACTCAGCAATCCCTAGTAACTCTTCCTATTCATTTCCTAGAGCAGCTCTAGCAAACCTCTGCCCCTCCCCCTCCCCCCTCCAGCATTCTCTCCCATCCTTCCGTAAAGAACTTTGTTCCTTACCAAGAAACAGGCCATCAGTTGAATTCTTCACTTGTCACCCCCAAAACCAGCACCTGAAATCATCCTTTTCCTTCGCTTGCCAGAAAAAAACACGTTCTTCCACTGCTACTCTAAATCCCAGCTCCATCGAAATGTGACTCCATCAATCCACCTCTCATTTGGTTCTTCAGCTTTTCCCACCCCACTGCTTCCTCCCCCAACTTACAAAAATGTGCCAACCCTGTTCATTCCTGGGGGGAGGGGGGTAGCCCCTGAGACCACTGAGTCCCTCTCAAATTAGTATCACCTCGCTGCCCCATCCCCACACCTGATCTTTCATTCATCCTTAACCCTCCTGCCATCAGTCTTCCTCTATTTAATAAACCCCTGTCATTAAGTCCACAGTGGACTAAGTCCACCTAATTACCAAATCCCATGGACGCTTCCCCACAGTGTCTCGGTCTCAAATGATTACTTTTCCTCCTCTGACACATTCAACCATGCGAAAAGAGTATTTTCATTTGAAAACAGTTACTCTCAGACAGTTTTCTCATCCCCCTGAAGATTTCCCAGTTTCTTCTTAACACATGCTTTGATAATTCATCACGTCCGATGTGTCAACCACCACCAACTCTCCAGTCGAAATATCAGTCGTTATACCGAGTTGCGATTTTTGATTGGGGTCTTACCAATAACTCAAAGTCAACAAACCCAACGCAGAGCTTTCCTTTACCAATCCTCTGCTTTTCTTGACCAACTGCAGACAAGTTCCCTTCAAGGAACCAGTCACTATCAGTTACATTTTCCATATGAAACATCGCCCTTGACCTTCTCTCTCTTTTTCCACGAGAGGTCATTCAGCTAGTCGCCTGGCCAGCTACACATACCTTCTTTCACATTGTTCTTCTCATGGCACTGCCAGTCCCAGCCAGCCCTCAGATCCCAATCCAGATTAGAATCCTTCAATCCATGTCTGGAGTTACCTGTCTTTCCATTTATCTTCCAAATAACATTTTTATTACATTGTAGAACAAAATGGATAATACCGAAGAGTATGATGAACAGAAAAAGCATTTCTCACCCCACCTGACACACCATTCAGTATTTTTGTATAACGCTTTCCCAACGTTCTTGTCTTTCCTCTCCACAGTGTATGGTGTAACCTCTCAGATAAAATTTGGGACCAAAGTGTATATGTAACCCTTTTTAAGCTTAAAGATATTCCCCAACCATTTTCCTCACTGCTACCTTCTAAGATGTAACTTTTAATAGCTACCCAGTATGCCAACGCATGGGCATGGCATAACTCACATCATCAGTGCTCAGTAGGTTTAGTCTTCCAAAATGGAAATCTGACCATGCGTGTCCTTGTGGGGCTTAAAACCCTCCAAAAGCTGCCCACACCTTACTGATTACAAGCTCTTTTCCTCAGTAGGGCAAAAAGGCCATTCACAAATGGACGTCACCTTATCTCTACAGCCTCATTCCCTTGCCTTCCCCTCCCCCACGATCAAGCTCACCCCCTCTACTCCCATGATCCTCTGCTTCTTGGTTCAGGCCATTCTCCTAGAAGTGCCCTCTCCTCCTACCATCCGACGGTGACAGGTCTTGCTGCCAAGACGCCTGGGCTGTCTTTCACACTGAGTATGACTGTCTGTCTCCCTCATTAGTCTGTGAGCCCCTCTACGAGACACATCATCTTCTTGCATAGCTAAAGACTCAGCAGCCCCTCAAATTTGTGTTCAATAAGCAGGGACCACGGTTTTTCATTCGGGAGTGTCACCAGTGCAGGACTTACGATCTAATACCTATTATAACAAGAGCTCAAAGTTACTGAATGTTAAGTGTGCGCCACGTGAAATGTTGTCTGAGCTTCATAGTTGCAATTTTATATGTATTGGGATAATTACTTGCCGGACATACTTGCCCTCCCCATGGAAATGCCATAAGGGAACCGCTTCCCTTTCTGTTCACTATTTTGTTCTGAGTATTGGACACACTCGGTGGAACATGGTAGGTGCTAAATAAAGGCTTCCTGCATCAATGAACACCAGAACCTGGGAGGTCACTAACAGTGTAATCTTCACCCTTAAAGAGTGGAAACTCAAGTACAAACGCTAGGGCTGGGGTGTCACATCAAAACTCAGATGATGGTTCAGTATGGTTTCAATGTCCCCTGACAAATTTTCTGAATGTTTCTTGTCTCTCATGAAAGAAGACATGCACGGCCATATGCCAAGCAGCGCTCAGGGCTGGATGCCACATCGCCCGGAGCAATAGAAAGTTGGGGCTTTTGAAGGACTCCCATCTGAACAGCTCAGATAGGCCCCCTTGACAGGACAAAAGACCGACGCTGAAACAGTACTCCCTCAGTTGTTCCTGGCTTTATACATTACATCCATTTTGAAAAATGGAGCTCTACAATGAACTTTGGTATCAAATTCTTCTGGCAATATTCTGAAAATGTTTTAACAGAGCCACTGATGCCAGTCACTTTTAAAACTTCCAAAAACTTCCTTCATTTGCCTTTTATGTAGAACATTCCGGAGAAGCTGCATTTTCAATATACTGTACCTGGGACCGAACACAGATGGCCAATCAAAGCTAAGTCCCTCTTCCCCTTCCCAACTGAGTCGGGGCTCCAAACGTTACCAGGTGTTATCGGCTATGACAAGAAAAATAAAAGGCCATATCTTTGCTTCTGATTTGCAGAATGATGAAAAGCATCTTCTTCTTCTTCTTTTTTTTTTCCCTCAAGAGTGGAGTCTTTCAACTCTCAATTTTGTTTTCATGAGAGCCACAAGGTAGATCAGACAACCCAACTGACAAAAAAAAAAGTTCACCCCAGCTTTCGTTCTGAGAACAGTCAGATCAAAAGAATTTTTCTGAAGGCAAAACAGGTGGGTTTTTCCCCTTTATACTCACAAGTGAAACAAATATGTACTTTGTACTTTCACTGAACACAGAACTGGTGGACAGAACCGCGCTTCTCTGGGCTTCGTTAAATACTCACATCGGCAAAGGACTCCTGTCTTGCAAAGGAAAAGGGGGACTAAACCAGTGACTTTATCACTGGGGCAAAGGGAAACAGGAACTCAGAAGCAGTACTGCAAACAACTCATGCAGAATAAAGTGCAAGGGAGAAATAAATGTAAGGAAATGTTAAGAAATATTTAACCTTATTCACACACACCCCCTCCCCCACCACACACACTCGCTCACTCACGTCCACATGCCCATCGACCCACTTCCTCTCGGAAACCAGCTCTTTGGAATGGTGAGAGCTACAATCTTTACTCAGGTTCAGCATATCCATAAATTGGACCATAAAATAAAAGTAGTAATGGTGAGCTCCCAGGAGAGGTTAAAAAATAAACGTCTAAATAAACGACAGGGTGATGAAAAGCAATAAAGCACTTTTTATACCAAATCTCATCTGAAGAGAATTACTTACTGGCAGGAATAAAGAGAGACAATCAGTGATAAATGTTTGACAGCCCTAAATACTCTCTTTGTCCTTCGCGACCCCTCTGTTTCTCCCCAGGAAATGTCCCTGGTGGTGTATTTTCATCCCAGTCTGTCTCGCAGAATCTTCTTTAACAAACTGTGCCTTGGTTGGAGAACATGCCTTCTCCTCCAAAATGCAGAGCCTTTGTTGCCAGCTCTTGAACCCCCACCATTCCTACAAAGCCCTCCCCTTTATTTGGAAGAAAGGTGGAAGATATTTCCCAAACTCCCATCCCCTGAAGTGCCTAATTACCCAGACAGCTCATCACTGCCACCCCCTTCTACTCAACATCAGGACTTGAAGATGTTTTTCCAGTGTTTTCTAACTCTCCCTGCAGACGTGTGCTCTTTAAACATTTATCTGCACCAATATGGAAAGGCTCGGATGTTCTATCTTAGCAGAGCAGGCCACTTCTGACTGATAATCCCAAAGTCCCCTTATAACCTTTCCACCCATAAGTTTAGGAATAATTTTCCTGGCTCTTCTTCCAACTCCCCAAAGAATCCTGCCATCCTGACAGACAAATCTGCTTGTCATTTGCTGCTACAGCGGACTGTTTTCTGCAAGTCAGGCTCCTCCTTCCATCGGGTAGCAGGGACTGGCAAACCCCTTGCACTGCGGTGTGGCCCTGCCCCCAGCTCTCGCACAGGCTTTTGTCACGGCAGTGTGAGCAGAAAGGATGGGCGTCACATTTGGGCCCAAGCGATTGAGAAGCAGGTGTCGCTTTCCCACTTCCTGTCCCGGCTGGCTACTGGCACTTAGAAGGAAGATGGCAGAGCCTCCATCAGCCTAGGTTCAGCACCAACCAGATCACCCTTGAACTGTACAGGTGAACAAGAAATACACCTCTACTACGTGCACCCCATTTCACCATTGGGGTCTACTTGTTACAGCCATTAGGCTATTCTCACTGGGCCGCTGTCATCTCCTGTTTCCTCATACTGCTCATGCTTTGGAGGCAATCACCATGGTTCTGCATTACTAAGATCATCCCATGTCCTTCATGTCCTTCAGATCTCTGACCAGATCCACCTCTCTAATAAAAACTTCCACCAAAAATCATCCTCTGGACACATGTATTGTTTACATTACCACTCACTTGCATCTGGTTCCATCAGTCTTTCAATCCCTCCCTCAATAAATATTTATTCAGTACTCAGCATCAGATATGCAAAGTTTCTACCCACCTGCTTATATGATACTGGAGGAGGAAGAAGGTTTTTCTTGTTTGCATGATTTCCTGTGACAAATCATCCACCTGTGTCACAGGCCAGTGGGTACAAGAGTTTATGTCAACTGGCCCACAAGGGTTTAATTTGCTTATTTATGACAACACCCTCCTTAGTACCTTCCAAGGAAGGGGAGCGGATAAATCCCCCGTGAAGAATTCCTACAAATGGGAACAGTGCCTGCTGTGGTGGAAAAGGGCATGGGTTTGCATCCTGGGGGAGGTGGGTTCAAATCCCACCCACGAGCTGGGGTGACAGAAGCTCTTCACAAGTTCTTTAAATCCTCTGTGCTCCCGCTTCCTCATCTATACAAGGGAGCTAATACTGAAGTTGGCCTTGCAGGACTGTTCTCCATCAGCTGATGAGAGATGTAACCCCCTGTACCTTGAAGACATCATAAGAGCGGCTTCCAAAGAGTCCATGGACACATGTATTGTTTACATTACCACGAGTGCTTTTGGAAACAAGGAAGATCTTCCTGTTCCTCAACGGGCAGCTACCCCGATGCCTTACTTCTCTTCAAAAATTCACTGGAGATGAATTCGAAGAGAAGATTCATTGGGAGATGTGGAGAAAAGCCATGTGACTTTTCACTAATAATTATCAAATGCTCTGGCAGTGAAGGGAAGGTTAGGTCCCAAATTTAGCACTCTGAGTCAGCTTTTCCAGGTCTTACTAGCTCTGAAACATCTGAGAGACCATACGAACAGCAATGTTTACTGGCAAATTTCAGTACACTGTACCTTGACCATAACCCAATGAGGGATGCATTAGTGTCTCCCCTGGTTGCAGACACAGCTGATTCTGAGAGAAGTCTAGTATCTTGTTCGAAAGTCACATAGTCCACACACATGGGGTGGACACAGGATTCAAAGGCAGTCTGCCCGCTGCCAGATGGTGTGCTCTTAACCACCACCACGGTGTTGATACACGCCGTGGCCCTTCCAGAGCCCAACTGGCACACATAAAATCTCCAAATTCTTGGAGCAAGGCATTGGTTCCTAAAATTTCCCCCCCTAGAGTCATCTAGAACTTCTCCAAATTATCCCGGGGGTGGGGGGAGAGCAGAAGGTCATCCACAAAGCCCTATTTCGGTATCGTGAAACTCAAGGATCACATTTTCTTCTCAGTATAGACTTTTGACATGAGAAAGGTGGCCAGTCGCCCCCACTCCATCATCAACAATGATCGAATACTACCATCACAAACCACAGGCTGGTGAAAAGGGGCGCTCGATCCAGTCCTACTAAATGCTGTTCACAAAAGAGTATCAAATTCTACCTATGAGTTTTTTCTCATTCTTTTTAACTAAAGACTTAAAAGCCTACATAAAATAGTAACTGGGAGCTTAAGAAAACATGTAAAATACCATATAATCAAGATTGTTTAAATGTATAAAACTGTCAAGTAGATTATCCTTTATGCAATTCAAATGAGCCTTTGGGAAACAGAATTAACTGAGGGCAAACAAGAGCTTAACTTTAAAAGACAAAGAGTTGGCTTATATCAAGTTGACACTTCCAGATAAGATAGCGCATTATACCAGGTTATACTCGCAATAATAATTTTTGATTGGCATATCATTTGCCAGCTAACTACTGCTTGGCTCCCACGGAGCGCACGCAACATACTATAAACTGTTTTGAAAGATGTCTTTGTATTGTTCAATATTTACAGGGCGTGTTATTTTATAAATGCTCGAGTTGGCATAAGTTAAAAAAAAAAAGACATTAAAACATTTCAGATCAAAATGATCTCCTCTGCCTTACAAAAGAAGTGCTATCTAAAGACAGGTGACAATTCTGTTCAGAAATCTTCACACCAAGGCTAAGTAAATGTTCAGTGGTAAAAACAGAATTGCTTTGTTCAGCTGCACAAACAGATTTCTACATCGCCTCTATTTGCGTATTCCTGAATATCCCCTTTCAGATCCCACTTTTATGGGGAGCAAAATCAATTTTCCTTGGGACAAAAAAGTGAGATCTGGTCTAATGATTTTAATCTTTTAAATAAACATGAACTGAACTTGGAGCACAAGCTTTTCCCTTAAGAAAAGATCTTTGTTGTTCAGAAAGATCTCTTTCAACCTAGGAGCAGTTAATGCCAGCCACAACCTAACCTGGGAAAAAAAAAAAAAAAGGAAAATCTGTATTTCTACCAATGTCCTTTTAAAAGAAATAGTGAATATTAAACACACACACACACACACACACACAGGCACAAACACACAAAGCCGGCAACCACATTATCCTGCTCCAAGTGCAGACCGATGTTAAGTTTAATTTTTGAAGCAAATGAGGCTCCCCAATTCAATTTTAAACAAATAGAAAATTAGAAACAGAAAACTCTACCATAAAACTTTTATGGCTACTTCGCTAAAAAAGCACACTCATGTTTATGAAATAGAGTCTCCCTTAGCCTCAAAAGGGGAATTATTCTGAAATTCGGCAATGCTTAAGGATCCTCACAAACACCAGGCTGGTTTCAGCCCTGCTAATAGTTATTGTTTGTACAACTGTAACCAAGTACATTACCAACCAGTTGTTCAATCTATATAAATTTAAGAAACACACATTGCCAAGGAGTGACTCATATATCAGTCTATTATATGCTACAGGGCTGACTGTATTAAACAAATCACTCTGCCTACAGCCGAAGAATAGAAGCTATATACAGAGCAGAGGTGATTGTCTAATTTAAATCTTGGCTCGCTTCCCAGTGCTGTACAAGATTCCAATTTGTGGAAATGTTGCTCTTTGCTACTGCTAGAAAGGCTGCAGAAAATGGTATTGGGAGCCTTCCAGAAATATGTCTGCAAAATGCCAATCAACAAGTCACTAAAGATTAACAGTATGACTGTACCAAATTAATTTAAATTATAGAAACATATGGCTAGGATGTTTGCTTTGCACTTAAGACAACACCTTCCTCACGACGAGCTAGGTTTGCTCCACGGTATAAAATCCCAGCCCAGTGTTCAGATTCCTGCAAAACGTGAACATCAACTAATAAATTGGGAGCTAGAGATCCTTGCGGAGCCAGTCCTTTTGAAGGTTTAGGGTCTTCTCTCGAATCTATTTGAAACATATGGGAAGGTACGTTTCATCGCAAGGTAATTTTCTCCTCCAAAGATATAAAGAAAAAATCAACATTATTCAGCGACTGAAAACAATTTGCTCTGTAATGTGAAGAAAATTCTGGCTTTATTGAGATTTGCCGCAGAACCCAGAGGATGATGCGATCTATTGCACGTTATTCCCGATTCTAAAATATGAGAGTGGGCTAAGAATTTAATATCTAGCCAAGAGAAATGCACCAATTATATGGCCAAATCACGAAAATCAAAAGACAACACAATTTATACCCCGCCAACTGCTCTCAATATATATGACATTCATGCTGCCTCCCCATTATTTTCACGCGGATCCTTAATATATACAATCATGTCATCAACCAAAAGGGGGGAAGTCAATGGCTCTTCAAGCCATAGTTACACATTAGTATGTGCTGTATTTCAGCTGAATAGGAAGAGAACTGTTTTATGTTTCTCTCCACTGCTTTTCTATTATTGCCTAGCTAATGGAAATACATCAAACAAATGTTCTACAAGAGCAATAAATATTAAAGTTGACCTATCCATCTGGGAGAAATGAGAACAATACTGCTCACTTTTAGCCCAAATATGACACTGATAAATGGAGCGATGAGATTCCATCACACTCACAACAATCTGGGCCGGGGCCCCCGCGTGATCCCGGTACCAGCAATTTTCTCCATTCATCTTCATTAGGCAGTCACTTGACCTGCCTCCCGACATCCCTGTCAAATCAGAACCTTTGGGGGGCTTGTTGTACTTTCTAACAATATAGCCGAAATGTGCTCTTCATTTTTTTTTTTTTTTTTTTTTTAGAAGCCAGAAGAAGGCCTCAATGAGCATGAAAGAGGGTGCGAACAATTCCTCTGGATGCAAAGAGACATCAAATGTTACTCATGATTAAAAGGGAGAGCGCGGTATGAAACGGGGCTGTTGCAGCCCCCTGCTTGCCAACGCATTGCCAAGGTGGCAGGGGAGGCCTGGGGGGGAGCAATGTGCACCCCCTGAGCCATACAAAGACAATTAGGTATTCAAATGAAGGATATATGCGGGGCTTTATCACAGATGTAGAAATGCTTTCCATTTCCTTCCTCAATCACAGTTGCAAGTGAGCTGGAACAAGAAAGGAGGACATTCTTACCTCGCACAATGAGCGGGTGTCATCACATTAGCGATTTTACATTGCAGTTCCCATTATTTTCTATTTCAACAGCATAATAAGAGGGGTGCTGATTTGATTATTCTGTAATAGTGAAAATGAATACCAATGCAATATAAAATTGCTATTATAACACAAAGCTACTAATATGATTCACAAGACCCCCTGGAAATTAGGTTTTATAACTATGATCACAGGGGAAAAATTAGAAAGCCAGTAGGCAAGAAGAGAATTAGGTGTTCCCACACGGGTCTTAGCAAGGCAGGCGGCTGCTCAAAGGAAGCCAGGCGGCATTTCCTTCGAACGACATACAAAACCCAGTCCGTGTGAATTATCTGAGATGCACTCCTTTGCGTCTGTCTTTATGGCATGTGTTCCAAATACTCATAATGTTAACTAAAGTCATGTTCGAGTGTAGTATTAAGGCAAGGTTTTCTGATTCAAAGAAATGAAAGCATGCTAGGCAAAGTATGAAGAATCCATCACTTTTCCCAGAACCAGATTTTTAGGGCCAGACGGATTCTAAAAATCCACAATAAACAGAATGATAGAAGCAAAACAGGCCCCAGGATTCAGGTTAAAGGCCCTCTTTTATCCCTGCCCTTCACCCCCAAATACAAAGGATATCAACCTCGTGATCATGGCTAAACCAATCTCCTCCCTAGCGGTCTTGGAAGGATCTAAGACCCAGCTCAGGATCCGCTCAGCAGGCAGGGAGTGCATGCCTGGTGCCTGAGGTGCTAACCAAGCTGAAAATACGCTTTCCCTCTAGCTTCAAACACAGACCTGCCTGGACAAGGAGCGGTCATGAGTACAGAAGCTCTGGACAACATCTCTGGCGCCCCCACAGGTATGAGGTAAAGATGCAAGGTCCTCTACAAGAGCTCTTTCCAAGTCAGTTCTCTTCCAGCTACTAAGGGTGTATGAGATGTCTAAGACGAGCACAAACCATGGCAAGCATCAATCTTTGGCTTCAACACAAGAGTCGCCGGCTCCAAAGTGACAACTGTAAATTCTTGCTTCTGATCCCACGTGAGAAACAATACTCTTATGTAGGCCACAAGTCTTCCACCTCGGCAAAAACAGGGCATTCTAGAACTGGAAAAGGATTTCCTATTACTTGTAGGACAGGATTTTCTTCTCCAAAGAAAAGAGATGCTGCTATATTTAAGAGACCTCAGAGAAACAACTTGCTAATGTTCTGCTGGCAGAGGAAGCCACATTGCATCAAAATTTTACTCTGTGTCTGCATATTTCCTTCGCGTGTTTCAACATCTGTTATTGGAGGAGGCGGCACTACGGCGTGAACAAAAACCAAGGGTTATGTAAATAAAACAGGTACATCCCACACACATCACCCCCTCAGCACAGGCCATAATCCTGATACAGCCTTGTCATCACCAAATACCCTGCTAATTGACCAGGACTGGTACCACCTCAGCAGCATTGGATCATATGAACCAATGGTATCACACTGGAATGCTTCACAAAGGGTTCCAGAACATAAAAATGCTGCCAAGTTTCTCAGGCAGGGCACCAGAGAAGCATTTCCAAGACTTGGGGAGGCTGACAGTGACACTCCTACCAGATATCAAGAATTGATCTCCAAACCTCTGCACTCAATGCCACTACGTTTTCGGATAATCCATATGCCAATGTGTCTTAATAACAATATTTACTGAGCACCTTCCGTACACTGGGTATTATGCTAATCATGTCCCATTATTCTTATTTCTCCTTTACAACTATCTTAGGTTTCACAAAATCTAAGACACCACTGATGGTAAGATAAAACCCAACTACAGATATCCTACAACATGGAAAAAATGTGTGCCTTAGGTCAAGGAAATATGGTATTATTATTACCATTATTATTATTACTACTACTATTACTACTACTATTACTATCCCCATTTGTACCTAAGGCTCAAAGTTCAGAGAGAGGTTAAGTAACCTGTCCACAATCACACACCAGGAAAATCTGGACTCAAACTGAGAACAGTTGGATTCTGACATCTTAAATTCTAAATAAGTAGTCTCCAGTGATTTTTATTACATGCCTCTACTAAAGATATTCATAGAAGTAATCATATTTAACACTTTTCTAATATTTGCCATGGTGCCAAACATAGTCCAAAGCCCTTTCTATGTGTTAACTCATTAAGTCGTCACAACAACCTAAGAGACTGGGACCATCACTGTACACATTCTACAGAAGAACAAACTGAGCACCTTGGCCAAGGCTACATGGTGATGCAGACAAGTGGGCTCCAAAGCCCACGCTCTTGAACTGCTATACGGTCTCTCTAAAAAATGGGCATCCACCCCCAACATATGCAGATTTACTTTTTTATAAATTATATACACAATGGCTGCCAGCTGATAAATTATGCATATTTTAATACATCAAAAATTATAATAAGAAAGGGGGCTGAAAATATAGAATTACTAATATTTTCTTCAGCCATAAAGGTCACTCCCTGAGCTCTGTGAACCATACTGGGTAAACCACTGTCTCCAAGCCACTAATCTAAACAGATTTGTTTTGACAAACTTCTCTACCTAGAATGATTTATAAGAGACAACCATGCCACCAATGAAGCTCCCTTGGCCTTCCTTCCTGGGGTAGCATGGACTCTTCTCAATTAAATCCTACAATTACTTGAGGGAAGGTAGCAACAGAAAAGGGAAGGAGAATATTACAGTTTCCTGTCATTTGAATACCCACCAATAAAACCTTGGGCCATGTCATTAAGGGAAAAGGGGAAACCACCCCCCAAGTAGCTTATCAATATATGGTATCCTGAGACACTACAACTCTATTTCTTCCTGAAAGTTCCTTCCCACCCTCTAATAAGATAAACAATAAGCATCTCTTGAGTGCCCACTGTTTGCCAGCCCATGTGCAGTACCAGGAACACAAAAATAAAAGCTATAGTCATTCAGGAACAAGATTTTACAGTCAAAACTAGGGGAGGAAAAATCAAACATTAGCGGGAAAAAAGCCCCACTCTCCCATGCTTCAAGTTTAATTCTTTTTTCTAAAATGTCTTCCCTTAATATTAGCCAGAAAGCCAGCCTCCAGTAAGATAAGCACCAATAAATACTATGCAAGTCAAGCCTACAAGAACAGATCTTCAAGAAAAGGAAACAATTTTCAGATCCATGCTGCCTTGTTTAATGAAAAACAGTGAGGTTTCTAAGAAAATCTTTAGTATTGAAGTTTGACCAAAAAAATTACATTGTAGTCAAAATGAAGAACTCCACAAAGTTCTCTCAAATGTTATTTTTTTAACAAAACTAAGAGCAGAGGGAGTATTTTACAATCATTACAAAAATTTTTTTTTGAGAAACGAACATAAGAATTCCATGATATCCTACTGAAGACTACTCTCAGTAACTCAGTGGCTAGGCATTTGAAAATACTGTCAAATAATATTGCTTCTTCCATTAAGTATAACATTGGCCTGCTGGTAGAATACTAATGCTACTAGTAAAAATAACAATACATTTTTTCACATTATTTTATTTTTTTCACATTATTTTAAATCAGGGGTCGGCAAACCTTTTCTTAAAGGACCAGATCATAAATATTTTAGGCTCTGTGGGCCACTGGCTCTGCCTGAGGTGGCATGAAATCAACCACAAGAGACAGTACATAAATGAATGAGAGTGGCTGCATTCCAATAAAACTTTATTGACAAAAACAGGCAAACCAGCCCACAGGCCATAGTTGGCCGACCCATGTTTTAATTATTTGTATCTATTTAGTTTCTTTTAAAGATTTATGTTCATCAGGCTCTTTGCATCATAAAAATTATGTCTGTTCATTAACATTTGGAAAGTATAAAACTGCAGAATGAGGAAAGAACGCTGGACTATGACATCAAACAAGGGCGAGGTTCCCTGCCAGCTGTGGGGCTCTGAGCAAGTGGCTGACCATCTCAAAGTGTGGGTTTCTTCACTCACAAAATCGAGATGATGACCAACCTGAGTTTATAGCGTCATCCACCGTGAGGACCAAACAAGTGAATGTGCGTAAACCGTGAATCCACCACTCGCTCTATCACAGCTACTGTTATCAACTTTCTTCTAGTTGAGCTCTGATGATATTAAAGAACACCCAGCACAATGCCAACATAACTAACTACTTAGAATGCACTCCTATGTTAAGAATGAGCAAATGGAAACAATAAAAGGACGGAGGGAGATGGCAAATTTTGACCTTAGTTTCCAAGTTAAAGTAAAGCCTGAAACTCCTAATGTTTTCTAAAAGAGAAAGGCAACAGAAAGTAATCGTTAACGTTTAAACTGCATTGATAGGTTTTCTAGAGAAAATTCCATATAATTTGTTTTTCTCGAACTCCCAAAGAAGACATAAAAAATAAAAGAGCTGCTATTATACAACATGACTTGAACCCAAGGATGCGTTCACAGAAACGACACACAACAATAATCCAAGAGTGAATGCACCAATCACACATCGCTCCAAACTCGGCTTCACTGTTGTTTTTAAAATCCAGTGGTCCGGGCGCCTGGGTGGCTCAGTTGGTTAAGCGACTGCCTTCAGCTCGGGTCATGGTCCTGGAGTCCCAGGATCGAGTCCCACATCGGACTCCCTGCTCAGCGGGGAGTCTGCTTCTCCCTCTGACCCTCTGCCCTCTCATGCTCTCTCTCTCTCATTCTCTCTCTCTCTCAAATAAATAAATAAAATCTTTAAAAAAATAAAATAAAATAAAATAAAATCCAGTGGTCCTATGCTGGTATTTGTCCCCCAGCAGAATCACCGCTTTCATATTCACGACAGTAGGTGATGAGATATTTAACAAATAATAGGTCAGGAAAATACAAGGATTAAGTCATTTCTTTTGGCAACATTGGACATGGGGGCAGCGTAGGCCAACTTAGTTGTGCAATAATTTTTGTTGTTGGGAAATGATGAAAAAGCCCAGTGTGTTCCCTTAAGAAGTAGCTCACATTCGAAAATGTGGAGCATGAGGCAATGTCTCTGTGCACCCCCATATACACATATTAGCTGGAGAGCACGATTAGGTCTATATTCTATCTTGGCCACATGACAACACTTCAAAGCACAAGTGAGATTCAAAGAAGAGAAGAGATGTGGTTTGTTTCACCGAGGGAATAAAGGAAGCTCGTAAAAATCTACTGGGATGACCAAGTAAAGAATCAAGTGTGAGAGACAGAAAGGCAGGCAGGGTGAGGGGCTCAATCTAGGGAAATGGGAAGAGGAGATGAAAGATGTCCGATGGAACAGCAGTCCCTGGTGATGTGTTAAAAGAAGAGAAATTTTGAAAGAAGCAGGATAGTGAAGATCAGGTAAGGAGGGCAACAGATGGGAAAGAAAAGGCCTGATGGCTAGGAATCTCTGAACCTTACCATTTCGCTACTGTCACATTAGCCATCAATGCGGTTAAGATACAATGATTAATTTATGCCACCAATAGTTCTGATTTTATTAATCTCTTGCTCAAACAACAATAATCATCTGGCAAATCTATTGCTTCAGAGGGATGACTTACTTGCTTGTTTCCTTAGCGATAATAAATTCTGAATGCCAGGGTCTCCAAACTAAGCATTAAACAAATTGATTGATAATTTGGAAGCATGGGAGTAATTATAGATTATGCTAGACAATATAACTAGATTGGGTTTTCATGAGGCTGATGACTGGATTTTGCCACAGAAATCACTAACTGCTTTGGCGTCCAGAGAATGGCCTCATGGATAAGCCCCAAGTTCCTCCTGGAGAATGCAAAACAGTCAAAATCACATTCAATGAGCTAATAATTTTATATCACGATAAGAATTCAGAATCTCTAGGAAGGTCTCAATTTTCACCTAAACCTGTTTGAAACCTCAATGATAAATTTATTAACTTAGCCCTGAATTGACACTTCTAGTCAAAATTACAATCACTGTAGGAGAAGGGTTTCAGCATTAAACTCTTAGGCTATTTTGTTTACATCCAAGAATGTGGGGAGTCCTGTAATGAAAATTTCTCATGCTAAAAAAAAATGCATCAGAAGTACTTGGTTTCAGGTCTCACTAGGCACATGCCTGAAACACACCAAATGCTCAAGCTCCAATACCCATGCGCCTAAAGGTCCAGCTACCAAAAGACAAGAACAAATAGAACAGATAAAGAGGAACATTTTCCACCAGCTGGTAGAAGCCAAGTCCAAGGTGAAGAAAGAGGGTAGAACACACAAAGTCACTACTGCCTTCATCTCAACCCAACCAAGTAATATATCCAATGGGACTGTAGACAGAGTAGAAGCTTTATAAAGTTGCTGCTGTATACAACCGAATGGCTTTGTGAACTCGTAGCCCTTCTTTTGAAGAAGGAGGGTTTCTGGACAGTGGAATAACCACAGGCTCATGGTGGCCAGCCCCCTACCATAAGATGCTCAGGACCAGAAGCATGGTGGTCAGGTTCATAAAGTAATGAGGACCCTTTAGAAGCTACAGACAAGGTACAGCAAAGAAGACTCTTAGTGGGGCAGGAGGACAGGGCTGGAGAGGCCTCCAGTGATGAGATACTATTTACAATCATTGTAAAGATGAAAAAAGATCACTAAATCACCTCTTAACACTCGCCTCCTTAGAACTCTGCCTTTCCTTAGAATGTTCTTCTAAACCTACTTCACGTAAGAAGTGCTACCATTTATAATGTAGTATGGTTTGTGTCAAATTCTCAAAGGAGGTTATCATGGAGACTGGAAGTAGCTGGAAGCCTTAGTTAGAGTCACCCAGAGATGTGAATTCTGCTCAGTGTTCAAAGCTTCCAAAAAAGTGGTCACTGACCCTGAAGGTGATGAGACCACTACAGCTCATATTTATTATTAAAATGTGTGGTGTCTGGAGCCCCACTACTGGGGCACACAGACACCTGGGATACATACAAAACATTTGCCGAATTACAGAGTGAAGGTGATAGTTCCCAAATAATCAATTTTACTCAAAGCATGGGGCGAGAAAGAGAATTACGACTTACATATTATAGCAAACACGGAGACACTATATAAAAGAATGTAAAATCTGCATTAAAAAATAAAACAAGGGACTTTGAAGAGTTGTTGCAAGCTAGTGAATTTGAAGGATAGGAGTTCTCTACCTTCTTTGTCATCAGGGTGCTTCTGTGATAAAGTTTAAGAAGGTGGGTCTTTCAGAAGTCACTGACATCTTCATTTCAACATTTATGCTCCACAAACAAGGAGAGAGTTAGGGAAATACTATGTCAAAGACTATTTTTAAGGAAAATGATCTATACTCAATATATCCATGTTAATGGAGAAAAGGAATGCCACAGATACCCAAGAGATCAGTTAGTCCAGAAACAGTTCTGAAGTCTAGAAGTCATACACTAAGAAATGAAATCCACCAGACTTTTCACAGTTTATCTATGATCTGAATTACATTTTTCAAGGGCTAATATCTTTTTTCCTCTTTTTGGTATCTAGATTATATTATTTGAAAATAATAATCTAACCATGTTGGGTGGCAGAAGAAAGCCCAGGAAACAGAGAAAGTAAATCAGATAACTCAGCTACATCCCAACCGAGCTATGGAGTTTGCGTACCTACAATAACCCTGTAAGTTTCAGGTTGGTTACAGAACATGTTTAATATTTGATTAAAAATATTGAGTGCTTTTGATGAAGCATGGTAAGCAAAGAAACATGCTATCAAAGCAGAACTCCTCTAAGTTTCCATTTTATAAGAAGTTTCCCTTTGATTTAATTAGACGATCAAGCAAGCCTACAAATATCTGGAGACATTATTATGGAGAGTGATTTGGACAAGATGTCCAGCAGAGATACATTCTGGGTGGGAGAGTAAATTAGTGCAACCACTCTGGACAACAGTTCACCGTGACCTAGTCAAGCCTGTTATCCTACCTGAAAACCCATGAGTTCTACACCCCTTGGTAAGGAGATAAAAGGAACTCTTGCACGTGGCACTGGGGCACAGACACTCGGATGTTTGTAGGGATACTGTTCCTAATGGCGGGATGTTCAGAACACATCAAATGTCCACTGACAGAGGTGGTATTCATACAATGGAATACTACAGAGCGGTGAAAACAAAAGTACAGCACCGTGCATCAACCAAGAGGAGTATCACAAAAATAATAATTCGGGGGGAAATAGCAAGCCACAGAAGGAAATGTACAGCATAATTCCACTGTTACAGAGACGAGAAGTATGCAAAACTGAACAATATATAGTTGAGGGATAACTGGATGCTGGTAAAACCATAAAGAAAAGGAAATGGTAAATTCAGGAGGATGACTACCTTTGGGTCTGGGGATGGAGGAAGCAGCAAATGGAAAGGACCCGAGGGTGGGGTGGGGGCTTCGAAATCACCGACAACTTTCAATGAAGTTGGGTGTTGAGTAAGGAGGTGATCATTTTATTATTATTCTTTAAAAGTCCTCATCAATCATACTCTTGTATATAAAATATATTTCACTATTTAAATCCACATGTATAGCTCTATATACGTGTATATATTACATATGTAACAATGAAGAGGCTTAAAATGCAACGGAAGAGGGAATAAGCCCAAATCTCTGGCATACGAATAATCAAAAGATGATTGTTATTAATCAAGTAACTCAAAAAGAAGCATTAGTGTATTGCCAAAAATCCCGGCTGCTGTGATGTTCCTTCAACCCAGGACAGCCAAGTTAAGGGAAAGTTCCACTTTGTGTATCTTTCTTCTAAGCCTCAAGTATGAATAAATGTTTACTTGGAATTCTCTCTATAACTATGCTTGAAGCTAATGTTGCAAGCAATGCTATTTATATAGCCTCATATTGGTTTGAATGCTTATCATTGCAGTTTTATTACAAAGAACATCTAAAAGATATCTTTCCAAGCTAAGAAAAAAAACAGTACTATAATAAGGTATCTTACATTAGCGGGTAAAAATACTCCATTTAGAGAACATAATATAATTAGTTTCTATTCCAAGTCTGTCAGTGTGCACTGTTAACCTCTGACAACTATACATGAACCTTTTAATTAGTGTGTTATCTTTGGTGCAATTAATAACTTGTACCTCATGTTATAAGCAAATTAAAGTTTTCCCACTAAAGCCAAATTCTTCAGTTAGTCTTAAAAGTTTTTGCCATTTAAATGAAATTTTAACATTCAGATCTCTTGCTCCCCAAATACATAAGCCATTTTTCCAGAGCTAGACAGCTTTTTGCTATCAGTGTTCTTACAAATATTTTACCTAAGACAGAGAATCTCATATTAAATTCAATTTCACACTTGCCAATGTGTGTATGTGTGTATGTGTGTATGTGTGTGCACACAGCACACACAGAATGCTTAACTACACAGAAACACATCAACTGCTAGGGACTGGTCACACAGATTTTTAGCGTACCATCTTCTTATACATTGAACACAATGGTTGATAGTAGCAGTTCTACTAAGATAACCTTTAAATGTGAACTCTTAAGTCCAAAGTCAAAGGTCCATAGCTGTGGTTCTCAAGCTCATGCTATAATGGTGAGTCAAGGTATTTATGAGATAAATCTAAAAGGAACCGCACCCTCCAAGTCTTACCTGCCAGAAACCAGAGGCATTTGCTACTGGTAATGGTGAGGAAGGAGCTTGTAAATACAAAATCAGCTATATTCCTCCAACACCTGGAAACCCACCTCCTCCCCTTGTGCCTCAAAAAATACATGTTGCATTTGCAAGAGAAAGAACAAAGATGGTTTAAAAAAATGATGCCACTTACAAGATAAAATGCAAGGCTCTTTTTTACTTGTCTTTCCCCTTTCTCTTATGACAACCTTAGATAATCTCAAAATATCTTTATCAGTAAAGTGATGCACAAGACATAAAGATTCAAGCAGAGAAAAGTATACTTAGCACGAGGGCCTTAAAGATCTAGAGTAGGTATGTTGAGCAGAAATACATATGGAAAGTTTATATTAGAACAAAATAAAAATGGATTTAGTAAAGCTGGATTTAAATTGAAAATAGCTATTTGAACTCATGACCTTAACCCAAAAATTATCTTTTCAGCATTCTCCTTAAAATGACCTAATGGAGAGGTCATTTCTTCCTTCCAGCAGTACTTAAAATGGAACAGTAGCCAAACTTTAGACTTGAATACTACTCGCCACTAAAAAGAATCAGAGTTCCTTGGAGAATAGTGGACTCCAAGCATTGGAACAGGAGAAAATCGAGATTGACTGGAACTTCTTGTGGGTCTGAAAGCAAAAATGCTTTCAGAAGTGCCTGGGAGTGAGGCTGACTGGGCCACCGAGGGAGCTCCAGAGGTCACACTGTGACCATCTGAGAATCAACATGAGAATGTAGAGTATAATTAATCAGAACAAGTGCATTTTAGAAAAAGTTCTGAGTTCAAGATGCTGAAAAAGAAAAGTTCATGTAAAGTACATCACAAAAGGTTATTTGTAACACAAAAGAGTGAGTCTAAGAAGATATTTTAAAATAAATTTTAATGGGTGGTGAAGCATTCAGATTGGGATGTTCTGTTTCTCCTATTAAGCATTTGCCTCTTTATTAAGTACAGATCTGCATTTTTCATTATGTTGTGTTTGTACAGAAGAATGAAAATGGGAACTCTGAGTAACCCAAATAGTTCCAGAAAAGTAAAATACATTCCGAGAAAGCATGAAGGATCCCAGCAACAGTTGGAAGAGTGACCTTAAAGGGTCAGGAAGTTTGGGGACTCTGAGTCCACACTCTCATGACTTAAAAATTTAGCGTCCTTAAAAAAAATTCTTCAGCATAAAATCGCATTGGACTTTATCATTTCAAAGAATACTCAAAAGCAAGCAATATAGCTACTGCCTAACTGGATGAATACAGAACTCCTCAGGGAGGCAGCAGAACACAGTGGAGAAGCAAACTTGGAATCAGATATTCCAGGTTCAAACACCACTTCGCCTATTTCCCAACTTAAAAAACGTTAATGCCTGACATTCCTCCCTCTCAGAGAAAATGAAAGGATCAAATGTGCAATAATGTATTTAAAGTGACGATGCCTGTGGCTTGTATTTGTTTGATGGCATTTGTTGGTCCATCTTTAAGATAGTTGGACCATTAAAAGAATAAGACATTTTTTATTACCATACTTCAGAAATCAGGACTCATTCTGGGAAAGACAAATATTAGCTCCAGTTGATTTTCTTTTAACTGAATCAAAGGGATAAAAATTTGCCTCAGGAACAGTTGCTAAAGTGCCAGGAAGGTTCTGGAAGAAAAAACTACAAAGCTGACAGATGGTGGTCAACGTCCTCAAAGTGATTCCAGTCCCAAATGCTCTATAACCCAGAGCTTTACTCTGGGGATATTCCAACCAACATGAGCCTCTGTTTTCCGTTTACCCAGAGCATAGCTACCACTTAATATGCCCACTTATACAACATATGCCATGTGCTATTCTATGTGTTTATGATGTAGCTAGCAACAAAAGGGAACAAGGTCCCTGAACCTGACAAGTGGGGACAGGCAAAGATAGATGACAACCAATAAGAACTGCAGATGAAGAAAATACAAGATAATATTACTTAAAATGAGTTGATAGAAGGATACTTTTGAAAAGTGGGACCAGGAAAGGCTCCTTGGAGGAGGGGATACTTTGAGCTCAGACACACACAAGGAGGAGACAGCCTTAACCAAGCACCGGGGAAAGAATTCCTTGCAGAAGAAAGAGTTGGAAAGCCCTGAGTTAAGAATGAATGTACCTGAGAAAGGAGAGAGAGGGGAGAGAAGAAGGAAGAAGAGACGAGGGAGAGAAGAGAAGAAGAGAAAAAAAGAAGAAGAGAGGAGAGGAGACAAGGGAAGGGAAGGGAAGGGAAGGGAAGGGAAGGGAAGGGAAGGGAAG